>NC_059291.1:21595927-21953427 GCF_017591435.1 Portunus trituberculatus
AACATTGTTCCCCATGCGAGGGATAAAAGTGGGTGGAAGAGATAGGTGGAGATGGGAGGAGTTTGTTTCATTTTGTGCCTTTTCAGTTACTTTTATTTTTGCCATTTACTCCTGTTTAATCACTGAACTTTCTCGTTAAACTCTTAATACTACACTTTATTGCTGAACTTATTAATTGCTACTTTTTTTATTATTTCACTTTTGATTAACAATTTTTTACATTTTTTTTTCTTTTGTCTGCTAGGTGCTTCACAAAATAGCTGTCCAAAGAGGCTTGTTTCATATTATAACAATGTCTTATCATCTTGATCTCAGGTTAAGTGTTAAGCAGTGAGGCTGATTCATTGACTCCATTCGGTCATGTGAGGGAGAACTTGATCATTGTTAGGATGCCTCCACATGATCAAACAGTGTTCATAGGACAAACACTATTTAAGAATGGAAAGGCTCAGTGATGAAGTCAGAAGCAAGCACCAAGAAGTGTGGCAGACACTGCTGATATTCATAGTATAAGAACTTTGGGCACTGTCATGGATGATAGAGGCATGGAGGTATTTGATACTGGGAGGCACATGATCAACAAGGCTAATAATCAATTACCATATTTTTAAAAAATCTATTACTTGGAGAAGGTGAAAGAATTGTTTCCTAGGATCAGATTGCCCTTCCAAACCACTCTAGGGACCCAGATGCTGTCAGTTCACCCAAAAAGCATGCTTATTAAGGCAGATCCTCTGTAGTGAGAAAGACAATCTAACCTGGCAACAGACACTTTCTGTGGCTACTAGGAAGAGGACAGTGAAGGGCAAAGTTAAGAACATAGGACAAAGAAAATTCTAACTTTATTTAGCTATCTTAGGCCTGATGGGTGTAAAGAAAAATTGACATGGAGATGGCAGGAGGACATAAGTGGCAGACCATGTATGATTAGCACGGTGTTTGGACTCAGTCTGTACCACACTAACTCTGACTTAATTACCTGTGTGTTGCCAACAGATATCAGCTTTGAGCATTGTCTGCTGGCCTTTGCTGGTGAACAGAGAAGAAACTGTGGTTTACATCATCAGATACTACTGTTTGTTGCCATATCAACTTCCCTCATTTCAATGCTTATGACTTCATCCTACTTCATCTTATGATATGGTAACAGTGTTTGTCTGACAGACACTGTTCGACCATGTGGACACACCTTTATCCTGTCTCTACTGTGCTAGAAGGAGTGCAAATGGTACACCCAACTGAAAATTAAACTTGTTACATAAGTAAATACCAAAGTCCACTAACAAATTATCCAGGAATACACATGCTATTCTTACATAATTAAAGATGTAAGCAATGTTAGGTATAAATACTGTACACAGCTGTATTTTTATGCTTTCTCTAGACGGTGACCAGAGTGAAATTATTATGGGATCTAGGTGTTGAAAATGTACACTGACTTATGAAAAAATAAATAGATAAATAAAGTGTGTGTGTGACTGCAACATTGCAGTCATATGGTGCCAGAGAGAGAGTGCTTGATTCATGAACAGCAAACACATCTGAGATTGGTGAGCCATTAAATTAGGTGGTGCCACCTACCACTGTAGTAAGATGACTTCCCACAGCAGGGTTGAAGACATACATGTTATTTCCTATTGTAAGCTCCAATATTAATCTTTATTGTTATGATTTTAAAATACTGGAACTGCTGCTTTTTACTCATTAATGTTTAAATGGACAGAAAATAGACCATTTTGTCACTTCATCAAGGGAGTCTTAAGGACAGACATCAGAGCACATGATTCTAGTAAGCTTGTCACATTTTGCCTTATGATGCCTTAAAAGGCATCATAAACAGGGTAATGGAAATTTTATTGATACTCTTTGCCTTATGCTTTCCTACATTCTTCTAAACATGTAAGAAGGCAGTCAGCAAATACCATTAAATACTGTATAATTCCTGTATCATGACCATCCACAAGATTTTGATTGAATCAAGTCAGGAAAATTGGGATACACATCTGTTGTTGAGCATCTGGGGCTGCATTAACAAAATTCTTGTTGATGTGGATTGTCTAATGGTGAAATTGTGAGTTATTCACTGACTTCTACAAGTTTTGGGGTATGTATTAGAGTATCCTGTAATAAGTAGTATTCATGGACAGGTAATTTATCAATATACAATACTGTATTACCACGGATGTAATTAATGACAAATAAAATAAAGAGGGTACTTGACACTTTGCCAGCCAGGGCAGGGAGGTGGGAAGGAATGAGGCTAGCAGCTCATCAGCTGTTTGAAGTTTCACACCAAGACAGTACAGGGAATACACTTAGATTGTATGTACTGCATGATTTTGTGAAAAAGAAAATGTTGAAAGTGGCACACACAGGAAGGTGGACTATGTTGGTTGGTGTGTCTGTGGCATAAGACAAATAATCTGGCCTAGTCCTTGTATCCATCATCCTGTTACACTTGAATTGCACTCCACAACTAAACAAATCTTCAAAATACATGTGTGTAGAACCTTTTCTACTTACATTAACTTGTACTTTCCTCTCTAGTTGTACTTGCAGAATCTCTTGTTACACCCTGTATTGGATACTTATTGAGAGGGATAGAGAAGTAGGAAAGGGATATCTTGTGATACCAGATAATACAAGAAGTACCAGAGGGCATGCAAGAAAATTGTCATATTCCTCCCTCCAGGGTTTGAAATGCATATAATGTTAAACAAGGTTGTATAAAATCAATTAACATATTAATCCATAGAATAACAGATTGATCATTTAGCTTTTTTTAAATAACTGCATATGTCTTGCTGACAAATTTTGGTCGTAGAAGAAATGCAATTGGTAGTAATTCTTCTATATATGATAAAATTTTGATACAGCACTAATGTGTGTTCAGGTAGTAATTAAAAATTTGTTCAACATTACTTTCTAGCAAACCACTCCAAAATTAACCTCACTTTTATAGTGTCAAGACTTGCAACATACTTCCATCAGTCGTCTTTATTCGTCTGAGTTGGAAAGGAGATTCAACTTGTGACTAAGAGACCCAATGTACCTCTGAGGACTGCAAGAATATTACATTACTATTTGTCCTTTGGAGAATCCTCTTGAAATATAACACATTTTCACTAATGAAACTAAAAGGTGCCAAGCAGTAGATGTGAAGTTAACTGGAATTGATGCTAGTTTTCTTTTGAATGACACACTGATGTAGGAAATATTTTATGCTATTGTACTTGCATAACCCAGAGACTTAGACCAGCACTAAATTTCAAATTATAGTCCCTGAAGCTTCCCAAGTATCTCCAGTTGATTTACTTGACAATAGAAACATGCCTTACTTCTATATAAACCATATATAGTCATATAGATCAATACACAAGCAAGCTTGTTCTAGTTGTGCTGAAATGAATACTTTGCTCAGCTGTACTTTGTATGTGAGGAATCTTTTAAGACCAAAATCACATTTCTACATGGTCAAATGCTAATTTCTCTAGAAATGCTCAATGCTGATCCCTGTCAATGCCCACAGATCTATAATGTTTAAATTTATATTATAAGTATTTCTAGAAATTTAATCTGTCAAATATATTATGTATTTGTGGTGTTTGGTAAGTCATGTTTTTAAGTCACTGTTAATTATTTAGGTATGTAAATATAGTCTTTTAAGTGCAAATTAGTGGCCCTTTTCCCATATTAACATGACACTAACCTTAAATACTGGTCTCCATGAGAATCAATTATTTTCCTAAGTATGATATGAAATTCAAATTATTAGAAATTTACTCATTTTAGTGGTTGACTTGTGGGCATAATGAAGTTTACATGTAAACATATAACTTCTTAATAACTACATTTAAAACTATTACCTACAAAGTGAGTATAATAAATTTAATCTTGGTATTAGTCAATACCAGATGTGATTCAGTATGTACAATAGACATGTATTGTTAAAGATGTTAGTCTTTTTTTTTTTTTTACTGAATTATACAATTATTTCATAGATATTAAACATAAAGTAACAATGATTCAGTATCTGCAATAGACATGTAACAATGTTTTATTCAGGATCTGATAAGTAATTTTTTAACAAGATTCTCAAACAAATTGTATTATACAATCTGTAGATATGAGATATACCATGATGTGCTGTGCTAGATATGTTGACTTACCTATTAAGAGAAACCATATCTTACATGTATGAGCTGTACTGTATCACTGGTAAGCTGTGATGAGATACACAGAATAAGCAAAACAAAAGGTATAGTGAATCAACAACAGGTAGCTTTCTTACTTTCACAAGTTAGAGAGCAATAAAGACTTTTTAATGGAAATACTGTAAATCAAAATGATTGAAAGAAAATGTAAGTTTTAAAATGAGAAAATTGATGGAGAGAGTTGAAAGGTTTAGGGATAAAAGAATGAGAGGAGTATAAATTATGAAAGATAATTGTTGAATCATACAAGGAAAAAATAAAAGATGTAAATAATACTGAGGAGATTTTTAAAACCTTCAAACTTTTACAGTGATGTATGAACTGTCTGAAAAAAGGAGAATGGATATGCATAATGGTTGGAAATATTTAAGGGATGGAAATATTTAAGGAAATAGTGAATTATTATTTTTTTTTCAGTCTTAAAAAATATTTTCACCTACTTACCTGTCTCATTTAAATAGGACTAGGGTCCATCTACTTATTTCCAAGGTTGAAATACCAGAATTTAAAGTCAACGGTAGAGAGTGCAGCGTGCATGGTAACTGCACAACCACACCCTACCCCCAGTCCTCCCAACCAGTGCATCCTCTCTGCCATACCCAAGACACCATTTTTTAAACTTCTGACATGTTGAGGGGAGGAAGGGTGGGTTGGAGTATTATATGAGACAGGTAAGTATGTGAAAATATTTTTTTAGATTGAAAATAACTTCTCACATTTACCTGTTTCATGTAAATAGGACAGACTCCCACATGGCCAAGAGGAGGGAAGGCATGTCTAGGAGAACTTATCTATAAACCCCATAATAACCAGAGAAGGGACCAAAGCCTTGGGGCTTTAGGAGAAACGTGTACTCACAGTAGCTTTTGTGGAACTCCAACAGAGAGCACTGTGGCCAGGTTGTAGAAAAAGCTGAAGTAATTACCCTGTAACCTCAGGCGAATGCTACCACATACATGATAAAACAACCGTGACATATAGTACATACAGCATGGACCAGCCATAAACGTGCCTGAAGAGAATTAGGCCGCTATATTGCCCCCTGGGACTCTGGGACTTAACAAGAAAGTATCTCCATCAATCCTTTCGACATCCCTTAGATAACGGTTAGCAAACACTGAGTGTGTCTTCCAGGAGGCTGCCTTTAAGACTGCAGACAATGACTTACTTTGCCACATTTCAGGTGAGCACTAGCTGAACAACAGATAGTCGCCTCGTATCGGACGCAGATGGGCAGATGGCTTGTTGGGCTGAGTACTTTGAGCAGCTGTTCATAGTTGATTCTCCCAGCATATAGCTCCAAACTGCAGGGTTACAGATGCTGGATGCTGATCCACCCACTGACAAAACTGCATCCTCCATTGATGATGTCAAAGAGGCTGTGGCAAAGTTGAGGGGTAGAAAGGCAGCTGGCATCTGTAACATCAGTACAAAGAGGCCATAATCTGTGGGTTGCATGCTGTCTTGACTGCTGTATGGCATTCAGGTACCATTCCCCCTGACTGGGAAAAGGGGTTGGTCATCTCTATCTGAAAGAGGAAAGGTTACTGTCAGGACTGCAACAACTACAGTGGTATAACACTGCTCAGCATACCAGGCAAGGTGTTTGTCCATTTGCCCTTGATGCATATCCACAGTCACCTGCTGAAACACCAAAGACTTGAACAGTCTGGGTTCATGCCTGGTAAGTCAACAACTGACTGGATCTTAGCACTTAGTGTACTGGTGGAGCACGGATGTGAGTTTCAACAATGGATGCTTGCAGCCTATGTTGATCTTAAGAAAGCATTTGATTCAGTGCATCGAGAGACACTCTGGGATCTTCTGTGTCTCCGTGAGATTCCTGCAAGGATTATTGGCCTATTAACTGGCCTCTACTTTGGGACTGTGAGTGCTGTGAAGTGTGGAGGGTGTGTCAAGCTTCTTTCCTGTGAATACAGGAGTGAGGCAGGGATGTGTGTTCACTCCATCACTTTTCAACACTTGCATGGACTGGGTACTAGGCTGAGTTGTAGATCAAAGTCACTGTGGAGCATCTGTCGGCAATACTGAGATTACAGATCTTGTTTTTGCCGATGATGCAGTAATCTTTGCTGAGTTACTGGAGGTTCTGGTAATGGTTCTAGAGGCACTGCATGAGGAGATGAAGCCTTTGGGACTCCAGGTTTCCTGGCCCAAGACCAAGGTTCAGGTGTTTGGAGGCTTAGTGAACGAAACAGTGGACGGTCCATCCATGTGCCTGGCGAGGAAATTGAGATCTCGGAATACAAGGGATCCTCGCAATTCGACAGGGTTAGGGCGGTTTTTCATCCATTGAATCAGCGTTTATTCAAATTGTGAAGCAATTTTTCTCATAAGACCAACCTCCAGCCCAGCCCCCTCAAAACATCACTATATCCTCTAAAAAACACTAACTTAGACTAAATCAGTACTATTAAAGGCTTACTTTATATCTAACTATTTTTTATTAAACACAGGGTGCTGTACAGTACATTTTTGGAATTAAAAACACTTGCAGTGGTCTTGCAATACTTGTCCCTGTTCTTCCAAATTGTTGATACTGTTGATCTAGGAACACCCATTTGCACTGCAACAACACTGTGAGCTATACCTGCCTCACACTTTCTTATAAGCTCAAGCTTATCTTTGAAAAGCAGGAAATTGTACTTCTTAGGGCTGGGGCTGGAGGTGGCTTTCCGTCATCTTGAGTCAGACGAAACGCATGTTTTCCTCTAGCGTCAGTTTTTAATCAAATTAAGATCTATGGTTTCTAATCAACTTTTATAATAAATAAATTTTCTTGTTAATTGGAATGATGCTATAATCTTAAATAAATAGAATCTTGATAAGTAGATGTAAATATATTTGTATATATATATATATATATATATATATATATATATATATATATATATATATATATATATATATATATATATACAGGAAGTCCCCGGGTTATGACGTTGATCCGTTCCTGACACGCGTCGTAACCCAAATTTCGGCGTAAGTCGGAACATTGGAAATTTTTTTATTTAAATTCTTACCTTTATTCCTTTGGTTGGCTTGCACACTGGAAGGAGGCATTGCAAGGGAGGGAGAGAAAGGCTTATTGTGTAGAGGAAGCTGCAGAAGGTGCTGGAGATACTGGGGCTGGTGAATCAAGAGAGGCAGAACCTTCAGGTGCTGGAGATACTTGGGCAGGTGAGTCTGGAGGTGAGGCAGAACCTCCAGGTGCTGGAGAAACTGGGGCAGGTGAGCCTGGAGGTGAGGCAGAACATTCAGAAGGTGCTGAAGATTTTGGGGCAGGTGAGTCTGGAGTAGTAGAGGCAGCTGAGGTAGAGGGTACAGGATCTGTTGCAGGCCTCTCTACCTTCTTAAAATACTGCTCCAGGTTAGTCTGAACAGAGAGCAACCTCTTCTCATCCAAGATCTCCTTGATTTTTTTTTTTTTTTTTTTAATTAATTTTTTTTTTTTTTTTTTTTTTTTTAAAGGGGGGTGAAGAGAGGAGGTAGCTAGCTGAAGAGAAAGTGGGTGGGAAGAGAAGGGGTGAAGGAAAGTAAGAGAGAGATAGATGGTGGGCTTGACCACCTTGCTAATTTTAGCATTACTTTACTTTTATTGGTAGTTTTTTTTTTTTTATTATTTATTTGATGCACGCTCAACGCTGTAAATTTTACTAGAATTAAATTTTAAATCTTGTCATATTCTGCCCTGCCAAGGAGACTGTTTTTTTTTTTTTTTTATGAACATTTTCATTTACAGGTGAAATTTGGTTATAATTGCTTGCGGTGTTGCCATATTTACTATATTGCTACATTTAGGGAACCACGTATGGCTTTTGTCCCTATTAAGCGTAAGTTCTTCGTATTTTTCAAGTTCGCTAGTTCTTATGGTTTCCCATGTTTTCAGTGCTTTATTATAATTTGATATGTTTAATGGAGTGATATTGTATTTAAGATGTAATTGTTCCGTGTTCAGTTGCTCAACTTCGTTACAGTGTATAAATCTTACAGCTTTATTTAGTATGGTTTGCATATTTCTTTTTTGGGTTTTTGAGGCCATGCATATTGGTATGGATGGGTATTCCATGACCGGTATTAGTAATGTTTTAACAAGAGTCGTTTTCATTTTTGGTGTTAGGTTGCTAAATCGTCTTAGTTGTGAAAGTATCCCTTTTCCCTTATTTATAGTTTTGCTGATGTGCCCATTGTATCCCGTTGATGCTATGTTTAGTCCAAGTAGCTTCCCATTCTTACAAGTGTCGATTTCTTTACCATTAACCATGATCTTTTGCATTTTGTATTGGGCTATTGGTAATATTTTGAATTTTTCTTCACTGGTTTTTATTTTCCATTTTCTTTCAAAGTTGTTTATTCTTTCGATTTCCCCTTTCTACTTTATATTTCATCATGAGTTTAGATTTGCTGGGTATTGTTATGACTTGTGTGACATCGTCAGCATACATAATGTCTATACAACCATGTTCAGGTGGAGGGAGGTCATTTGTGAATAGCGTATAAAGGGTTGGTGATAAAACACTACCCTGGGGCACTCCACTTAATAATGTTATGGTGTTACTGTGGTCGTTCCCTATGTTGATTTTAGCTTTTCTATTTTCTAAAAAAGTTGCATAAAATTTTTTCTAAAATGCTTGGAAGTTCTAGTTTTAATATTTTATATTTAAGCCCGTTGTGCCAGACTTTATCAAATGCTTTAGCCACATCTCGCAAGACCAAATAAACTTGTTTTTTGTCGGCTAAAGCATTGGCAATGGTTTCACATGTTGTTGTAATAGCAGTGTGAGTGCTTTTGTATGTTCTGAAACCGTGTTGACGTTCTTTTATGATATTCTTCTCTGTTAAAAAGGTGTTGAGTCTTGCTTGTATAAGTCTTTCAAAAATTTTTCCTGGCACTTCAAGTAATGATATTGGACGGTAATTTATAGGGTTTAATGGACTTTTATCTTTTTTAGGTATAAATTTTATGATTGCTTCTTTAAAGATTTCTGGAAAGTATCCCGTAGATAAGCAAGCATTAAAAATATTTTTAAGTTGTTCCAGGGTTTTATTTGTGCAGTTTTGTAATATTTGAATATTTATTTTAGTGAAGCCGGGAGCTTTCTTTTAGATCTTCGTATGTATGTTTTAGTTCTTCTAAAGTAATTTCTCTTGTATGATAATCTTCAGTGTTGAGTCTGTTTAAGTCTACGGTGGAAATGTCTCAACTCTGTTATGGTTTTCATTTATGTATTCGTTGACTAGATCAGCGTGTTGCTTGTCAAAGCTGTTATCTTCTTCCTCAGAGATCCTAAAAACATCTTTCCATGTGTTCTCCATTAAGTTGCACTTCTCTTTATCTGAGTAATACTTTCTTCCCTCGGTGTCTTTCATGTAATTTGTGTAAGTTGACTTTTTCCCTTTTAGTATTTTAATTTTGTTCCAGAACTGTTTACTGTTTTACAATTTATTGAAATATTATTTATTTTGTCTTCCCAATTTTTATTATATGCTTCTTTGCATTTTTCCTTTAATACTGCTTTTATTCTTAAGTACTCCCTGTATGTTACTGGTGTCCATCCAAAGTGTGTAGCGAATTCGTTTAAGTTATTAAATTGTGTTTCTAGGTCTTTAATCTCTGGTGTGATTTTTAATTGATATATGTGTTGATAAAAAGATTTAGGTATTGCAATGTCCATGGCACTTTTAACATTTTTTATCCAGTCTTTAGTTGCTTCTTCTAGTTGTTCAACATTGCTACCATCAAGGCTAGAAATCTTTATCTTTGTGTTTAATTTATGATGAAATAAGTCCCAGTCAGCTTTATTTATATTATGTATTTTTGGTTTTTCAGTAATAAAGGGTATGGTAGAAAGTTTGAAAATTACAGGTAGGTGATCAGAAGTTGTTATATCACCTTGTTCACTGATGTAGTTCAAGTAGTGATGCTTGTTTGAGAATATTTTATCAGGGTTAGTAGATGAGTTCTGCCTGAAAAAAGTAGGAAAGTAAGGACCAAGATGCAGTAACTTTCCTTGATTTATGAGTTTATATAAACTTTTACCGACAGTGTTATTATCCTTATTACCGAAAGTAGTGTGTCTTCCGTTGAAGTCTCCCAAGATATAGGTAGGAATGTTGTTACTTAAGAGTCTGTGAATGTCTGGATATGGTAAAAAAGGACGTCTTGGGGGTAAGTAAGTGGTGGCAATTTGTACTGGTCCCAAACTTGTTTCTATTTCGACAGATAAAAAGTCAGTGATGAAGTTATCAAAAAGTTTGTGATTAATATTGTATTTGATTCCTATTGCTGAACCATCATATATATTTTCACTATGATTTACTTTGTATGTTCTGTAACCAGGGATTTTTAGTTCTTCATTTGATTTTAGTCCGTGACTATTTATTAGTATTATATCTGGGTCTATTTTAAGGTAGTATGGTATTAATGATGTTTTATTTGTTTTCCAGTTCAGGACATTGTGTTGGATTATTGTTATGTTGCGTCTTATCTTTTGTGGAATTTCGTTACGGTGCGCGGATCACGTGTTCCTGCAGGTGAACGCTCCTGAATGAGTCCGGGTCTGATCTTGCGAAACTCGTCAGGCCCGACCGTAAAGAAGCAGTGTGTTAGAGAGATTTCATCGTGCTCAATTTTATGTAAGATTTGTTCCTCTTCATACTTTTTATTTGTGTATGTCCATTTGTACTTGTTATTTTGTATCCCTTTTAACAGCTCTCCAGTTGGAATATTAGGGGCCATTCTTTTCATTTGTTGTAAAAAAGTGTAAACCTAGATCTATAGCCTTTGGTTTCTTGGAGGGTGCTGTTTCAGCTGTTTTACTTAAGTTGCAGGTGCTACTTTGTCTGCTTAAACTTTGCTCTAGTGTTGGTGTTGGTGTCTCATCTTGGGGTGGTTGTAGACTCATTGCTCCAGTTATAGGTTGTTCTAGGCTAGTTGCACCAGTTAAAGGTTGTACTGGACTTACATCATCGTCATCAATTGGTATTATTAGGTTAGGTAGGTTGTTCATAGTTAGGATTTTATTTAGCACATTATTATAACACCCTGGCTTTTCCTGGTTTTTAGTTTGGGCATGTGCCACACATAAGTGAATTTTTAGTATTTCCTCCTTTGTTATTGTAGGGACATTGACTGTAGGCATTTTAGGTGTTATGTTAGACCCGGTGATGTTAGAGTAGGTCATATTTTCTTTCTTTTATTTCTGCTCTTTTTGTTTTTAGAATTTCTTTTCTTTCACGGCATTTCATCTGCAGGGCACTATGGTCTTCACCGCAGTTGACACATTTTTTACATGGCTCATTACACTGGTGCCATAGATGCCCTTCAGTGCCACACTCTGAGCAAAGTTTGTAGTCTCTGCTTTTAGGGCATTCATTGGTGTAATGTGTCTCCAGAGTGTAGCAGTGCATGCAACATTTTATGGGAACATAAGTCTCTAGTTTTATTTCATTACCAGGAATACTGATTTTAAAAGCTTTTATTCCTTTTTCTGTACACTTTTGGCTAGTAGTGATGAATGGAAAGTTACCTTGATTGTTGGGGAGTTTGGGAACTTATAGATATTTTCTATATCTTCCAAATTTAACCATTCATTTTTCCTAGCAATTTCTTCTCCAATTTCTACTACATTTTTTTCATAGATGATTTCATCGGTTCTAGGGATGATGATGCTCTTTTTTGCTCTTATCTCTGGAGGCATGACAGGAGCGAAGGCATTTTGAGTGAGTTCCTCTATGGTGTTGGTGGCAAAAAGGTTGTCAGTGTCGTGTTCGTGGACTGGTTGGACAACGAATCCATCTCTTGTGTTAAAGATTCTGCTTATCTCGATATCTTTTCTGCAAAGGATATCAAGAAGAAGGAGCTTGTTGTCATTGTTGATAGGGTTTCTAGACTTTATTTTAATTCGGGCCATGACATCCTATAAGGGGGCCGAGGCCCGACTGGCAACACATCTAATGGATAGAAATGATTAGAAGCCTGCCTAAGCAGACCAGTTTAACTGCTCGGCTGCTAAAAGCCGTCGTAACAGTCCTGGTCTGCAACCTAACCCTAGCCAAAGTTTGTGCCCGACCACACCTGTACGCTTAAGGCAGCAATCTAATTGCCCCCCCTCGAGCAAGCCTCGGGGCCGGACCTTCACGTACAGGCGGACGCTAAGGGCGAAAGGAAGGTATTAGTAGTAGGGAACAGGGGGCTGCAACACGGGCGAGCTCTCACCAAGCGGGAGAGCTCCGGTACACGTGTGCAGTGTCGGCAGGAAACGGGTGCCGTGGCCAGGGTAGCGGTGGCCGTGGGAAGCAGCAAGGGTGCTGTAGGTGGCGCCTCGAGCAGTCCTGGGAAAACCGTGCGCTAGTTTGGCGGGAAACGCCTCAGCTGACGTAAACAAACAGCTTTCCTGTCGGTGTGGCCGGCTGTGGGTGCCTTTACAGAACCTGGGCGGGCTCTCACCCGTAGGGAGTGCCCCGATACACAGGCCTGAGCAGGGGAGATGTTGGAGAACTCGGTGAAGGCGTGAACCGCAGGTAAGGAGAGCACAGGCCAGCTGGTGACAGGTTAGAGAGCGAGCTAGCGAGCGGTGCTACTGCTACGGCTGCCAGGCGCGGAGATCTCCTTGTAACATTGCATAAAATCCATGATGCCTCTGGAAACCTTAGTGAATCTTTCAAAGTTGTGATCCATAGCCTCAAAAGTTGCCAATGCTTGATGCATCTCAGCAAAACCTCTTGCCAAGCCCTGCCTTGTGAAAGCCCTAGGCTCTGGGGTGGGTGCTTCTTCTTCCTCTATGATCTGCTTCTCCAGTTGTGTCAAGTCCTCAGCAGATAACTCCTCTCCATGAGATTCCAGCAGCTCTGTAACATCATCAACTTCCATCTCCAAATCAGTTTCCTTACTCAGGGCAACAACATTCTTAATAATATGCTGAACTGTGTCCTCAAACCCATGGAAATCACCTACAAATTGAGGACACAGTTTTTTCCAAACACCATTCATGTTTGTTTGCTTAACCTCCTCCCAGGAATCAGCAATGTTCTTCACGGCATCAAGGATGTTGTAGGATTTCCAAAAGTCTTTTAGGGTCAAATTCTTCTTGGTTTCAGTTGCCTGTAAAGCCATAGCAATTGTCCTTCAGAGGTTGAACACTTGATGAGCAGAATAACCCCCCTCCTTTATTATCTCAGCCAACACTTTAGGAAATTCACCTGCTGCTTTCTCATCACCACTAGCAGCTTCACCTTGCACTTTAAGGTTATGGTAATTGGCCCGAGCCTTAAATCTCATAAACCAACCCCTACTAGCCACAAACTTTTCACTTTCATTTCCTTCCCCCTTTTCTTCTTTCAGTGCCTCAAACAATCTTTTCGCCCTCTCCTGAATCACCATAAGGCTCACTGAAATACGCCATTGATTTTGTTCTTCCAACTAAAGCACCAATAATCTTTCCATCTCAATAACTAGACCACAACGCTGCTTGGTTATCACTGTCGCTTTCATAGGAGCAGATCCTTTCACATGTTCCATAATGCGCTCTTTATCTTTGATGATGGTAGCCACAGTGGAACGACTAAGGCCAAGCGACCGGCCAATGTTTGTTGGTGTTTCTCTCTTTTGTGATCTCTTTATAATGTCCACTTTAACTTCCATGGTGATGGCCTTTCTCTTCTTTGATGCACTACCATCAGAAGAGTCTGCCTTACGCTTGGGAGCCATAACCAAGAGAGAAAGAGAGAGACGGTGCAAACAACCAAAATGGCGTATGTACAGAGACTTGAGACGCCATCTTCCTCGCCCTACAACCACAACAAAGCGTATTCTTCCGCCGCGCGCCCGAAACTAGTTCATGTTTGTTTGCGTCGCTTATGACGCTAAACCAAGTAAGACGGAATGATGTCTAATATTATTTTTTATGTTTTTATGGGCGTGTTTGTAACCACGAAATGTCGTAAGTCGAGATCGTCATAACCCGAGGACTCCCTGTATATATATATATATATATATATATATATATATATATATATATATATATATATATATATATATATTTTGTCCTAGCCTAACAGTGAAAAGAAGTTCAGTTGTTTGTTTATATTTTTCTGGGACTGCGACATTCCAAGGCAGAACTTCCAAGGAACAACTGGCCAAGATGAGCAGCTCTGTTGTTTATGAGTGGACAAAACTGTCTGAAGAGTTTCTCATACAGATCACTAAAGGCCGAAAATAGCAAAGAAAAAATAGCAACGACTTGCTGGGGATGAAGAGGCCACCATGTTTGTTTACAATTGACAAATGCGACAAAGGCAGAAGTGAGCTTGTGTGTGATGACCAGCGTCGACAACACAGGATAGCATCGGTTTACACTTTTGCCTGGCGGGTTTGTGGCTAATTTTGACCGGGTGGGTAGTGCATGAGATATGAATGTTGAATTGGAGAGTCAGTCAATTGAACCTTGAGGATTGGGTATTAATTAAATGAGTTTGAATTGGTGATAATTGGAACTGCGAATGGTCGAATCACAAGGATCCCCTGTACTTAACATACCCTGGTAGTGTAGTGCGTAATGACAGTGGATTGAGCCAGAATGTTTTACAGCAGATTTGCCTGGCCCACGGTGTTATGGATTCGCTCAACGTGAATATTTGGCGTTGTTGGTACCTGTGCAGACAGATGAAGAATTGGTTCTTCAGGTTGCTGGTGATCCTTGTCTTGCTCTATGGTTGTGAGACATGGACACTGAACACCAATCTGAAGAGGTGAATTGATGTCTTTGATACTAGATGCCTTTGTGGGATCATGGGGTACCACTGGTATGATTTTGTGTGAAATCAGCGATTTGCTCCATGAGACTGATTCGAGGCTGGTTACCAGCATAGTCTGTTAACGCCAACTGCGACTATATGGGCATGTGGCATGCTACCCAGAAGCCAGTCCTGCATATTAGGTTGTCTCCAAAAGAAATAACCCAGCATGGAGGAGGCCAAGGAGATGTCCACAGAACTCATGGCTGTGGGAAGTCGATGCCTCTTGCTGGGAATTACTTGGTACACGAAGGGAGCCTACATGGAGACTAGCAAGGCATGACTGCCTGGAGTAGCGCCATAGGGTAGGCGAGGCAATGTGCTCCCTGTCGTATGTCCCCCATAACTGATTGATTGATGTTGAAGGATGTAGTGATTTCTCTAATATGATGTGCTCTTACCCTCAGGAGTAGAAAATGTTTTTCACCCAACTCCTGGTGAGACTGTAGAATTGCCTCCCTCAGGAGGCAAGACAGGGCATACTCACTCAAGGGCTTAGCTCGATCTTTAGGTGAGAGGAAGAAATTCCTATATCTGGGATGTAAATCCTTGGTTCTTCCTTGAAATATGTGGAGAGCTCTAACGGGGCAAAGCAGCCACTCTTCCTTATCTCTCCCCAGAATCCCAGAGAGACTCATGAGCCAGAACTCCCAACACAATGGATTCAACAATGTTTCAGTCTTTTGGTAGATGAGACAGGATCATATCACCAACCTGCCAACAAAATTATCTGTTAGAGCCTGCAGTTTACTGACCCATTTCACCATGGCTAGGGCCACTAAAAATATTGTTTTCTTGGTAAGATCCCAAAAGGATTAGGACTGTGGGGGCTCGATGGGGGCCAGAGAAAGAGCCTTAGGGACCACACCTAGATTCTAGCTTAGCGTCCTGACTTGGGCCCTAGGAACCTCTGCTTCAAAAGCTTTGACCATGTTCTTCAGGACAGGGTCCTCGGCTAAGTTGAAGCTGTTCAGCGAAGACACTATTGAGCATTGACTTGTAGCCTTTAATGGCAGAAACTGATGGCTTACAAGTCTTATGTAGATACAGGAGGAAGTCCACAAACTTCTGGCTGGATGGTTTGGAGGCCAAATACCCACACCACTGTCTAAACTTCTTCCATTTGTGATAGTTCACAATGGTGGAATACCTTCTAGTGTTCACCATTGCCTGTGCAGCTGCTTTGGAATAGCATCAATGTCTGAGGAGTCGCTTCAGTCTCCACCCTACTAGATGAAGTGCATAGAGATTGAGGTGATGTCTGTAAAAGTGAGGTTGATGCAGAAGGTACTTTCTCGTGGGGAGTTATCTCTGAATGTCGATGGCCAACTCCTCTAGATTGGGAAGACACACCTTCTGAGGCCAAAAGGGGGCAACGAGAATGAGCTTGACACCTTTTGAGCTGCACAGCTTTTTTGAGCAGTTTCCTGATGACATGGAATGGTGGAAATGCAAAAATTTCCCTAAAGTCCCACTAGAAGAAAAGAGCATCTGTGGCAATCGCCATGGTGTCTGAAAACGGAAACACAGTGGCAATCGCCATAGTGTCTGGAAACAAAAACACAGTGGCATTCGCCATGGTGTCTGGAAACGGAAACACAAAGTTGGTTAGTCTGTAGTTCATCCTCGTGGCAAAAAGATCTACCAACAGGCAGCCCCACACCTTCCATAGGCTGTCACAAACACTTTGGTGAAACAACCACACTGTAGAGATGACCTGGTCCTTCTTGCTGAGATGGTCAGCCACCACATTGTTCTCACCTCTCACAAACCAAGTGAGAATAGTAACTACATTCTCTTCCTCCCACTGTAGAGTCTCCTGGGTTTCCCTGTTGAGCAATCTTGATCTCATGCCACTCCCTTTGCTGAGGAATAAAATTGCAGTGGTGTTGTCTGAGATGGATCGCTCTCAATTTCAAAATGTTGATGTGCTCCTGCTTCTTCTGAGAGGACCACTCACCACTCACTTCCATGTCCAGACCATATGCACCCCAACCGTCCAAAGAAGCATCTGTGTACAGTAAGTCCTCGTTATACGGTACATATGCGTTCCTGAAAACCTTCCCGTAAATTGAAATTACCGTATACCAAACCCATTATAACATGTAATAATAGGGGATGTGTTCCACCACGTCAAAAGTCACCCCCACAGACATGAAAATACATGAAAATAGTCATATAAAAAAATGCAAAGTACTACGCAAAAGAAATAAACAGAATATGTTTTTATTTACCTTTCACTCGCCACGTATTCTATCACATGATGTCCTCTATGGGACAGTAGGGACTTCAGCCCTTACTCATGATGCACAAAAAACACACCATAAGGACTTCACTTGTGTTCAGTGAGAAACGTGGGAAGAGACTGATTGTTGTGGTGGCCGTGCTGCGTGGTGGCACTAAGATACAGTGTAAACAAAACACAAGCGGATACCGTATCTGTGAATTTTTCTTACCGTAAATAGAATTGAGGCTAGTAATTACCAAACACTGTAACTATGAATTTACCGGATAATGTGGTGCCGGCAGTATAAGGAGGACTTACTGTACAAGAAGAGGTCTGGAATTTGGGTCTCCAGGGGCTGACCTAACCATAAAATGTCCATGGTCACCACCACTGAAGATCGTCTAATAATGGTGGGGTAACAGGAACGAGATGATGGTCACCCATCATCTTCCTGTCCAAAAGCTCACCAGTTGCAACTGGAGATTGCGCACACTGCGTCGGTTGGCTGGAACTAAGTGTGACATTGATGACAGGTATCCCAGCAGCCTCAACAACTCTTGAACTGGAGGGCTGTGTTGACTTGTGAACAACTCTATAGCTGCCAGTAGGTTATCAGTCTTCTTCTGGCTCAGAAAAATCTTAGAAACGGAAGAGTGAATCTCCATCCCCAAATATCGTGCAACTTGTCTGGGGATAAACACTGACTTCTTCTAATGTTGAGCTCCTCGCAGAACCATAGAAGTATTTCCCTCAGCCGCAGAGCCTCCTCTTCTGATGTCACTAGTAACAACCAGTTGTCCAAGTAATCAAGGAGGCAAATTCCTCTGAAATGTAGAACCACTGACACTGGAGCCATGACTCTCATGAAGACCTGTGAAGCTATTGACAACCCAAAGCAAACGACCTTGAACTGGAAACACTGACCTCTCCAGACATAGCAAAGGTACTTCCTGTTCCCTGGATAAACAGGAATCTGGAAAAAGTATCCTGTAGATCCACTGACATCATCCATCCAATTGTCTTTCTGAATTGCCAACAAAACTAAACTGTTGGTCTCTATTAAGAATTTTATCTTGGGAATGAACTTGTTGAGATATGACAAGTCTATCAGTGAATGAAACCTGCTCTTGACTTTGGGAACTACAAATGTGCAGCTGTAAAACCCTGGGCCATGAGACATAGACTCTACTGCTCCCTTTTTGAGAAGAGTCCATATCTCCTCTTCCAAAGCTCTCTCTCTCTCTCTCTCTCAGTTGGGTGAATAACTCTAAAAGGCCATCAGGGACTCTGATAGCAGTGGTTGCCCAATGAAGGGAATACAGTACCCTTCTCTCAACACTCTTACCACCCATGCCTCTGCACCAAAATCTTGCGAGTCTTTCCAACTCCGAGAGAGACAGCCTGCTACTTGTACGGTCAAGAGGCATGACTCCTACTTGCAAAAACCCAGCTTAGCATGTTCATGGTAATTAGGGCGGGAAGAACCAGCCTGAGGTGGCATAGGAATTGCCTTCATGAAAGGCTTCCTGGGATAAGTAGACAGTCAAGAAAAGGAAAGCTTCACTGCCAGGTGACTGGGTAAGGGTAACACAGTAGGAAGGGCCTTTTTTCTCTTTAGTGCCTACACAGCTGCTTCTTGAAAAGACTGGGAGATTATCCTCTCTGCATTGGCAATGACTTGAGAAAGCCTGTGCTTATCAAACATCAAACAAAAACTGTGTGCCCAACAAAGAGTGCCTTAAAGCCAGCTTATCTGACACTGAAAAGAAGGAAGGCAAATTCCTGAAAAATCAAGTCCCTCCTGAAGGACACTAAATTAAATAGAACCAAGGAAGATTTCTTAGCTACATCCTTCATGGCCTTCTGCATGCTATCTACTGCTTTAGAATCAGCAAGTCTCTGTTTGGAATCTTATCATGCAGATCAACTGAGTGAATGCACCAAAGATCCAAAACTGGAGGTTCTGAATCTCTTGAATGGATCTCATCGCTTCTTCCATCTGACAGGTCAACAGTGGTGATTCTGAAGGGAGCATCGTGCGCCTTTTGGATAGAATACTGCCCTAGCATGGGAATAATGAATAAGGAGCGGCCTTTCGTAGAGTCATTGCTGACTTCATAGAAGCACTGCTTGTGTCTAGCAGTGTAGAGAAGGATGGCTGACTTTCCCTTCTCCACTCTGTTAAAAGTTTGTGCGTAAAATCCAAGGTCTCTGACATTGGCCATGACCACTTAAATTGCACAAACTCACTTCCTGGCCTGGCCACAATGAAAATCTTCCTCTGCTGGGCCCACCGATCTCTTTCACAGACCAATTTCCCCTTTGGCATCACTAAATTGGTCAGAGATAAAAAAATAAAGTGAGACAACTTCAAAAGGTCAGGGGCCATACCCTCACCTTCCTACTCAGGAAGTTCATGCCTTCCTTTGTCATCCTCCTCATCAGAAGATGAAGCAAGAGAAAAAAACACCCACTTACAAATGTGACTCTGGTGTGGGCGAGAAGACGTGGGGATGAGTCTTCGTCGTCACAGAGATATGTAGGTTCACAGAGAAACACCAAAAGAGGCTGGTTGGTGTATTCTGGGGCCAAGAAGTACAGAGGCGACCAAGGTGGGTAAGCCGTGGACCGCTGGGACGTCTGCTACTCATGGTGCTGGCGCCTGGTGTGAGAATCGGTAACTATACAGTGTACTCTTACCATCTCACACAAGGGCACATTTACTGTGTTCCTACCTAATGTGTACATACTTCACAAGTATTGGTACATACATAGTCAATTATATGTATCCACACCTCCCTCCCTCTCACGCTCGTAGTGCAGTCTCGGATGGACTCTTTTTCCTTGAGCCTAGGAGAACGTCGTGGGGATTGTGGGGGGTCAGTGAGAGAGGACTGGTTTTCTGTGTCCAAGCAAGGGGCCATGGGAACTTGCTGGGGAGAATCATCAGGGGATGAGGGTATCGAGCGGATGAAGCGACGGTTCCGCCAATACACACGGCCGCTGGGAAGGGGAATTTCGATGTCCCGGGTTCTGACGTAGCCCATCACCACGACAACCTTGTTCCAGCGGCGGGAGGTCAGGTCCTGGATGTGTACCTGCTGACCAACACTCATCCTGGGAAGGGCCCGGGCCGTCACTTGGCCTGCACGGGCAGCGGCTCGGCGGTCACAGTCCTCTTGCCGTGCTTGCCATTCCTGTGAGAAGGAGGAGTCTGGGTGGGCAGGCAGGCATGAGCGCAGTGGACGGCCATAAAGAACCTGTGCTGGGGAGTGTCCTGTGAAGTTCGGAGTACTGCGAAGTTTGAGCAGGCCCCAATCAAAGGCTTCAGTCAATGTCTCCAGAGGGTGCAGTTTTCTGGATCAAGTGCTTAACAGACTTGACCGCAGCCTCAGCATGGCCATTAGACTGGGGCTGGTGTGGTGACGACATAGTGTGGTACACGCCTCAACGCTCCATGAACTTCCGGAAGTCCGAGCTAGTGAACTGGGGTCCGCCGTCTGTGCAGAGGCAGAGGGGAACACCAACTTCCCTGAAGAACCGGCAGAACATCCGGATAGTGTGGAGAGTGGTTGTGTCATGACCACAAGGAATGACGACAGGCCACCCTGAGAGTCGGTCCGCAATTACTAGGAAGGACTTCCCTGCCACCGAGAAGAAGTCTGCAAAGACTGATTCAAAGGGCCTGTTTGGGTGGTCATCCGACATCAGAGGTTCTTGTTGCTGGCTGGGCAGGAGGATTTGGCATGACTTGCAGGCTTGTACAGTGTTGCGGATGTCAGAATCGATGCCCGGCCAAAAGACAGTCTGCTGTGCCCGTCGCTTAGTGGACTCCACACCTCTATGGTTATCATGGAGACGAGCCAGGGTGTGGCGGCAGAGGGCGGCAGGAACCACAACTCGCTGCCCATACAGGACGAGCTCTCCGTCAGCAGAGAGGCTGTCCCGCAACTTCCAGTAGGGCAGCACTGAGTTGGGCACCCAGTGGGAACCCAGATGTCACGTACTGTAGGAGCTGAGAGTACGTGGGGTCCTTAATTGCAGTGCTCCGAAGCTCTTGTAGGGTCCGATCAGCGTCCTGGCGTAAAGGGTCTGCTGCTGTGACAGCGCTGACGGTGTTGATGCTAATGAGAGCTTGAAGGTGGGCCGTGATGTCAGCACAGATGTTTTCATCCTCAGGTGTGGGGTGGTCAACTGGGGCTCTGGACAGTGCGTCAGGGATGCAGAGGTGTTTACCAGCCCGCCACACAGCTGTGAACATGTAAGGTGAGAGCTTCTCCTTGAGACGCTGGAGGCAGGGGTTCTCTATGGCATCTAGGGTGTAGTGGTTCAGTATTGGAACCAGAGGCCTGTGGTCAGTCATCAGGGTAAAGTGTTGCAGACCAATCAGGTATGGTCAACACTTAGACATGGCCCAGACAATAGCGAGGAGCTCTAGCTCGATGGTAGCATAGCAGGTCTCGGCGTTGGTAAGAAAGCATGACCCACACTGGACCAAGCGTAGACTTCCTCGGCCATGATCCTGGAGCAGAGTATATCCGACACCATTGAGGCGTGAGGCGTCTGTCTGCAGGATGACTGGCAGGGTAGGATCAAATGATGCAAGGACTGGAGGACTGAGGAGTACAAGATTCACATGTAGGAAGGCCTTGTCATGGTCTGTTGTCCAGAGGAATGTCCGTTTGGGGCTCATCAGGGGGTGTAGAGGCTGGGCTGTGGAAGCAATGGCTGGGGTAAATTCAGCCAGTTGATTTACTAGGCCCATGAAGGAGCAGAGGTCCGTCAGGTTGGAAGGAATCTGGAAGTCACGGATGGCCTTAACCTTAATGATGTCTGCTGCAATGCCTTTGCCCAAGAGGGTGTACCCACAGAAGGAAACACAAGGGTGGGCTACCACAAACTTTTCCTTATTGAGTGGGATCCCATCCTTACGGCACCTAGTGAGCATCTGGTTGATTCTCTGGAGATGGGTGGGGTAGTCCTTGTCAAAGAGAAAAATGTCGTCGATGACCTTCACATAGTTCTCCATACCCTGGAGCATCTGGTCACCACGGAGGCAGAAGGCGTCGCCGGTGGCAGTGAATCCCATGGGGCCTCGGCAATGGTAGAAACATCCGTATGGGGTGATGAAGGTAGTCAGGTGCCGGTCTTCTTCAGTGAGCTCCATCTGCCAATAACCACAGAGGGTGTCTGCAGTGCTAAAGTAGCGGGCAGACGGGCTGACACTGCGGATAGTGGCAAAGGGCGTCGGTGAAGGGTGGGTTGGACGAGGAGACCTGACTATTAAGTTTGGTGAGGTCGACGGTGATCCAGACACCTTGAGATTTGGCAACAACGACGAGAGGGTGGCACCACTCTGATGGTTCATCGCCAGCAGGTTTGATGATTCCTTGCTGTACCATGTAGTCAAGTTCCTCCTTAACTTGACTCTGGAAAGTGAAAGGAATTTGCCAAGGGGTGTGGATTGCGAATGAATCCTCATGGGCTGGCCTGCCATGCGCCTAAGTGGGGCCGTCTTGAGGTCTTCCTTAGAGGAGAGCACGTCCTGAAATTCCCGGAGGAAGTAGTCTATGGCTGCTGCAGGGGACATGCTGGATGAAAGGGCAGGCTTCTCACATCTGAGAGCATGTGTCATTTCCAAAATAGGTTTTGGGAAGTTGGAAGAGATAATGGCCAACTCCAGACAATGGCCATATGAAAACAGTGGGATCTGAACACCTTCATGTACCTGGATCTGGGCGAGGCAAGACTTCTTACCCAGGTGGAGGGTAGCGGTAAACGACCCCAGTGTGGGTGACATCGGAGAACCATCTGCTGTGAGGGTGGTAGATGTAGGCATGGGGTGAAGTGATGGGAGGAAATGAGAGCGGCATTGTTGTCGTCGTTGTAGTGGTGTAAAACATCACCGGATACATGTAGACGGTCCAGGACTCGATGGGGTCGTGGAGGTACATGTAACCGATGGTAGAGTACCACTTGAGCATGTAGGAGTGCTGGAGCTGACAGGAGGGGTGGTGACGTGGGCAGGAAGCGTGGTGGGTGGGGTGGAAGGGCTGGTAGTGGCTGTGGCTACAGACTTTGCTACTGTCAAGCACTACATCATGGCCAGGAACTGTTCTCTGTCCTCCTGCCTGCGTTGTTCCGCCTCCTGGCGTTCCTGATAACGTCTCTGCTCCTCATGTTGTCGTGACTCCTCCAAGTACCGTATCAGGTAAAGTAGTTCAGCAGAAGATTAACTGTGAGAGAATCCACGATGAGGTGTGAGGTTTGGTGGAGCAGCATGGAGGACGATGGTAGGTGGAGCGAAGGGGAGGTGAGGGGGCGAAGCACCAGCCTGCACCTCAAATGCACCCATCAGCGGCTCCTGTACATCTGCTGTTGTCTCATCATGGGTGTGTTGCACTTCTGAGTGTTTGTGAAACGGTGACCCATCCATGGTGTCAGGAGTGGCAGTGAGAAGCACTCAGGGAGAAGACTGGAAACAGCAGTAATTGTGGCTCTAAGGAAGGAAGACATGTGGTGTGGGCGAGAAGACGTGGGGATGAGTCTTCGTCATCAAAGAGATATGTAGGTTCACCGAGAAACACCAAAAGAGGCTGGTTGGTGTATTCTGGGGCCAAGAAGTACAGAGGCGACCAAGGTGGGTAAGCCATGGGCCGTGGGGATGCCTGCTACTCATGGTGGTGGCGCCTGGTGTGAGAATTGGTAACTATACAGTGTACCGTCTCACATGAGGGCACATTTACTGTGTTCCTACCTAACGAGTACATTAGATGGACACTACTTAATGTAATGTGTACCGTAAAGATGTACTGCGGCCGTAGGTATTGTTCTACTACCCCACACCACGCCACACATTCAGTTGTACTCAACGCAGCTTGGAGTACACTCACACTCGCCTGGCAATCTACTTGCCTGCCTTTCTTTGACTGGTCCTCCTGTCAAGCACAGCCAGTCTACCTCTACAGTCTACTGTCTACAGTCACACTCCAGTGTGTAGACTGTAATTCTGCATCATCACGCAAGCTACAAGCTTCATTCAAGGCACCCAGACTACAAGTCTCTGGCCGCCGGCTACTCATCAAGCCTCCACGCGCTCGCTACCAAGTATTTTGTATTCCTACAATAAACACAGGGAAGCTTCCCCCTGGTGTTTCTTTCCATCACACCTGCATATGTCGTTGGTGCCACTGGTACCAGGATAACATACTTCACAAGTATTGGTACATACATAGGACACACTGTCAATTACTATATGTATCCACAGTGACCACAGAGGATTAGCAACATTTCCAGTGTGCTGTGTCCCCATCACCTAGTCAGTGCACACCACGTCCCCATGATCAGGTTAGAGGCGGTCGGTGGTGTTAGCAGCAAACCATTGGCTCATAGGGCAGGTGCTGCCACACTCTCACAGGTGGGAAGATGGCAGGACATATGAGTCACTCTCCCAAGGCCCATTATGCCATCCTGTGACTGCATCACTCCTCCCAGGCAAACATGTGGCTCTTTCAAGCTGGGTCACCTTCCTGGGAAGGGAGGAACTAGCAGTACCAAAACTAATCCCCAGACTAACAGCAAAAACCCTATTGGGGGATCCACAGTAACACCATCTGCCAGCTGTCCCTCCCCTTCTGATCCGACTAGGCTCGCCTGAGTGAACAGCTGAGTGCCAATGGAAGGCGGAGGAGGCGAGGGACTTGACCCCAGATGACAAGGAGGGGGGAGGAGCTGGAACAGAAGTATGGTCAGCAAGCTTATTTATTACTATTTCTTCCACTATTTCCTTGAAGCTAACATGAGTAGAATCACCAGACATGCCCAAAGAGCAGGAGGAGACGCCATCCAAACATCAGTGGTAGCAACACACAACCTTGGAGCATTGGTGTTAACCCTATGAAAGTTGAAAATGGTGTGGTGGGGATGGTGGAGAAGGACTTTGGGTAGGGGGTGGTTGTGCAGCTACCATGCATGCTGCACCCTCTACCATGGACTTTAAATTCTGGTATTTCAACCTTGGAAATAAGTAGATGGACCCTAGTCCTATCTATATGAGACAGGTAGATGTGACAAATTAGATACGCATCCCAGAAAATATTGAAAAGAAACATAACTGATCAACTGAGAATATACTAGGAAGGTGATAAACAAGAAGTCAATAATGACTGGAAAATAACAGAGTAAAGTATGAAGAGCATGAAGTGCAATACCAGAAAAGTTAATATGACAGAGAACAGGGAATATATATTTGTCAGAAATTTATGGAAATTCACCTTACAAGTGAATTGTGATCTACTAAATACAGGATTCTAAAACTAATATTTACTCACTTATATTGTTTATTATAGAATACCAGATCATAAATTTATTGCTGCTCTAAAGGAGAGGTATTACGAATTTAATATAGTACAACTGACACATCATCATCTTTTTTACTCTGCCACAAGAAACCAGATAGATAATATCAGATTTTTACTCCCTTGGTTCTAAAAATCTTTAATTTTGTAATATTTAGTATATATGTATAGTATTCACTTTTACATAAGCAAGAATATGTAGATGGTACCTTTGGTCCATAAAGGTACTTTTCAAGCAAAAGGAACCACACCCATGAAATTTTCAATACTGCTTCATCACCACTGCAGATGGCCACAACTAATTGCTAAATAATTTATCTTTTCCCTAATTCCCCTGAGAGTTTAATAGGATTTTTTAATGTAAAATCCATTTTTATCTACATACTTATAAATAATTACTAATTACTGCTTAAACCCCCACTCCCACAGTAAACTTACATCATGTCTAACAGCTCAAGGAAAGAAACAAAAGATATACTTGAAATGCCTTTACTCGTTTTCTATTCCCAGGTATTAACCATCAGGCCGATTCCCTCATTCGCCTCTAGCCTAGAAGGTCATAGAGGAGAGGGAGGAAGGGAAACTCAATTATACTTAATAATTATCGGTAAGTATGTAGATAAAAATGGATTTTACATTAAAAATCCTATTTGTTATTACACATACTACTACCCAGAATTATTAATTATTGCTTAAGAACTGAGTCCCAAGTATAAGAGGGAGGATGACCTCACCCCTAAGAACAACTTTCTCTCCCCAAGACACACACGCGTACAAACCCAAAACTTACAAGGCGTAGGCCATGTCCTGAGGTGAGTGCAGCACTTATATCCCATGACAGAGGGACAAAACCAGAGAAGTGAGAGGAGCATAACAATTCTCGCCCCGAGAACGGTCCAAGGACTTCAAACCCCCACAGTGAACAATACATAAAACCGTATGTATAAGGAACCCAAAAGAAAACTTAATGAATTACCCTGAGCCGAAACAACAGGGCCAAATTTTCCTGAACAAGGCACTCGTTGCCACTGCTCTAACTACATGTGCCTTCACCTGAACCAAGCGTAATTTCCTCCTCAGACACATCTACATTCGCACACTGGATAACCTGACATATCCAGTGAGAAATAGTATGAAGATGCACTACATGCTGAGGCTCAGAAACCGTCACAAAAAGGCAGGAGCATCTAGGACGACAGTCCCTGGTTCTACAAAGGTACAGGCAACCCCCACTTAACGAAGGTTCACACAACGAAATTTCGCTACAACGAAGGTTTCATTTTACTACCATCTGCTAGTGTAACGAACACCAAACTCGCTTTAACAAAGTTTTATCCAGGTAATTTTTTCCAAGTTTGAAAGCACCACTGTATCACGCAAGCCGACAGGCTTTTGAATACGCCAGCGCCTCTCGTGGACAACACACGCATCACTCACTCTCCTAGTTCAAAACAATAACAGCGTCAGCAGCAGCTCGTCTTCCCTCGCTCAACTTACCACCAAAACGCCCTGCAATGTTGCCTAGCGTTGCTAAGAAGACCAGGAAGTCTCTTAATCTCGAAATGAAGCTGGATATTATTCACAGACACGAGAGGCCAGAAAACTGATAGCATTGCTTGCCACCATCTTGACACTGTCTCTACTATTTTCAAGTCAGCAGACTCTATTATGAAAGCTGGTGAGACCGTATGTTCCTTGCAAGCTAATAGAACCACCTGAACTCGTGACTCTACAAAGGATAAAATGAAAAGCCTTGTGGAAATGTGGTTTTGTATGTAATACAATGATGCGCCCTTTGTTTACATTCCACAGGTTGCCGGTTAGTGTCTTTCCCGTTTCACTCTCCCTCCCTTCATAAATTTAAGATCAACATTATAAAGTTATGTACATACATATACATTAGTGTACGTTATAATGACTTAAATTAAACTGCCTAAATGTTTAACTTCATAATTTTTACTTTCATTAAACCTTTCACTGTACTATGATGCACTCTCGCTTTGTTTACTCTCAATGGAAGTTCAAGTCAGGGGTTAAACTTGTTATAATCGGTTCGCTTAACGAAGTTTCGCTTAACGAAGGGTTTTTTTAGGAACGTAACCCCTTTGTTAAGCGGGGGTTGCCTGTACTCCCTGACAGCTCTGACTGGGCACAAAAGCCTGTCCCCTTCCGAGTTGCCCACGTACTCCGTAAGAGTAGGAATGGTGAAGTCGTACTGTGATACATCACTTGGGAGTTGAGTCTTTGCTAGAAAATCCAGGGCTAAAGAGAAAGTCATAGAAGCCTTTGAGTGACGAACTTCTGCTGACAGCCTGTCCAGCTCACTAACTCAGCGAGCAGATGCTAAAGCCAAGAGAAAGGAGGACTTTAGTGCAACGTCCCTCAAAGAAGCCAAACGCAGAGGCTCATCAGGAGACTTCATTAATGAGTGTAAAACTAAGGATAAATCCCACGCAAAAATGCATGGTGAACGAGAGGGAGCCAACTTGGCAAACCCCTGAAACAGATCTGACAGATCCTTATCTTGTGAGATATCCAAGCCAGCCTGCTGAAAAACGGGGGCAAAAGTAGAACGATAGCCCCTAATGGCAAGGACAAATGTTTGGTGTCCAAAGAAAAATAAAAAGTCTGCTATGTCCATCACAGAGGTCGAGACAGAATGACAACTTCTCAACTCACACCAACCACAGAAGATGGACCACTTTGCCTGATCAGAGTCACGCGAACACAAGCGGAATCTCTGACTCAAACTAGCACCTACTGAATCAGAGAGAAGGGAGGTAAGGCATACAGACCCAAACCCTCCCATGGAAAGGCAAAAGCGTCCTCTTTCCAAGCTCTTGGGTCGGGCAGGGGAGACACATACAGTGATACCTTGAGATACTGTCGTCCTAACTTACGATTATTTTGAGATACGACATGAAATATTAAAAAATTTATGCCCCAACATACAATGAAAAATTTGAGATACAATGAACGATAATAATTATTGTAGAAGCGAACGCTACGTAGCAAAATCTGCAGTTGGCTGCCGCCCGCTCAGTTTGTTTGTTGACGCCCCATTGTTCAAACACGCTGTGTTATTCGTTGTGTTTGTGCTTATTTTTCGTCTTATTTTGGATATATATACTTTATTTTGTTATTAACCATGGGTCCCAAAGCTAAAGACAAAGCTAGTGAAAAGAAAAAACGTAAGAAAATTATCACGATGGAAGCAAAACATGAAATTATCACAAAGTATGAGCGTGGCATTCGTATCATCGACTTGGCAAAGGAGCATGGCCACAATCCTTCTACAATATCCACAATCATCAAGCAGAAGGAAGAGATCAAGAAGCTGCAACCTTCAAAAGGTGTCACCATTATTTCCAAGCTACGTACTGATAAACATGATGAGATGGAACGGCTATTTTTAATATGGATTAAGGAGAAGCAATTGGCTGGTGACTCTGTTTCTGAAGCGATCATCTGTGCAAAGGCTAGCACCATTTTCCAAGACCTTAACCCCTTCGCGCCGGATGTTAAAAAAGCCCGCCTGTATGATATACGGGTGGTAGTGCTACCGAGCGTGGGAAACTCGTGCAAGCTTGTCATACTTGTCGTCTTTGTGTATTATGCTGCTATTTTTTAGTCACTATATCGCCTTTGAAGAGGAAAGTGGACGCTTCTCTCTTTGGAGAAAGAGAGAGAGAGAGAGAGTGTGACATTTGCTAATATTTTAGACACAAGCAGGACACATGTAGCTTATCTTTTGAGAGGAAGAGGGGAGGAGGGAAGGAGAGGGAGAGGAGAGAGAGAGAGAGAGAGAGAGAGAGAGAGAGAGAGAGAGAGAGAGAGAGAGAGAGAGAGAGAGAGAGAGAGAGAGAGAGAGATTAGAAAATTTGTTGTTTTTGTATGTGTGTGCGTATGTGTGTGTGTGTGTGTATTTACCTAGTTGTATTTACCTAGTTGTAGTTTTACACGGCCTGGGCTTTATGCTCATGTGGCCCCGTCTCCATATCTACACTTATCCAATCTTACTTTAAAAGTGTGCACACTCGTTGCAGACACTACTTCTTCATCTAAACTGTTCCACGTCTCAATACATCTCTGCGGGAAACTATATTTTTTTAATATCTCTCAGACATCTTCCCTTTCTCACCTTTTTACTATGCGATCTTGTGCTTCGGGTGTCATAATCTTCTCTCAAGATCAGTTTCTCATTATCCACTTGGTCCATTCCGTTGATCAATTTATAGACTTGTATCAGGTCTCCTCTCTCCCTTCTTTGTTCCAAGGTTAGTAGATCCATAGCCTTTAGTCTCTCCTCATATGTCATCCCTTCAAGTTCTGGGACCATTCTTGTAGCCATTTTTTGTAACCTCTCCAATTTCCTTATGTGTTTCTTTTTATGTGTGTGTGTGTGTGTGTGTGAGAGAGAGAGAGAGAGAGATGGGACGTCTATGCCATTGGGTAATTTTAGACACAAGGTGGGACGCATGTAGCTTATCTTTAGTGATTGGTGGAAACAAGGATGGTGGGAGGAGCACTAGGATTTCAAGGACAGCATACGGCGTGTGTAGTTGGTATCCAACAGACTATACGGGACAACTGAACTGAAGAAAGCTCAGAAAAGAAATATGACGTCTACGTAGGCATCACCGTATTTGCTACTGAGGCTTCATGACGCCCACATAGGCGTCACCGTAGTGAAGAGGTTAAGCGTGAAGCAGCCGAGATGAAGGGAGAATCATCGCAGGGTGGCCAAGGGAGTGATGAGTTCAAAGCCAGTCGTGGATGGTTTGACAATTTTAAGAAACGAAGTAGCATTCATTCTGTCATTTGTCATGGAGAGGCATCGAGTGCTGATGTTAAGGGGGCTGAAAATTTCGTTAAGGAATTTGAAAAACTCATTTGTGAAGAAGGAAACCTGCCGCAACAAGTATTCAATTGTGACGAAACACGATTGTTTTGGAAGAAAATGCCTAGGCATACGTTTATCATGGCAGAAGAAAAAAGTCTACCCGGTCACAAGCCTATGGAAGATAGGCTAACGCTTGCCCTTTGTGCCAACGCTAGTGGCGATTTTAAATTGAAACCGTTACTAGTTTATCACTCAGAAAATCCAAAGGCATTCAAAGCTCATAAAGTGATTAAAGAAAGATTACAAAGTCTGTGGCATGCAAATAGTAAAGCATGGGTGACACATCAAGTTTTTTATTGAATGGATGAACGTAGTTTTTGGTCCTTCAGTCAGAAATACTTGACCGATAATGGTCTGCCACTTAAGTGTGTCCTCTTGGATAATGCCCCCGGTCACCCCCCTGGCCTTGCAGATGACCTTTTAGATGAATTTAAATTCATTAAAGTTGTCTATCTGCCAGCCAACACAACATCTATCCTCCAGCCCATGGATCAACAGGTGATATCCAACTTTAAGAAACTTTTCACGAAGCATCTTTTCAAGCGTTGCTTTGAAGTTACTGAAAATACGAACCTAACATTGAGGGAGTTTTGGAAGCAACATTACAACATTGTGATCTGTGTTAAGCTTATAGATATTGCCTGGCAAGGTGTTACCAAAAGAACATTGAACTCAGCTTGGAGAAAATTATGGCCAGATGTTGTTTTAGAGCGAGACTTTGAGGATTCGATCCTGTTGAGGAGGAGATTGTATCTATTGGTCGCTCTATGGGCTTAGAGGTAGACGAGGCAGATGTTGCTGAACTCGTTGAGGAGCACGCTGAAGAACTCACGACGGAGGAGCTGAAGGAGTTACACAAGATTTCCAACGAGGAGGTAATGCAAGAACTCAGCAGTGAGGAGGATGTTGAGCAGGAGGAGGAACTAACTTCATGTGAAATTCGTGATATCCTAGGCAATTGGCAGAAAGTGTCAGATTTCGTGGAAATAAGACACCCTGATAAATTGTTTACAGGCAGAGTGAGTGTCTTACATAATGATACGTGTCTCACATTCTTTCGTAACATTCTAAAAAGGAGGCAGAAACAAACCTCTTAATCGTTTGAGAAGGCCTCAGTTAGTGAAAGTCAAGGTAAAACCAAAAAGGGCCAGACGTGAGAGTGCTGAAACTGATGAAAGTGAGGGCAAAAAGGCCAGACATGAAAGTGATGATTAGGTGATGATTACGTAAGAAAAAAAAAAAAAAAAAAAAAAAAAAAATAAAATTAAAAAGCCACCCCCCAAAAAAAACATTAAGAATAAGTTTAGCATTAGAAATAAGTTTAGCAATGTTTTTGTGTTTACATTACATTACACGTATAAATCCTCCTCCCCCCTCCTCCTCCTCCCCATGCAGGCCGCAGCTCACCGTCACTGTGGTAAGTAAAATTCCTTTCTTTTTTTATTGATTTTATTAACATTTATCATATTAATGTGTTTTTTTTTATCATTATGTGTGTTATTACTCGTTTATTTATATACAAATTGTGTATATTATATATAATTTAACTGTGTTTTGGAGTGGTTTCATAGCGCTAGAACGCATTAATTCATATTACATGTATTTATATGGGAAATATTGATTTGACATACAATTTTTTTGACATACAACGATGGTTATAGAATGAATTAAAATCATATCTCAAGGTACCACTGTACAGAAATTTATAAGTACATGAGACTTACCGGAGGTCAGTTGATGTATGCTTGGAATTTTACGAATATCACCTCTGCTGTGGGGGGGGCATTCACATGAGATACCGTCACACCTTGCCGCGCGTCAGACTTTAAAGAGACGATCACCCACGTGAAGGGCAGTGTAGTGCAAGAAACATAGTAACCAGACTTCACCACGGGGGAGAGGAGGGCATGTGAATGCCCCCCCCACAGCAGAGGTGATATTCGTAAAATTCCAAGCATACATCAACTGACCTTTGGTAAGTCTCGTATACTTATAAATTTTACTTCATCCAATCACCTCTGCTTGTGGGGTAAGGCGAACACATGAGGTTTTAAAGCCACATGGGTGTCAAAATAATCGTAATACCAAGAACCATGCCTCGAAATTAAGAAACCATAGCCAGATTACGTGACACAAAATTTATTCCACGTAAGAGTTTACAGAGATCACAATGCCTGCATTACCCCAAGTGCAACCATCACCGCCCAAGAATATACCCAAAAAAGAAAATTTATAAACACAGACAAGTACATGAACATTCACGCACATATTATTGGTCAAGATGCAAAACCACCTCTTGAAATGTATCAGAAGTGTTAACAATTTCCTTGTCATAATGTCTAGCGAATGTGGACTCATGAGCCCAACCTGCTCTTGCCAAAATAGCACTGACAGGCACCGCCAAAGCCTTCGCTCTCGAAGCCGCTGCTGGCCTCACACTACCTGCAGTGAAAAGCTTGGTGTCAATACCTGCCATTGCCAACAGAGTTCTTATCCATCTTGCTATGGTGTCTTTAGTAACAGAATGGTGAGGCTTTGTAAAACTAATAAGTAACTTATCAGAAGTCAGATGGTTAGGCCTGAGCTTCGCGGTGACATTAATGTAGTGCCACAGAGTGTTACAGACACAGAGGCGTGCATCTCTCCTATAAGCTGTAAAGGTCACACTTTGTATGTTAAAAGAATGCTGACACTGTTTGACATTGTCTCCCAATGCGACAGTGATAGAAGAATCTGACATTCCCATACCATTGAGCAAGAGTAAGTGAAGTGTTTGGGTTCTCACAGCCTGAGTTAGTGTCATTAACATCACAAGTTTCAGGGTAATCTCCTTTAATGTGAGATTTGTCAGAGGATGCATAGACCTATATTGCATAAGTACTGGCTGAACATCCCATGTCCTGTCATATCGTGGCCTTGGAGGACGTAAGTTGAATACCCCTTTCAAAAACCTATTTACTAACGGATGTCTGCCTGATGGAAAACCATCGACTATGATACCCAAAGATGATAATGCACCTCTTGTTGTGTTTACTGAATTGTACCCCACACCTCTGAGAAATGAGGCTGTCAGAAAATTGATGATGTTCATCACAGTGGGATTAAGGGGATTGATGTCCCCTCCATGACAAAAGTGTGTCCACCTCCTGATGTGTGTAAGGTACTGTTTCTGTGTGCCAAGTCTCCATGATGCCATGATGATACACACACCCTCTGCCTGTATGCCCTGTTGTCGGAGGGATCCCCTGAGAGAAGGCATGCCATCAACTGCATGTGACTCAGGATGGGATGGCATTCGGCTGATGACGGATGTGTCAGAATGTACCTCGATTTCCGTATGAGCTGGGGATGATCGATGAGCATGCGTAGAAGCATGCCCATCCAAGGCCGTGACGTCCATTAAAGGAACCACGATCCACCCCTTGACTCTCTCCGCCCGAATTTCCTGGAGGCAGCTAGAAATTAACAAAAAAGGAAGAAAAAGATAAGGAAGTGTAAACTTGTCCCAATTAAGTGAGAAGGCATCGAAAAAAGGCAGCCTCTGGGTCCGGCTTCCACGAGCAAAATGGAGTGACCTGTTTGTTAAGGCAGGATGCAAAAAGGTTGATGGAAGGGGTCCCAAATAAAGCACAGAACAACCTAAATGTAGGCACATCCAATTTCCATTCATGCCAGCTATTAAATTTTCGGGAAGCTGCATCCGCAAGGTTGTCTTCCCCTGGGATGTGAGAGCAGGTCACCCATGCGTTATGTTTGATACACCACTCCCAAATCATGACAGCGACGTCATTGCAAGCTTGAGATTTTGTGCCTCCCATTTCATTGACATAAGTGACCGCCGTGGTATTATCACAAAAAACCTTAACATGCTTATCCGTCAATTCTCGCTCAAACGTCCGTAAAGTAAAGAGAATCGCTTTAAGTTCCAAGGCGTTAATATGCATAGCCATTTCCTCCAAGGACCACTGACCGCCTGTAGATTGATGGTGCAGACTGCCGCCCCACCCTACTGTTGAGGCGTCTTTGAATATTACAATGTCAGGCCTGATCTGAAAATGGCTCTATCCTGCACTGCTGCATTGCTGCACCACCAAGCTAATTCAGATTTCATATTCTCCGAGATAATCATCATAGCATCAAAGTTCCCTTGGGCAGTGTTTAATGCATTAATCTTTGCTGTCTCAAGGTGTCTATAATGCAACTTCCCTAACGGAACCGCTGAGGTGGCTGCCACCAGAAGGCCAATGACCCGAGCCACTTGTCTGATTCGTGCGACATCCTTACCCATGAGTGCCCCACAAGCCTGCACTAATTTCACCACTCTGCGCTCAGGAAAGGAAATTTTCATGGTTACAGTGTCAATAATATTCTCCAAATACTCAATCTGTTGAGTTGGGACCAAAACAGATTTGTCCACATTGATACAGAAACCCAGTTGTTGTAAAAGAGCTAAATTGTCCTGCACACATGCCATACAACCTTCCCAAGAACTATTACAAATAAGGGAGTCATCAATGAAGCTAGTAATGGTGTAACCCTTATTCCTCAAAGTGGAGTAAACTGGCTTCATGAGCTTAGTGAAAATTCTGGGGCCTTCAGAAATCCCATTAGGGAGACATGTAAATTTATAAACTGTCCCCTGCCAGGTGAAACAAAGAAACTGCTGCTGCTCGTCAGCAATCTTAATGGAGTAATATGCATGTCTTAAGTCCACAGAAGCTAAATAGTCCCCTGCACTAATAAGCCTAATGGCCTGCTCAAAATCCTCCATTTTGAAATGTTGATATGGGATATGTAAATTAAGGTCCTCCATGTTCAGAACCATCCTGTACTCCCCATTCTTCTTTGCCCTGAGAAAAATGGGAGAAATCACTTGCTCCTCATGCCTTAGTTGTGACTGTGATGACCTTAAGTGCTAGCAATTTTTAAATCTCAGCATTAATAATAGCTTGTTCCATTTCATTGAAACAGTACTCCAAATTACCTAAAAAAAGATGTCCAATTAAATCCACCTCAATGTTAAGGTGACAATGCTGAACATAATCTTAAATTATCGGGTCACTGGTGATCTGACGCCATGCACCAACAAACTTATGAAGCCTGCCACCTTCAAAACTCTCACTTGCCTGGATTACTGTTGGGGCCTGGAACCGCCCTGGCTCTTGGCGTTTTTTGGTGCCATGTCACGGAAACCAGGAGAAACCCGTGGACCATCCCTAACACCACGGTTCCGAAACCCATAAGGTTGGAAGCTGGAAGAGAAGCCTCGGTATGCAGCACCTGGTCCTGAGCCCCTTGTCCTGTTGCCAGGAAGACACCACGGAAATGATGTCTTCTTGGCCGTAATTGTGGACTTGAGCTTAGCTGACTCTTCAATTTTCTTTACACTCTTTGAGATGTCATCCCCAAAAAGGAACCTAGTCATTGGTACCTTCTCCGTGCAGAGATGACTAAACTTCTGGTTCAATTCACGCTTCATCACATACTGTCGTGCTAGGTTGTTCCTGAAGTTGGCATTACCCAACAAGGCCAGAGCACCATTAAGAACCCCAACCTCTTGTGCCACCACTGAGTGCTTCTCCTCTTGAGCCACTTTATCCAAAGTCAACAGTGACTTAGTAATAACTGAAGCTGCTCGCAGAATGTCCTTATTAACTTCCTTCAAGCGGAAGTCAGTCCTCCTGGCATCAAGCCGTAAAGCATCCAAAATTTCTGGGTTGCACTCAACAGGCGCCAGTGCAGGGCAATTGGACGGCCTCATCACAGACTCATCCTCACAGATAGCTTTGTGATCCTCCTCATGCAGTCCATTCTCAAACACAAAGTTCACCATGTCAGCCACTGTACTGTCAATCACCCCAGAGACAACTTCAGGCGGCCCAAAAACCTTTGCACATTGATGCAATGGCCCCAAGTCCGTGGATAACGGAGCAGGAACCCCCTCCTCATCGCTGGCCCCCGCCACAAACCCAGAGAAGTTTCCAGGAGAGGCTCCACACGGAAGTCCAGAAGATGGGCCCGCACCATCATTGACAACAGGTGAGCGGGGAGAAGGCGCCACCCCGGTCATTACCAGCGCCCGCAGGGGAGAAGCAGCACCTCTGTCCGCTTTGAGCTGGTTAACCTCCCTTCTCAGCTCAGTCAAAGCCTCCAAAACAACGTCCCACTGGGCAGTAGGGGCTGAATCCTGCGTAACAGCTGGCCGGGGGCATGAGGCGGCACCAGGCATCCCCCTAAGCCAGGAGCCAGAACAAGACGAGTGCTTTGACACTCTCCCGCTTGCCGTAAGATAGGCAGCCACACCAGAGCTGCCACCAGGGTCCTGGGACACCCCCCCTAGCCATGCTGGGCGCCAACAAGGGGCTGGATGGCAAGATGGGCCGCTCGTCTGCCGAGTCGGAGGACGCCATGGGAACAGCTGTAACACCAAGACAAACCTTACCATGTCGCAAATAAATATAACCACGTAATATTCCCATGGACGTCACTAACTGCTCCCTACTGGGATTACGGATAGTAGGCACTGTACCTGCTTTGACAGATGACGTGGCCTCGCTGAAAAGCAAACACTGGAACAGGAGACAGCACCTCCCTGAAACCTCCGCCTGACATGGCACACCCCGAGTGTAAACAACTGAGCACCCCAAATGTGAAGGGACACGTTGGTATCTCACTGTTCTGGAGGTACCTTACCCACAAGCAGAGGTGATTGGATGAAGTACCACCAGGAGAGGTTAGCCAGACACCGCTGTGAAGGAGGAACCCGCCACCAGGGAGGGTCCAACGCTGCCTTCCAATGATTTTTCAGGCTACACTGAAGGGACTGAAAGCGTACCTGGCTGCCTGGGACCAGCCTCTCCAGGGAAACCAGATGACCCAGCAATGACCTCCATAGAGACACCGTAGGGGCTCTGTCCTCTAGAAAATTCTGCGCCACTGAGAGAAACAAGCTGATCCTTTCTGGCGACAGAAAAACCAGAGCCCTTACTGAATCCAGCACCATGCCCAGGTACTGCTTCCTTTCGCTGGGTACCAGGTCTGATTTGGGCAGATTGATCTGAATACCCAAGTGAGCACACAGTCCTAACACACTGCCTGCACCACAGAAGACAGTACACGTTTTTTTAGTAGCTAAGTGCTCGTCTTCCTGTACCCTGGCCGCCACCACAGGGTCAAAAAGCACGTTAGAAAAGGGAGAAGAAAGGAGCTGGCGCTTCTCCCTGTCAGAAAAGGTACGAGGCAACGAATCCACTATCGCCTACTTCTGTAACATAAAGAGTCTACAATGTAGCTCCTCAGCAGGATGAAGAATGTCCTTATTTGCCTTGGGCAGTGCCAACAAAAATTCCAAAACATCCTGTTCCATGCTAGAAGCAGCACCAGCCCAAGTAGCCAACACCGGGTCTGTCCAAGAGGCAATGTGAGCCATGGAGCCACACACTTTCTCCATTTGCACCAACAGGCGGGAGGATACAGAGACCACTGGGTTGCCCACCAGCCGTAAACCCCCCACCTCCTCATTAACCTGAGGAGGAGCCAAAGAGGCCCCTTCAGGTAGATAATAAGACCTGGCTCATCCATACCAGTCCCTAGACAACTGAAAATTTGCAGAGCAAGCCTTAAGCTCCTTCAAGGACCAGCATTGGGCTTCCTCACGGACAGCTTGAGCCATAAGTGACCGTGGGAGAGAAAAAGAAGACTGGGGAGCCAAAACTGAGCCCTGCACCTTTTCTAACCCCGTAAGGTGAGACAAGGAAGGAGCCTCAGGAGCAGGAAGATGAAGATAGTCTCTCACCTGGCCTATGAGCTGTAAAAAAGGGGAAACACCTACTTGATTGGATGCCACATTCTCCTCTTCATCCTCATAAGACTCGTCTGTGGAAAGAGGATGACCAACTGGCATGGGAGCCAAAAGACATTGGCCCATCCCACTACCACCAGGCACAGCAGTTGGTCAGCCAGCCTCAACAGAACCCTCCTGAAAAAGTGGAAAACTGGATGGCACAGACTTACCAGGGTCCATATGATTCACACCACTGTGAGGAAGGGGATGGCCGCCAGGCACGGGAGCCGAGGGGCACACACCAACCCTTACATAAGGCACATGAGTCTGGTTGCCCAGCATGGGAGCTGACACCAACACTCACACTCTGGGAAGGCAGAAGTTCATCAGACATAATAGTACCAAACTCCAACCCCAAAGTACGTGGAATAGTCTCACTTATGTCTAATCCACGTGAGGGGATGATGGGCTGGCCACCAGGCATGGGAGTCGTATGGCAAACGCCAACCTCACATCCTGGAAAGGAGTCTGGCTGCCAGGCATGGGAGCTGTATGGCAGACGCTGACCTCCATTTCCTGGGTAGTGGGGCAGCCGCCGGACAAGGTAGACCGACCGATGGCTGTCACCAACCTCACCCCCGTAAACAGTGCGAAAAGAACCCAGGGCACCATGCACTGCCTTACCTGCACCAGGAACCACCTGTTGTGTTTGCGTCTGCGGCGGACGCTGGTACCATCTCAACCTCGCGACCGGCGGCACCAGCTGGTCCCGCTTGTCCTGGCCTATGCACAGCCTGCTTGTACCCGGGTGGGAATCGTCTACCTGTGAAGCCAGAGACTGGAAACCAGAGAAGGGGGAACCCTGTGAAGAGGAGAGAAAGAGGGAAAGCCGACCCAACGTCTCCTCCATCTTACACATGCGTTTATGCAGCTGCTGAGATGAAGGGGAAGACTTACGCTTACCAGAAGACGAAGCCTTCCTCTTCTCAGTACGATCTTTAATACTATCCAAAAAACGTAAAAACTGGTCGTGTGACAAGGCCTTGCAGCAATCACTATGGGAAGCAAGGCTACAAAACACCTCCCTACAAGATAGACACTCCTCATGAGGGTCCACTGTAAGAGAAGGGAGGGAACGAAAACACTTCACACACTTACGTGGCATAACACACTTACAACTCCCGGTAGAAGAAAAACAAACTAATGAGCAACAAAAGACAAACCAATCGCTGCTGAAAAGAAAAAAACAACAAGCTGGTGAAAGGGATAAGCTGAAGACTACGTGTAAGCCCTGCGACAGCAAAGAGGCGAATGAAGGAATCGGCCTGATGGCTGATACCTGGAAATAGAAAACGTACGGGGTGTCTTTACAAAGAAAACGAGTAAGAGCACCTCAAGAATTTCTTTTGTTTCTTTCCTCGAGCTGTTAGACATGATATAAGTTTGCTGTGGGAATGGGGTTTAAGCAATAATTAATAATTATGTGTATGTGTAATAACAAAGTCAAATTTCAGGGGCACTTACTAGCTCCTTGATTGGATAATGAGTAAAATAACACTTGTAACCTGCTAAACTGGAAAAATATCCATGAATCCCAAACCAGTCACAGCAAGAAACTGGGCATGCATCTGGACAGCATGGGATTACCAAAGCAACAGGCAGTGTGGGGTGACATGGTGTACCTCATGTGAAAGCGTACTTCAACAGAAAAGTGATTTGCTGTAGTAAAATCTCACTTTTGGTATTCTCAAGTGATGATTCAAGATTATCCATAAAGAATTTCAAATACACTTCTTTAGTGATAGTAGTGTTTTTAGAGAACACAAGATCATCAAGACCACTGAAAGTAAAATATCCCTTAACCAATAAACTCTAAGGGATGTTTGGTGTTTTTTTGAGTGTAGCGAGAATTATAGGGAGCAGAGCCTGGGTGCCTGTACACTCTGGTAGATGTTGTACCACACACAGAAAGTGATCTCATCAGACCACACTACTGTACACCACTTATCTAAGGTCCAATCTTGATACAAGCAACCCCCGCTTAACGAAGGGGTTACGTTCCTAAAAAACACTTCGTTAAGCAAAACTTCGTTAAGCAAACCGATTATAACAAGTTTAACCCCTGACTTAAACTTCCATTGAGAGTAAACAAAGCGAGAGTGCATCATAGTACAGTGAAAGGTTTAATGAAAGTAAAAATTATGAAGTTAAACATTTAGGCAGTTTAATTCAAGTCATTATAATGTACACTAATGTATGTATGTACGTAACTTTATAATGTTGATGATCTTAAATTTATGAAGGGAGGGAGAGTGAAACAGGAAAGACACTAACCGGCAACCTGTGGAATGTAAACAAAGGGCGCATCATTGTATCACACAAAACTTATGTACCACATTTCCACAAGGCTTTCCATTTTATCCTTTGTAGAGTCACGAGTTCAGGTGGTTCTTTTTGCTTCTAAGGAAGATACAATCTCACCAGCCTTCTTAATAGAGTTTGCTGACTTGAAAATAGTAGACAGTAGATGGAGTCAAGATGGTGGCAAGCAATGCTATAGTTTTCTCACCTCTCTCATGTCTGTCAATAATATCCAGCTTCACTTCGAGAGAAAGAGACTTCCTGGTCTTCTTAGGAACGCTAGGCCACATTGCAGGGCGTTTTGGTGGTAAGTTGAGTGAGGAAAGATGACGCTATTATGTTTTGAAAAGGGGAGTGCGTGATGCGTGTGTTGTCCACAAGAGGCTTGATCTTGATCTTGATCTCGATTCTACAGGTGTCCCAGGATTTCTCCTGAGGCAGGCCTTAGTATCAGCAGCTCCTGGTGTATTCAAAAGCCTGTCGGCTTGCATCATACGACGGGGCTTTCAAACTTGGAAAAAATTACCTGGATAAAACTTCGTTAAAGCAAGTTTGGGGGTCGTTAAACGAGCAGATGGTAGTAAAACAAAACCTTCATTGTAGCAAAATTTCGTTGTGTGAACCTTTGTTAAATGGGGGTTGCCTGTACTTTTTTGCAAACTGGATCCTTTTCTTTCTCTGTGAGTCATTTATAAGTGGGTTTTTCTTTGACCAGTAACTGCAGTATCCAAGGTCACGACACAAAGTGTCATGGACAGTACAGCAATACTCTGCTTAACAAACAGGATAGGGGGTGTCAAAGCTGTTCATAGAGCGAAAATTTGTAATTTTCACATAGGAAACAATGGAAATAGGGGGGATGCATTCTGGGTTGGTCCCCAACATACCACATGGGTTAAAAAAAAATTATATATACGTACCTGTACCATTAATAACCAAGTATCCCCAAGTTTTTAGTGAAGAAAATTACAATACAATGGAAACATGAGAATTCATGTAAAGTCCCTACCTAGTGTCTGGGTCTTCTAATATATGACATCTACTGTAAACAACACTAAGTAATCACTCAACAGCACACACTGGGACACTGGACAATGGACACTGCGGCTCCAGCTGACACTATCGCAGCCACACTGACTTATCTACCCCAGTTGAACTGCAGATTGGAATAATACACTTGTCCAAACATTCGCAGTTCTACTTCAAATAAGGATTTGCACCCTTAACACTTAAAGTATGGTGATCATCTCGGGACGATTGTAGCGTTGCATGCGGAGAGGCAAGGATCGTTCCCTGAATCATTATTTTTCCGCACTAAAACTTTGAATATTTCCCCCTCACTATTGGTCCTGGAACAAGTGGAGGTATCTGGCATCTTTTCTTGCTTGCCTCCTTGAGCCTTGAGACATATGTTCCCTCACAATAGGTCATCTTTTCCCATTTCGAGGCAACATCTGGCAACCCTCGTGACCCCAAGGGAGGAAACAATACTCCAAGTGATATTATGTCAGTGTTACTAGGTAATGACATTGAGGACAGTGATAATGAAGGCAGTGATTTTTTATTGAGACAGAAGAAAGTGAAGACTCCAATAGTGATTCTGATAGTGATCTGAGAGACAGAGACCAACCCTAACAGCGACGATCATAAACCTCCTCACGTAGCCTATTCCCCTCGAGCAATGAGCTGGTGTGTGTCACCCATGGTTGCCAGATTCCAATTATTATAGAAATCCACAATACAGTGGTACGCTAGATGCGTTCCAGAAGGGACCATATAAAGTAAAAATTGTATAAAGTAAGGAATGAATACCCAACTCCCTAAGACTTTTTTTTAGTATAAAGGAGCGGACCTGAGCTTTATACAGTACCTCCAGCCCCTTTCCATCAAGCAGCCACACGATCCTCATGAGCATGACTCCCAGCACATCCACTTTGTCCCTTGGTTAAACAGCCTCGCCCTCCAGGGCAAGGCTTCAGGGGCATCTTTGCATCACTACCACTACACCATCATCACCACCACCGCTTCCACCACTAGACTTTGAAGAATGTGTTCAAAATGAAATAATTTTTCATTGTACGTATACATTTTGCATTAAACACATTTATATTATGCTTATTAATGCTTTTATTAATAAACTTACAAAGACATAAAAATGACAAAATGCACGCAGCGATTTAGTTAAGAATTGCGCCCCAAGCAGCCTCATTGTTTACCTACACGTGGTTGTGGCAACATCTCCCCAGTGTTTACCATGGTTCACAAGCGCCCTTCTGCATCTCCAGCTGGCGGTGATACGCCCAAGAGAGCAAGGAAGACATATACACTGGAGCAAGCCCTCACAGCAGCCAACTTGTCTGAGTATATGGACTTGTTGGCGCAGTCAATAAAAATTCTCTAAGAAAATTACCCAAATATTGAAAAAACCACCGCCATCATCAGAGGGGTCATGGAAAAAATGACGTGGTATGAGGTTCTTCTCAAAGAAAAACAACAAAAGAAAAAAACAGCAATCGATAACAAGCTTCTTCAGACCGCACACACCAAGTCAAATAACAGAATCGGAGACAGAGGACGACAATGGTGGCACATCAGAGAAGGAAGTAGCAAACTAGAAGAATAATTTTGTGTTTAAGCATTCCTCTTTTTCATAGTAATTTTTATGTCTCTGTAAGTTTATTAATAAAAGCATTAATAAGCATAACAGAAATGTGTTTAATGCAAAATGTATACATACAGTGAAAGATTATTTTATTTTGAACACATCCTTCAAAGTCTAGTGGTGGTGGCGGTGGTGGTAGCGGTAGTGGTGAGAGGACGCCCCTGAATCCTCGCCCTCCAGGGCAAGGATTCAGCCGAGCGATCGCTGCGCCACCTACCAATGGCTAATCATAACTTAAAAATATCGTCGTATTTCAAGGCATAAATTATAAAAATTTTGTCGTATATCAAAAAAAATTGTATGTTAAGGCGATCGTATGTCGAAGTACCACTGTACTTGTAATATGTGGTTTCTTTTTCTTTTTCTGTTTTGCACATAATTCCATATATCTGAGTTTGCATTTTTCTTGACATGAAAGTGCAAAAGTTTCTACTTTTACATCAAATTCAAATGCCCAAAAGGAGAGAGGGAGAGAGAGAGAGAGAGAGAGAGAGAGAGAGAGAGAGAGAGAGAGAGAGAGAGAGAGAGAGAGAGAGAGAGAGAGAGAGAGAGCAGTTATTGAAGCTTGGAGGGTATTTTTTAGCGGCGGGTTCTGCCATGGGTTAGGGGAGAATTTTTTTATATGCAATAACTTTGCTCTCAGAGGTCATAACATGTTGAAAACTACATCGTTGTACTCAGAATGACACAAACAAATATGCCTTTATAAGGAAAAAATATTTTTAGCATTTTTGACAGATGATTTTTCCCCGCTGTAACAGACAAAGTAAATCAACCCCCCTTACTTTAAGGGTTAAAAGCGCAAACATAGAGCACACCGTATTTCCGGTATAAATTCAACCAAGTTACAGTGAATGAGGGATTTACAGCTTTGAGCCAATGTCAGATAAACGTTTTGACATGGAACACCACTATTTGTCAAGTACGACACATTTATTCACAACTAATGGAATAATTCTCATTAACAATTTGCGCACAATATCAAGTGGTGTAAAACGCTAAGATGAATAATATATTGCACTGTATAATATAATATATGGTGAATTGGGCCACGGGTGGTACAAGAGTTTAGTGGCTAAACGCTAGAGACAGAGGCAGGGAGCCAGCCAATCACAGCAAAGCTGCCACGTTCAGTCCCTCACCAGGCAAATTCAAACCCAGAAAATTCGCTAAAACGGATGTGGTTGTACATTATGCGGACTTTTTGGTCTAACTTCATATAGTACGTTAAACCAGAAATTCGTTAGACGAACGTTCGTTAAGTGGAGTATTACAGTACAGAGAGAGACACCAACTAGCAAGTCAGGATTCCTATCCTTAATTTGGCATCCTGTAAGGCTGGGATTGACTTCTAGCTGCCTCCTGAGAAGTGTTTGTGTCCTCTCAGGTACCTTACATGGCCTACCAGGTGATTTTTGTGCGAGTGGTAAAATTTTGCTCCTGAGAGCTTTGAATTTTTGTATGAGCTCCTGCACAGTACGTTGAATGCAATTTCTTTGTTGCTAATACCTGCTTTATGGACATCAATGATAGCTTGAATAGTTTTCTCATCAGTGTGCTTTCCACTCATGTCTATCAAGCTGTGATGCATAAGAAAAGAAGAGCAACATTAGTGTGGAAAGCAAGAAAAAGCAAACAAGACAGTACCAAACGTCCACTCCCTTTGACAATTGAGAGTGGTCTGAGCAGTGTCTCTCAGCAGCGTGAGGATGGAGAGGAGTGTACCTTGCTGCCAAACATATGATATCTCTCTCTCTCACCCCTCTTGGCTTTGTTGCAGGAAAAGAAATACAGAGTCAACTTGTAAAGTCACTGTACTGCTCCCTAGATGTGATGACTTTTTGTGCAGACTGTATATAACAGGTGGTAATAGGAAGATGCATTATTAAGAGAAAATTAAAAAAGAAGGAAAGTGATTGGAAAATCAAAATACTAGTAAAGTATTAATAGAACCCCAACCAAAATCCTAAAATAAGCTGAACTGATGCACTGAAAGAAGAGAGGGTACCACATTCAACAAAGACTATCCTTATCCCTATCCACAATGGGAAAGGTAGTAAAAGGTAATATGGAAATTATAAAGATGTGTCACTCATAAGTGGAAAAATTGTTTTGAACTTCTTGGTTAATGGTGAAGATTTGCAGCCAACAATTATTCTTTTATATTTTGTCAGCCTTATCACAATTGTTATTGTCAATAACAAACTTTGGACAACAACAACAATGCCATACATTAGTAACACTAACAATAAAGTTTGAGATAGTGTTATTGTCTGAAAAAATAATAAACTAATGAAAATTTGTGACAAACATGATAAATCAAAATATGTAAGTATATCTTACTTGTGTAGACAAGTGTCCATAAAAAGTTTAATATCAGTTTTCCAGTGCCAGAAAGATATGTTCTCAGTGAACATTCCGCTGTTGACTAAAGCCAAACACAAGCAAGCACAGGCAAAGCGAACAAAAGCAGGCAGTTTACCTATTAATTGGCTTACTGCTTGTCCCTGCTAAAACATAGACAAAGTCCCTGTTTTGGGAGTTGTGTGAAATCGCCAGACACTGACGATGCACAAACAATCACTCCCTCTGAGTACTGTCCAGGTTTGACTGCTCCAGATCAATGCAGTCTGTGCCCATGGAGTTAGTCCAGTTGTGGGCAGTGCCTGTTGAGCTGTGCTCATTTGTGTGGACAGGTCTTAAAAGCCACAATATCCTGTCATTCTCTTCTTTCAAACAAATCATATGAAGAAACCTATGTAATGTATAATGCCACAGATAGGAGAAGGTAGTAGACACCAACCGAAACAATAATTTACTCACAGCGAGGTCTAATAGCACTAGTTCAGGGGGCACTGTGAACCTTCCATTAAAGCTAGTTGTGATCTCGATGAACGTTTCCCTTTGTGTCTCACAATTCAAAGGAGCAGTCACAGCCTGCCCTCTAAAGACAACTCTCCTACTTCACTCAAAACTACATGCACTTACACACACACACACACACACACACACACACACACACACACACACACACACACAATTCACTTAAAATTCAATATTAAAAAAATGGCGACTCCATACCCAGCCTCAGAGGCCTCTGACTGCTCTCTTGATGACCCAAAATAACTTGACACCTCCCTCAACTTCTTCTACATTAACTTCTGCAATATTTGCGGTCTTAGATATAATTTTCAATCTGTGGAACACCACCTCTCCTCTACTAAACCTCATCTTTTCCTCACTGAAACACAGTTCTCTAAGGCAACTGACAGTAGCCCCTTCTTTGTTCCCTCCTACTTTCTCTATTCTCATTTTCATTCTAAAGCTGGAAGTTGTGTCTATGTGCGCAACGACTTAACTTGCTCTCATGTCCATGCTCTTGAATCTTCTGAGTTTTGCACCATCTGGCTCAGACTCAACAGTCACTCTCTAACTAAATTTATCTGTGCTGTCTATCTCTCCCCTAACTCCTCTGACTATAGTAAATTTTTTTAATATTTAACTTCCAAAGTGGAGCACATTCTGTCCCTCTATTCTTTTCCGGACATCTCCATCCTTGGAGATTTCAATGTTCACCACCAGCTTTGGCATTCCTCTCCCTTTACTGATCATCCTGGTAAAGTAGCATTCAACTTTGCTATCCTCCATGACCTAGAGCATCTGGTGCAATACCCTGACTGTCTTGGAGACACCCCCAACATTCTTGATCTCTTCCTTACCTCTAATCCTTCTGCTTATGCTGTTATCCTATCATCTCCATTAGGCTCCTCCGATCACAATCTCATTTTTGTATCTTTTCCTATTTCTCTGATCCCTCCCCAGGATCCCCCTAAGCAGAGTGCCTCTGCTGTTTAGCCTCTGCCAGTTGGGGAAACCTGAGGAGGTATTATGCTGACTCTCCCTGGAATGATTACTGTTTCCGTGTCAGAGACCCATCTTTTTGTGCTGAACGCATAACAAAGGTGATAGTGTCTGGCATGGAGACGTCCATTCCTAACTCTTTCTCTCAACCTAAACCTTCTAAATTTTGGTTTAACACAGCCTGTTCTCTTGCTATACATGAAAGGTACTTGAGTTTTTCATCTCCTGAATCTCACGCACTTTACATTTCTGCCCGGAATCATGCCAAGTCTGTTCTACAACTTGCCAAACACTCATTCATAAATAGAAAATGTCAAAATCTTTTAAACTCGCACTCCCCTCAAGACTTCTGGCATCTTACTAAAAATATCTCCAATAACTTTACTTCATCTTTCCCTCCTTTATTTCATCCTGATGGCACCACTGCCATCTCCTCTGTTTCTAAAGCTGAACTCTTCTCTCAAACCTTTGCTCACAACTCCACCTTGGATGATTCTGGGCTTGTCCCTCCCTCTCCTCCTCCCTCTGATTATTTCATGTCTTCAATCGAAATTTTTCGTAATGATGTTTTCCATGTCCTTGCTGGGCTAAACCCTCAGAAGGCTCATAGACCTGATGGGGTCCCTCCTATTGTTCTCAAAAACTGTGCTTCTGTGCTTGCACTTTGCCTGGCCAAATTCTTTCATCTTTGTCTGTCAACTTCTACCTTTCCTTCTTGTTGGAAGCTTGTCTACATTCAGCCTGTACCTAAAAAGGGTACCCGTTCTAATCCCTCAAACTACTGTCCTATAGCTTTAATCTCTTACTTGTTTAAAGTCTTTGAATCTATCCTCAATAGGAAGATTCTTAACCCTTAAAGTACGGGGAGTTGATTTACTTTCCATCTGTTACAACAGGGAAAAATCACACCTGTCAAAAATGCTAAAAGATATTTTCCTTATAGAAGCATATTTCTCTTTGTTATTCTGAGTACAACGATGTAGTTTTTAACATGTTATGACCTCTGAGAGCAAAGTTATTTCATATATAAAATTTCTCCCTGAACCCCTGGCAGAACCCGCCGCTAAGAAATACCCCCCAAGCTCCAATAACACCACGCGAGTGCTCTCTCTCTCTCTCTCTCTCTTCTTTCTGGCATTTCAATTTGATGTAAAAGTAGGAACTTCTGCACTTTTATGTCATGAAAATGTGAGCTCAGATATATGAAATGATGTGCAAAACAGGAAAAGAAAAAGAAACCACATATTACAAGTATTGTGGATTTCTATAATAATTGGAATCTGGCAACTCTTATTAGCAATGGAATTCACATGACTTGGCTGACAAGCACAGTCCTGTATAGAGGCAACCATGGGTGACACACACTAGTGCAGCCCTGTGCAACCTGCGGCCCAAGGACTGCTCAAAGGCTTTCATTGCGGCCCTTTCTCCTAAAAATAAATAAACTATAGTGCGGCCCTCAGAGAGAGAGAGAGAGAGAGAGAGAGAGAGAGAGAGAGAGAGAGAGAGTTACCAAGTAGAGCCCACCAAAAGTTTGACAAAATTCATATTCTCGTGTACCAGTATCATCATATTTTTTCTATTTCGTTCACTAAGGTACAGATTTTAATTATATTAGAACAGAAAATAATATATTATTTGACATTTCTAATTATTAGATTGAGTGATCATTGGCTGTCTGTCTATGAGTCTGACACGTATGGTTCACGTACTGTAGTATGGTATGTGTGTTCCCACCTGTCAGTACCGCTTCCACACCAGTCTCCGTTGTGACTTCATTTGTTGTGGTTGATTTGTGATTACCAGTACGTCCTGTGTTGTTAATGTTAAAGTTTTGTGATTGACTTTAGAAAATTTGCAAGCAAAACTTTTGTGTGGTTTGATGTGTGTTAGTACAAGTGAGTGTGAGTGCGAGTGTATCATGTACTGCAGAGTATGTGCGCAGATTTGCGGAGAAGTGAAATCCAGTTCATTGTGTATGTATGTGCGTGTGTATGAGTGCTGCTGCTCCATTGCTGTGCTTGTCTGCTTGTAATGTGATCGCTCGCTTCACTTACTGATGAACATTTGGAAAGTACCCTGCATGTAGCCACATCATCTATACAGCCTGATATTGATGAGTTGGTGTCCCAAATGCAACATCAACCATCTCACTAGGGTAGCCTTTCATTTGCAAATTAATGCTCAGGAAATGTTTGTTTTTGATAATAATTTTTGTTAATGATCCCAGTTAACCAACAATAACTAATTATTTATGTTTGTACATTATAATAATAAGGTATGATAGCCTTTCATTTGCTCATTGCTTGAGGGAAGTACATGAGGAGGTTTATGAATGTCGCTGAGAGGGTTGGTCAGTCTCCCAGATCACTATCAGAATAACTACTGTAGTCTTCACTTTCTTCTATCTCAATAAAAAAATCAGTCTTCATTTTCGTCACTGTCCTCAATGTCACTACCGAGTAACACTGACATAACATCAATTGGAGTACTGTTTCCTACCTCACGGGGATTGCCAGATGTCGTCTCGAAATGGGAAAAGATGACCTATTGTGTGGGAACATATGTCTCAAGGCTCAAGGAGGTGAGCGAGAAAAGATGCCAGGACCAATAGTGAGGGGGAGAGATTCAAACATTTAGCACGGAAAAATCATTATTCCCGGAACGATCCCCACCTCTCTGCACGTGACGCTGCAATCATCCTGAAACGATCACCATACGTTAAGGGTTAAACATCTGTCACTTCAAAATCTTCTATCTGATCCCCAGTATGGCTTCTCTCAAGGTCGCGCTACTGGTGATCTTCTGGCTTTCCTTACTGAGTCTTGGTCATCCTCTTTTAGAGATTTTGGTGAAAGTTTTGTTGTCGCATTAGACATATCAAAAGCTTTTCATAGAGTCTGACATAAAGCTTTGACTTCCAATCTGCCCTCCTACAGTTTCTATCCTTCTCTCTGCAACTTTATCTAAGTTTCCTTTCCGACCGTTCTATTAGTGCTGTGGTAGACGGCTACTGTTCTTCTCTTAAATCTATTAATAGTGGTGTTCCTCATGGTTCTGTCCTGTAACCCACTCTTTTTCTATTTTTCATTAATGATCTTCTTAACCAAACTTCTTGGCCTATCCACTCTTACGCTGATGTTATCACCCTACATCTTTCCATGTCCTTTCAGAGATGTCCAACCCTTCAGGACATCAACAGATCACTCAGGGATGCCACAGAATGCCTGACTTCTGATCTTTCTATGATTTCTGATTGGGCAGAGAAAATTTAGTAGTTTTTAATGCCTCAAAAACACATTTCCTCCATTTATCAACTCAACACAACCTTCCAGACAACTATCCCCTCTTCTTCAGTGACACTCAACTGTCTCCCTCTTCTACACTGACTATCCTTGGTCTGTCCTTTACTCATAATCTTAACCCCTTCGCGCCGGATGTTAAAAAAGCCCGCCTGTATGATATATGGGTGGTAGTGCACGCCGCGCGGAAACTCGTGCAAGCTTGTAATACTTGTCGTCTTTGTGTATTATGCTGCTATTTTTTAGTCACTATATCACCTTCGAAGAGGAAAGTGGACGCTTCTCTCGGAGAGAGAGAGAGAGAGAGAGAGAGAGAGAGAGAGAGAGAGAGAGAGAGAGAGAGAGAGAGAGAGAGAGAGAGAGAGAGAGAGAGACATTTGCTAATATTTTAGACACAAGCGGGACGCATGTAGCTTATCTTCGAGAGGAAGAGGGGAGGGAGGGAAGGAGAGGAAACGAAGGAGAGAGAGAGAGAGAGAGAGAGAGAGAGAGAGAGAGAGAGAGAGAGAGAGAGAGAGAGAGAGAGAGAGAGAGAGAGAGAGAGAGAGAGATTTGTTTTGTGTGTGTGTGTGTGTGTGTGTGTGTGTGTGTGTGTGTGTGTGTGTGTGTGTGTGTGTGTGTGTTTTCACGAATGTTACAATGTAACTTATCTTTCGAGAGGGAGAGGGGAGGGAGGAAGGAGATGGGGAGGGAGGAAAGGAGATGGGGAGGAGGAAGAGAGAGAGAGAGAGAGAGAGAGAGAGAGAGAGAGAGAGAGAGAGAGAGAGAGAGAGAGAGAGAGAGAGAGAGAGAGAGAGAGAGAGAGAGAGATGGGAACAGTCTATGCCATTGGGTAATTTTAGACACAAGGCGGGACACATGTAGCTTATCTTTAGTGATTGGTGGAGACAAGGATGGTGGGAGAAGCACTAGGATTTCAAGGACAGCATATGGCGTGTGTAGTTGGTATCCAACACACTATACGGGACAACTGAACTGAAGAAAGCTCAAAAAAGAAATATGACGCCTACGTAGGCGTCACCATATTTGCTACTGGGGCTTCATGATGCCTACATAGGTGTCACCGTATTGAAGGGGTTAACTGGAAACTCCACATCTCATCTCTTGTTAAGACAGCTTCTATGAAGTTAGGCATTCTGAGGCATCTCCACCAGTTCTTTTTTGTCCCTCCAACTGCTAAATCTGTACAAGGGCCTTGTCCACTTCTTTATGGAGTACTCTTCGCATGTTTGGCGGGGTTCCACTCACACAGCTTTTATTAGATAGGGTGGAATCCAAAGCTTTTCGTCTCATCAACCCCTGACTAACTGTCTTCAGCCTCTTTCTCACTGCCAAAATAATGTATCACTTTCTATCTTTTATCACTATTTTCATGTAACTGTTCTACTGATCTTGCTAACTGCATACCTCCTTTCCTCCTGTGGCCTTGCTGCATAAGGCTTTTTTCTTCCTCTCATCTCTATTCTGTCCAACTCTCTAATACAAGAGTTAACCAGTACTCACAATCATTCATACCTTTCACTGGTAACCTCTGGAACTCCCTACTTGCTTCTGCCTTCCTATGACTTGTCTTCTTTTAAGAGAGAGGTGTCAAGACATTTGCTCCCTAATTTTGGATAACCCTTCTCATCCTTTAGAGAACCAGCATCTAGTGGCCTTTTTTTTTTTTTTTTCTTTTTTTTAAACTGTGTTGCCCTTGGCTGGCCATCTTTCCTACATAAAAAAAGTGTACTATTCTTAATTGCTTTGAGCTAGATGACTAATCAAGTTTTTATGAGTTTTTTTTACTGATGATACAGAATCTTTGAAATAAGGCTTGAATCTTAAAAATACTTGATAAAGCCAACACCTTTGAGAATAAGTCTCTCTACTATCACTGATATGTCTCAAGGCTTGTCCATATTACTGAGCACAGCTCAACAAGCACTGCCCATAAATGGTCAAGTCCACAAACACAACTGCAGTGTTGCCCACATAATTTCAATCTGACACAGTTAAACCTGGGCAACAGCCAGAGTGAGTGGTTGTCCGAGCACAAGCAGTGTCTGACAATTTACCACAACTACCAACACCACCACTTTACCTGTGTTTTAGCAGGGACAAGTGGTAAGCAAACTACCTGCTCATGATTGTGGGCAATGCTTTATTGCCTGGATGTAGCTTTAGAGACCATCAGGTGTGCAATGTCTATCCCTTCCTAGAGCAGCAAGAGCAATCAAAGGCAGATAAGTACAAGGGGTCAAGCACACAGTCTCATTAACTGTATGCTGCTTGAATAGATCACTCCATGTCATGTTATCTTAGCTGCAAACAATATGTAATGCAAGGCACTATACACTACATAAAAAAATGTGAGAGAAAGACTACTGTACTAGATCATGCATTATATTCCTTATAAACCATACCACAATTTTTTTAAATCTTCAAAACCTTCTTAATACTCTTGTAATATGCCACAAAACTGCAAAATAATAATAAAAAGAATATTCTATAAATAGATTAATTCTTTTTATGTTGTTCAATAACCCACAATTATATTTAGTCAGACATCAAAATTACCAGGTCTGAAAACATATGGTGGGTCTCTTACAATAAAGCCATTCATATATACATATACTTTATTTACAAGAACTCAGTTCATTAAGTTTTATGGTTGAAGTGCACCAGTATTTTTAACCTTTTGAACTATTAGCATGACATGTCATTACAAGCATTCATTCACTATATAATAAACAATATGAAAATAATTCACTAGAAAAACGTCACAAGGTATACTACCCTAGTGTGTTGGTTCTCCATATTTCCAAGTCTGAATTCTTATGAAACTTTAATTCTGACAACTACTTGTAACAAAACTTTCAATGCCCTAGCAATCATCAATATTTATCTACACAAATATGAACCTGTATCTTTGATAAGCAGTGCTCAGTCTAGCACAGCTTTATTTGCCAAGGGTATTCCCAGTTCTTACGTGTGTGTCGGTCAACAAAATCTCCATTCCACTTGCGTGCAACAAGCTTGTCATCTTCCTTGAGGCAACCATCCTCTACCTTCACTGTGGGAGTACTGGAAAATTCTCCATTCTCCTGTAAAAGAAAAAATGTGCTGGTCACATTTACATAATTAGTAAGCTACTCACTGTTTTGTATAAAACAATATTTTATTGAACTAGCCATGTCCCAAATCTGCAGGAATTTCAACTTCAATAAAAGCGTAATCAGAAAATACCTACACCTATAAGGACATCATAAGGTAAGTTTGAAGATACAATGCTTAATTTGATGTTCATGAATGAATACTAGGTTTGCATATCACCTTTTGCAAAACAAATAATAAAGTTTTTAAATATTCTTACTGAACTAAAAGACTACTTTCTAGGCTGACAAGATCTTAGAAATAGATGACAGAAACTAGTATATTAAAGCAATATATAAAAGTAATGAAGTAACAAAACAGGAGTAGAAATTGAGGCAAGGATGTGTGATGTCTCTGTGGTTAATATTTTCAGGGATACTATGAATGAAAAGAAGGCATATATGTATGTGTGTATATATATATATATATATATATATATATATATATATATATATATATATATATATATATATATATATATATATATACAGTAAGGTCTCGGTTTACGTCTGTTACTTTCCTGAAATATGACGTAAGTTGATTTTGTACGTAACTCGAGTTTCCGTACATTTCAAAGCATATTATCGGGTTTTCAACCAATCATTGTTTGTGGTCATTCAGGTACGTAAAAGGTTATATTGTTATATTATTTACAACTATGTAGGAATATGAAACACAAGGTTGTTCTTGTTGTTGATTAGGGCCGCGAGTGCGAAGGACTGCAGGTTGCCGAGAGTGGTGGACGCCTGAGGCCGCCAGGAGGTGGGCAGGTCAAATGTTGTGACGCCCAGGGTGGACAGCTGGGAGCGTAGTGCAGTGCGGTGGGAGTAGAAGCGTGGGCAGCGGAGCAGGATATGCAATAGGAAAAGGCAATAGGGATCAGCAGACAGGCGCAGATAGTGCAAGTGAGCTGCGAGTGTCGTGTGGCCCAGGCAAAGGCTCCGGAGTTGTTATTGTTGTGATGGTGGGTGCGCGAGCCCTCAAGGTCATCAACCTCCCCCGTTGTCATGGTAACGGGCTTCCCATTTTCTTCTTCCCTCCCTCACACACAGCTGCTGACTCCCTTCTCATGTCTTTTAATTATGTCCTCTTTTTCTTGTAGTGTAATGGTTTTCCTTTTCTTAGCATCACTGCTGTCACTAAGGATTTTTCTCTGGTGCCATTGAGCAAGATACTAAGAACTTGAGTCAGTAAACACAGAAGTAGGATAACACTCTTGCCAAGGGTGACAGTGTGGTGGAACTGAGGCAGGGTTAACGTTATTGTATTCAAGCGTGAGGCGGGCGGTGTGGCGGGTAACCACTAGTGACGCCTGGCAGCCAACAATAACAATAAATCCCGCGCTTTAGGATTTATAAATTTTCAATTTTTTTATTCTTAAATTGCCTTATAGTGGACTGACGTAACTACGAGTTTGACGTAACTCAAGACCGACGTAACCCGGGACCTTACTGTAAATATATATATATATATATATATATATATATATATATATATATATATATATATATATATATGTATTTATAGGTAACCCTCAATTTACGCGATAGATGTGTTCCAAGAGGCATCATGTATATCAAAATTTGCATAAAACAAACTTGTAATTCTCATAAGAATAGATAATAAGGGGGATGCGGGATATGGTCCAAAAAAATTCGTACAAAATACTCCATTTATTTAGCTAAATTAACATTTTTTATTATTTACCATTCTATATACTAAAAGTGTACTTAAAATAAAGGGAAAGACAAGAAATAATAAGAGAAAGCAAAAAATAATAAGAGAAAACAACAAAACAAAGAATACGTAAACACAACACACTGCCTTCACCACTCACACCACAGTCAGTCACCATCTTCCTCTGAGCATTTCTACTTTATCAAAAATAACCCCACAGTATAAAAATAAACACTAGTAAAAAAATAAACGCAGGATGCCAATGTCTTCACCCCTCACAAGCACTCATCATCACTGTCCACTCTCTGGCATGCAGTTTGAAATTGCGTCTGGCACTCAGTTTGAAAATGCGGTTGAGCCAAATTGCATGTAAGCAAACCGATCGCACAAATTTAATTAATTATAATGCTTTTTTCGGTCACATATTAACAAAAACGCGTAAATTAAACATGCGCAAATCAAGAATTACTTGTATATATATATATATATATATATATATATATATATATATATATATATATATATATATATATATAAAACCATCCATTACCATTGCTTTCTATAGGAAAATTATGTTTGAATAATGCGATTTTGAATAACTTGACGTCTCCAGGAACATAACCCTCGCATCAATTGAGAGTTGACTGTTTATATATATATATATATATATATATATATATATATATATATATATATATATATATATACAGTCAACCCTCGGCTATCGCGACTTCGGCTATCGCGTTTTATTGCTATCGCGCACCCATGAAAAGCTGCTAAAATTTCATTATCGTGATCTCAGATGCCTGCTATCGCGCGCCCAGCCATGACGTCATGGAATATCTGAGCACTCATTAGCCAAAACCGCCTTTCTGCCAAGATCAATTCGGCTATCGCGTTTTCAGCTATGGCGCGGCTATTTCGGCCCCAATTGGGCGCGATAGCTGAGGGTTAAGTGTATATATATAAACAGTCAACTCTCAATTGATGCGAGCATTATGTTCCTGGAGACATCAAGTTATTCAAAATCATATTATTCAAACATAATTTTCCTATAGAAAAAATGGTAATAGGGATGGTTATGTTCCTAGCCACTGAGGAAGTCTGCCTATTTTGGGAATTTTGTTACTGAAACGTTAAATATACTATTAATATACCACTAGGTCATGGAAACAATAAAAACATACGTTAACACTTGTGCATCTTTCTTGTCCAGGAAATTAAAAAATCACTAATTCAACCTGATTTGTTGTATGAGTTTATATGCCAGGAATAGTCCTATATTCATACATTTACTATTAGTGTGTTTGACGAAATAAACCACGAGTATAATTTGGTAGTAGTTCATAGCATTATTTGTTTACCATCACATCAGCTGATTGAGCCAAGTACCTGAGACCACGATGCCTCTCCCATTCCATCACAGGCAACATGGAAAATTTCACGAAGAGAGCCAGCCCTATTACAGGTGCAGAGTGTGGTTTATTATTAGACTTGGTGAGCCAGGAACAGCACTCCTAAATAAAAGCAGGGATGGCTGCAGAGTGGCTTTAACACGGGAGAGAATCTCCACCTCCTTCAACTGTGCAAGTTATGGGAAGAGGACAATCCACCAGCTAAATGGGTAAGTATCAAGTTATAAATACATACAATTGATCATAAGCTAAGTAGAATTCTAATAGAAAACTTGGCAGATGGAAAAAGTTGGTGGCAGCGGTGTTGTTCCTCAGACCTGTTTGTTCGCTAAGGCTTTGTTATTATCGACACACTACTGACAGGTTTCGTGGATTCTACCCCTGGGTTTGGTTCCAATCACATTTTTTGTAAAGTCGGCCATTTGAACCATAACATATATTTCTATGTTTCTAAAGTCAATTAGTTCATTCAGCCTGTTCCTAAAGTACCGTCCTATAGCTTTAATCACTTGCTTGTCTAAAGCTTTTTAATCTATCCTCAACAGGAAGATTCTTAAACAACTGTCACTTCACATTCTTCCATCCGATCACCAGTATGGCTTCTATCAAGATCACTCAACTGGTGATCTTCTGGCATTCTTTACCGAGTTTTAGTCATCCTCTTTTAGAGATTTTGGTGAAACTTTTCCTGAAATATCAAAAACTTTTGATAGAGTCTGGCATAAAGCCTTGATCTCAAAACTGCCCTCCTACAGTTTCTATCATACTCTCTGCAACTTTATCTCAAGTTTCCTTTCTGACTGTTCTATTGCAGCTGTGGTAGCTAGCCACTGTTCTTCTCCTAAATCTATTAACAGTGGTGTTCCTCAGGGTTCTGTCCTGTCTCCCACTCTCTTTCTATGGATCTTCTTAGTGTTACGGTTTAAGTACGTCACCCGGCTGCGGTTAACTGCTACAGCTCACTCGAGTGTTATTCTGGCAAAATCGCCAACTTTGTTACGATCAGTACAGTGGGGATTATAAAACACTCCACAGTCCCCACTACTATAACTCACATCCGCCGTAACCCTCAGGTTCTTTCAAGGTCGCCAACAGTGTATAATTTCCCCCACTGTAAGGGAATCTCTTCAGCAACTCCTTCTCCTCCTGTACCCAACCAAGTAGAATTTATAAATGGTAGATGTTATGTGTAACAGGGTGAGGCCTTAATACCCCCTAGAGAAACCGCCCACAAGGACAATTCCACCCACTTCTCTATAAAGTATTAATGCCTCTCCACACGCCTTGCACCCAGGCTGTGAGGGTTCACAGACTGGGACAAAACGTGCAGTATATATATTACTATACTATCCTACTACAACAGGTGCTTCCTAACACCTGTCAGACTGACATCCCTGGCCTACTACTACTACTGCAATATATGATGTGTAAAGCACATCCAGTGATGTACACACAAGCCCAGACACCACCTACGGGTGACACCAGCTATACACGAGTCCAAATACTCGTCGCAGACAAGTCTGGCGGACAACTACACACCACTGGCCGACATGAAGCCTCTCAGTACATGTAAAGCACAGTCCAGCCACACGTGTCTCTTCCTGTGCCAAGAACGTACGTGTTAACTCCGCTGAAGACTGGCCGGTACTATACACAGTATACTACTGATACTACACAACAGATGATGGGGGCACACAGCCGCCCACCAAAACACACTGGTGACCACAGCCACCAACAGCAACAACGGGACGAAACAATAACGCGTCCCTCCGCGTCGCCACACCGGTGGACGACGCAAACAGGAAATGCAGCCCCAACTGGCCACACTGTCCTTAGGACAACAAGCCCGCTGTCCTACACAGCCACGGTCTACCGAGTAACAAGCCAGCTACTCAAGGGAGGGCACAACTCCCAGACCAATGACTAGTGAGCAACAAGAGAAGCCCAGCAACACGAATCTCCCTACCCTGTGCCAGACCACGAGAGTGCGTGTCTATCTCCGCTGAAGGCTACCTTGAGACCGAGTCCCGCTCGCAACGAGAAGCAGGGAGAGGGAGGCGGGTTGTCTGCTCAACAGAACAGCCCGAGGGGCCCGCAATGGGTGTCCATAGGCTACGCATATAATGAAATAATAAATTAAAGGGGATTAAGACGGTGCCCATCACATTAGCCAAACTTTAATAACACCCTTTGCCAACTTTCTCTCTCACATCTTGTTAGGTTTTTTTTTTTCTTCACCCCAAAACTTAGGATACATTTCCTATTGTCCACTATGTCCCTCACCAAGTCTCCCTTCTCCTTAATTACTTGTGTTACTTTGTCCTTTGTCTGTTCTTTTATCTGCTCCTTTACTATCTTTGAGAATTTAAATTTTTCCTCTTCTTGTTCTCTTTTCCAGACATTTATTAATTTCTCCAGTTTGATCTCACCCATTCCACTTTTAACTTTGCTTGCCCCATCCTGAATTTTCTCTTGTATGCTTTTTAATGACTCTTCATATTTGCTACATCTTGCCATTAATATACCATTTTGTTTCTTTAATTCCTCCATCTCCTCTTCCATCATCTGGTTTACTTCCCTTAACTTCTGACATTCTTCTATTCTCTCTTTTAGTTCAGTGTTTTCTTTTATTGTCTTTTTTTTCCAGGATACTTGAGAGCACTTCCTTCATATATCTCATCTCCCTCTCCATATTTCCTAGCTTTCTCACATTACCTTTGTCCTCATGAAATCCTGAAAATTCCTTGTCAGTGTTTTCTTCTCCCAATCTCCTCAGATCTATTGGTGTTTCAATAAATTTTGGGTTTTCTAGACCGCGAATTTTTTTAAAACATACGTCAGGCAGCACCACCTACCTCTGCCTCTCACTCCATTTTTCACTCGAAACGACATCCAAATCTTGCTTATTTTTGGAGACAGGACAACTTTATGGTCCCATTCTCCCCCTGTACATACAATCTAGGTCTACTTCACAATACCTGTTGTTGGAGTGTGTTCCTCTGGGAGCTCCTGACAATACAACCACTCTTCACCACTACCGGTGTGTGTGTGTTCACTGTTTGATCTGCAGCAGTCTCTGACGAGACAGCCAGACGTTACCCTACGGAACGAGCTCAGAGCTCATTATTTCCGATCTTGGGATAGGTCTGAGACCAGGCACACACCACACACCGGGACAACAAGGTCACAACTCCTCGATTTACATCCCGTACCTACTCACTGCTAGGTGAACAGGGGCTAAACGTGAAAGGAGACACACCCAAATATCTCCACCCAGCCGGGGAATCGAACCCCGGTCATCTGGCTTGTGAAGCCAGCGCTCTAACCACTGAGCTACCGGGCCGTTTGTGTGTGTGTGTGTGTGTGTGTGTGTATTTACCTAGTTGTATTGTACAGGGTTCGAGCAGGGCTCATAGTGTTCTGTCTCCATATCTACCATTTATCTAAATTTTCTTTAAAGTTGTGCACACTATGTGCTGCAACAATTCCATTATCTAATGCATTCCATTTTTCCACCGTTCTGTGTGGAAAACTGTATTTTCCAACATCCTTCACACACTGCCTCATCCTAATCTTCTTTTCATGTCCTCTTGTCCTTCCATCCTCTTCTGCCAACAGCAACAGGTCTTCTTTGTCTATCTTTTTTTGTCTATCTTTTCAATATCATTTACTATTTTATACATTGTTATTAGGTCCCCTTGTTCTCTTCTATCTTGTAACATTGGCAATCCCATTTCCTTCAGTCGTTCTTCATATGTGAGGTCGTTAAATTCCGGCACCATCTTTGTAGCAATCTTCTGTATTCTTTCCAGTTTTCTTATATCTTTTTTAGAACTTGGAAACCATACCACTGCTGCATATTTCAGCCTTGGGCGTATCATGCTTGTGATGATTTTTTTCATCATATCTTTATCCATATAATGAAATGCCAATCTTATATTAGTCAACATCCTATATGATAGTCCAAATATCTTATTTATGTGTTTATCAGGGCTCAGATTTTCTTGTATGATCACTCCAAGATCTTTTTCCTCATTAGTCTTCATTATTTGCTCCTCTTCCATCAAATAAGTAGTTCCATACTGGTCTTCTCTTACTCTTTCCTAGTTCCATTATGTGACATTTCTTGGCATTAAACTCCAATTTCCACTTCTTGCTCCATTCATAGATCTTATCTAAATCTTCCTGTAGCAGTATACAGTCCTCTCTGGTTTTGATAACTTTTAGCAACTTTGCATCATCAATGAATAAATTCATATAGCTGTTTACTCCAATGTGAATATCGTTTACATAAACTTGAAACATAATGGGGGCTAACACTGATCCTTGTGGTACTCCGCTGGTTACTTTACTCCAAGACCAGTATGTATCTCTGATCACAGTTCTCATTTCTCTATCCTTCAAATAATCTCTTGTCCATTCAAGCAAGGTTCCACTCAGTCCTCCTATGTTCTCTAGTTTCCAAAGAAGTCTTCCATGAGGGACTTTATCAAAGTCTACCCATCCATCTCTGCTTTCAAGTCCTGCAATAACCCTGGAGTAGAAGCTTAATAAGTTTGATACACATGACCGCCCTGTCCTGAACCCAAATTGTCAGTTCAATATGACTTGCTCCTCTTCTAGAAATTTAACCCATTTTTCTTTGATAATTATTTCACATAACTTCCCTACGACACTTTTAAGTGACACTGGTCTGTAATTTAGTGGTTCAGTTGCCTTTCCTCCTTTAAATATCAGTATTACATTGGCTCTCTTCCACTCTAGTGGAACTTTCCCTTCATTTATTGAACTTTTAATTATTTCTCAAATTGGTTCCAGTAATTGCTCTTTACATTCTTTTAACACCCAGCCTGATACACCATCTGGCCCCATTGCTTTCCTGACTTCCAACTTGTCCAATAATCTTCCAATATCCTCTTTATGAACTGCAATTTCCTGTAATCCTAGGCAATTCAATGTCCTATTAGGTTCTGTGAAATCATCTTCTTCGGTGAAAACCGTTTTGTAGCTCTCATTCATTATTTTACACATTTCTTTCTCTGTTTGGTATGTCTTTCCTTCTTTAACTATTTTTTCAATTGTTTCCTTATTCTTTGTTTTGTCATTTATATACTTGTAGAAAAGTTTGAGTTCATCCTTGTTTTTATCCACTACATCTTTCTCAAACTTTCTTTCTTCCTCTCTCCTTACTCTAATATATTCATTTCTAGTATCTTTGTACTGCCGACTATTGTAGTCATTTCCCTGCTTTAAAAGTTTCTTCCATGCTTTATCTTTTGCCTTTTTTGCTTGTAAGCATCTAGCATTGTACCATGTATGTATTTTTTTCTGAACTCTATAAACAGGAACAAACTTTTAAACTCCTTCATTGTATTCCTGTAAGAATGTCATATTTTTCTGGTACAGTCTTCCTGTTCATAATATTACTCCACTCAATATCAGCAAAATAACTCCTTAGTTTTTCAAAATCTGCTCTTGCATAATTTAATCTCTCTCCTTTATAGTCCTCTCTGTATCTTATCTCATCTTCCTCCTGCATTTGCATCTCTAATGTCACATGATCACTTTTCCCCATTGGACTAAGGTATTGTATGATTGGAGGGGATACCGCTTTTTTTTGTGAAGACTAGGTCAAGTAACATAACATAACATAACATAACATAACATAACATAAATAATAGGATAACAAAGGGCCACCAGGGCCCATCTAGGTTATCCTGTATCAGTCGCACAGCGACCTCGTCATCAGTACTTAAAGATACACTTACAAGTACACAATACATTATATACTAATTCTAAATATTTGGCCCATTAACAGGGCTAAGTCCTGCAGCGAAATCCTCTACAATCTGTGATCCCCATACATGGGGATCATGTCTTGTTTAACTATACTAAATTTCTTATAAAAACTATCATGCAAATTTCTTATAAAAACTATCATGCAGAGCTATATATAATTACAAATATAATAAATTTAAGTGCTTATCTAATCTGTTTTTAAACATTGTCAAAATAATGATATTTACAACCCTCTCTGGCAATGCATTCCAGAAGTCTACCAACCTATGACTAAAGAAATATTTTCTTATATCTAACCTGCAGCCTTGCTTTCTAATCTTCCTGCCATGATTTCTAGTCCTATTTCCCTCCTCTAAGGCAAAGAAAGATCTCACATCTATGTAGTTTGTATCTGAGAACATTTTAAATAACTCTATCATATCCCCTCTTATACATCTCCTCTCAAATGAAAACATGTTTAATTCCTTTAATCTATCTCTATACTCCAGGCGCTTTAATGCTGGTATCATCCTAGTTGCTCTTCTCTGAACTGTTTCTAACATGTTGATATCCTGCCTATAATGGGGTGACCAGGCCTGTATGCAATACTCTAAATGGGGCCTAACATAGGAATTATATAAGCTACGCACCACTTCCTTTCTTTTATAACTAACATTTCTATTTATAAAACCCAGGATCCTATTTGCCCTATTTCTTGCTTCTAAACATTGCTTTGAAAATTTCATAGTCCTGTCTATCACTACTCCTAAATCCTTTCCCTCCTCTACTGCCTCTAGCCAACATCCCTCCATCTCATAGCTGAAGTTTGTGTTGTCTTTACCTAAATGCATAACCTGACACTTTTTAGAATTAAACTCCATCTACCACCTGTCTGCCCATGCTATCAGCCTGTCCAGGTTCCTCTTCCCCCTTGTATCTTGTTGACTCTTCTACCCACTGGTCCATTGTATTAACCATAGTCATATGTAACACTTTCTCACTCCACTGACCAGCATTGTCCATTACTTCCATCTCTCCCAGTTTACGTTTTTTACAGTTGAAGTCTCCAACTAAGAGTATTCTTCTATCTCTTCTTAACATGTTATCTAGATACTTTATCATCTCTCTTTGCATATCTTTATGCTCTTCTGATCCCCATGTATTAGTCTTTCGTGGAACATATGTAACTATAATTTTTCTCTTCTTCAAATCTTCTGTTCTGATTGTTACTCCCAATGTTTCCACTTTGTCCTCTCCATATTGCACATCCTCCACACAAATGTTATCACGAACCATTATTACCACTCTTCCTCCCCCCTTTATCCTTCCTGTCCCTCCTTCAGGTATTATATCCTTCCTCTTTAAAGTTGACACGTATCTTATTCTTCAGTTTTGTTTCAACGATACACATTATATCTGGCTTTTTCTCTTTCAAATAGTCCCCAACTTCCAATATACTAGATAACAAACCATCTATGTTAGTATAAGTCACTCTTAATTTACTGCCTCCTCCACGACCTCCTCTTTTTTCCTTAAGTACCACTTTTTTAGCCTCATATCCAGAACCCTCCAGTAAAAACTCTTCTTCTCTATCTCTGTCCTTTTCTCATTTTTTTCCATAGCCTCACTTCTTAGCACTTTCTCCTTTTCCCTTTCCTCTAAGTTCATATCTTTTTTTTATCCATATTTCCTTGTGATCAACATCATCGGCTAACTTCCCTTTTCTAGCCATTATATCTTCTACAGCCACTTGAGATCTCATTTTCACCTTCATTGGTCTCTTACCCCCTTCAGTGTGTGTGTGTGTGTGTGTATTTACCTAGTTGTAGTTTTACACGGCCTGGGCTTTATGCTCGTGTGGCCCCGTCTCCATATCTACACTTATCCAATCTTACTTTAAAAGTGTGCACACTCGTTGCAGACACTACTTCTTCATCTAAACTGTTCCACGTCTCAATACATCTCTGCGGGAAACTATATTTTTTAATATCTCTCAGACATCTTCCCTTTCTCAGCTTCTTACTATGCGATCTTGTGCTTCGGATGTCATATTCTTCTCTCATGATCAGTTTCTCATTATCCACTTGGTCCATTCCATTGATCAATTTATAGACTTGCATCAGGTCTCCTCTCTCCTTCTTTGTTCCAAGGTTGGTAGATCCATAGCCTTTAGTCTCTCCTCATATGTCATCCCTTCAAGTTCTGGGACCATTCTTGTAGCCATTTTTGTAGCCTCTCCAATTTTCTTATGTGTTTCTTTTTATGAGGGGTCCACACTACTCCTGCATATTCCAATCTAGGTCTTATTATAGTATTTATCAATTTCTTCATCATTTCTTTGTCCATGTAGTGAAATGCTACTCCAATATTCCTCAGCAAATTATATGTTTCTCTAAAAATTCTATCAATATGGCTTACTGGTTGATTGTTTTCTTCCATCGTCACTCCTAAGTCCTTTTCCTTTTTGACTTTCTCCAGTTCTACACCATCTCCCATCTTATAGATTCCCATAGGTCATCTTTCACTCTTTCCCATTTCCATGACATGGCTTTTGTTCACATTGAATTCCATTTCTCACTTCTTACTCCATTCCCAGATCTTATTTAGGTCTTCTTGCAGTATTTCACAATCCTCCTTTTGCTTTATAACTCTGCACAGTTTCGTATCATCCATAAACAAATTTATGTAGCTGTTCACTCCTTCTGGCATGTCGTTAATATAAATGAGGAAAAGTATTGGTGCCAATACTGACCCCTGTGGCACTCCGCTTTCTACTGCTCTCCACTTGGACTTCATATCTTTAACTACCGTCCTTATTTCTCTCCCCTCAAATAATTTTCTATCCATCTCAATGTGCTTCCTTTTAAGCCACCCTTCTCCTCTAACTTCCACAGTAATCTTGCGTGTGGCACTTTGTCAAACGCCTTTTTTAAATCCAAATAGATGCAGTCAACCCATCCTCTCTCTCTTGTACTCTATCAACTATTCTAGAATAGAAACTCAATAAATTAGTTACACAAGACCGTCCTTTTCTAAAACCAAATTGGCTATTTGATATTAATTTGTTGTCTTCAAGGAACTCGATCCATTGTTTCTTTATTATTCTTTCACACATCTTGCATATTACACTAGTTAGTGATACCGGTCTGTAATTTAAAGGTTCTTCTTTCCTTCCACTCTTATATATGGGAACCACCTCAGCTCTTTTCCATTCTACTGGCACTGTTCCATTTTCTATTGAGCATTTTATGATGTTGTATATAGGACTTGCTAGTTCTTCCTACATTCTTTCAGTATTCTGCCTGAGACTTCATCCGGTCCCATTGCCTTCTCTTCATCCAGTTCCTTCATTAACTCTTTTATTTCAAGCTTGGTTACTTTAATCTCTTTCATATAGATTGTCTCTCTATTACCCTGTGGCCTCTCAAATTTGGATTCTTTAGTAAAGACCTCCTGGAATTTTTTATTTAATAGTTCTGCCATACTTTTGGGTCTTCCACCATCCCATTCTCTCCTTTTAACCTTTCTATTGTTTCTTTTGCCTAATTTTTCCATTTATGAATCTATAGAACAATTTTGGTTGCTCCTTACATTTTTCAACAATATCTTTTCAAGTTCTTTTCCTCTTCCTTCCTCACCTTAACATATTCATTTCTCGCTGCCTTGAAGTTTTCCTTGTTTGTTGGATTCTATTTCTCCTCCACCTTTTCCATGCTCCATCTCTTTTCTCCTTTGCCCTAGCACACCTTGCATTAAACCAATCTTTCTTTCCTTCTCCTTTTGGTCTATATTTTGGGACATATTCCTGACTCCTGTTTTGTATATTTCCAAAAATAAGTTATATTTGTCTTGCATTGTCTCTGAGTTTTCCATCTCCTCCCAGTCTACGTTTTAAAATAGTTCTTGAGATTCTCAATATCAGCCTTTCTGTAATTTAATCGGTCTCCTTTGTATGAATCGTCTCTATCTTCCTTTCCTTCTTCTATATCTATTTCTAATATTGCATGGTCACTCTTTCCCAATGGGCACTTATATCTTATATCGTCATTCACTTGTATACCCTTGTAAAAACTAGGTCCAATCTCGCTCGTCGTTTCCTCTGAATCTTGTGCATTCCTTTATTCTCTGGTCCATCATATTGTCTATCATTAGGTTTAGAATCTTTCTCCCAGGCTTCTTCCCCATACCACTTTCATAATTTTCCCAGTCCACTTCTTTACAGTTGAAATCTCCTACTAATATCACTTTTCTCCTTTCTTTAACGATTCTCATTAGACTCCTTATTGTGTCATCTATCATGTCTTTATATTCTTGATTGGTCCATGAATTTGTTTTTGGTGGCACATATGTTACAATGATTGTTATCTCTTTTTTATTAATATGCATCTTAATATACAATACTTCTGCTTTTCCTTCCCCACATTCCACTTGATTGATCACTATCTCTTTCCTTAACATTATCATGACTCCTCCTCCTCCTTTACCCACTCTGTCTTTTCTCCATACATTATACCTATTATCCAAGACTATTTTGATTTCCTCATTTAGTTTTGTTTCAGCCAAGCATACAATATCTGGATTTTCTTTCCTTATGTAATCTCTTAATTCTAATTTACTTGATAAAACCCCGTCTATGTTCGTATACATCATTTTTAGTCTTTTGCCTTTATCATTTTTAGTTAAACTTGTTCCACTTTTTTCTCTTCCTTTTCGTTTATATACCATTTCCTTATCCTGTCTCCTAGAATTCTCCAAAAAAATGCCTTCTTCTCCTCTTCTGACCTTTCATTATTCTTTTCCCTTACTGCTGCTGCCAGTTCATTGTATCTCTTCCTTTCTTCCTCATTTCTATTTTTCTTTATATAGATATCCTTGCAGCCTTCTGTTTCTCTAATTTTTTTTTGTTCTATATAATATTTCTTCTGTTACTGCTTGTGATTTTAGTAATATTTTAATTGGTTTCGTTTTTCCTTCTTGATATGGTCCCATTCTGTTTATTTCTTCTACTTCCTCTTCCAAGTGCTGCCTATCTTCGTCATTAAGATTCTTCAGTAGGTCTTTGACTGATTTCATTTCTTCTTTTTCTCTTTTGGTCTATATTTTATATTTTTTCTTTTATTCCAAATCGACTACACTCTTCTTTTTTCTGCAATTTCTCTAACTATATTTTCTTTTGTCTTGAGGACTCCTATCATTTTGTTTGTCATATTTTCTTCTTTTCTTTAAGTTGTTCTTGAATCACCTCCTGAAAATCGGCCTTATCTTTCTTATCTTGGACTCTCCATGCTTGTACTTCTTTTTAATCACGTTCTGTACTCTTTCCTCTTCCTTGTTTACTAGATCTTTCAGCTTCTCCTTTTCTTTCTCGGCTTACCGAGTCCTTCTTCCATCTGCTTCTTGTAGTTAGCTACTTCCTTTTTAGTTCTTCGTTTTCCGCTCTTAGCCTAGCTTCATTTTCTTCCACTTTTTTATCCTTTCTCTCAGTCTTATAAACTCCATTTCCTGTTCTTTATTCTCTTTCATTTCCATCTTCTCCTTTATCAGTTTATCTAGTTTACATTCAATATTTGACACTCTCTTAAGTAGTGAAGTTGTCGTCGTATCGAACCCTCGAATCTGTTCTCCCTCACCGACATAGTCATCATCAGCCCCTTCTCTATTCTCATGTCTGCATTTGGATGGAATATCTTTTTCACTCATTATTCTTTAATAATTGATTTCATGAAGAGAAAAAAAAAATGAGTCCACACTACCTGCCCAGGCCACTGTAAATACTATACAACAGGTGTAGTGAAGATCAGCTGATCGTCGGAACTGCGCCAGTGCGTCCGCCCTCAACCGTGTCTCTCGAATGTGTGTATTTACCTAATTTACCTAATTGTAACATACGGGAAAAGAGCTATGCTCATGCTGTCCCGTCTCCATATCTACTAATGTCCAGCTTTTTCTTAAAATCATGAATATTCCTTGCGTTGACCACTTCCACGTCTAAACTATTCCATGCTTCCACCCTTCTATGAGGGAAGCTATATTTTTTCACATCTCTCCTATAAGTGGCCATTTTTAGTTTTTTTCCCATGCCCTCTCGACATTCTTTCATTCCACATACACAGATCTTCCTTATCCATTTTTTCCATGCCAATCATCACTCTATATATTGCTATCAGGTCTCCCCTTTCTCTTCTGTTTTCCAGGGTCGGAAGTTGCATTCTGTTCAGTCTGTCTTCATAAGTCAAATCTCTTAAGTCAGGCACCATTTTTGTTGCAGCCCTCTGTACTTTCTCTAGTTTCCTTATGTGTTTCTTTAAGTTGAGCCCACTGTATTGTTGCATATTCAAGCCTTGGTCTTATCATTGCAGTAATTATTTTCTTCATCATTTCTTCATCTAAATATCTGAACGCCACTCTTATGTTCCTCAATAAGTTCAATACTTCTCCAATTATTTTGTTTATATGTCTCTCTGGCGATAGGTCATTGGTAATTGTCACCCCAAGGTCTTTTTGTGTGTGTGTGTGTGTGTGTGTGTGTGTGTGTGTGTGTGTGTGTGTGTGTGTGTGTGTGTGTGTGTGTGTGTGTATTTACCTAGTTGTATTTACCTAGTTGTAGTTTTACAGGGCCTGGGCTTTATGCTCGTGTGGTCCCGTCTCCATATCTACACTTATCCAATTTTTCTTTAAAACTATGTACACTCTTTGCTGATACCACTTCCTCACTCAAACTGTTCCAAGTCTCAACACATCTTTGCGGAAACTAAATTTTTAACATCTCTCAGACATCGTCCCTTCCTTAGTTTCTTACTATGCGATCTTGTGCTTCTAAAGTCATATTCTTCTCTCAGGATCAGTTTCTCATTATCCACTTCATCCATTCCGTTAATCAATTTATAAACTTGTATCAGATCCCTCTCTCTTCTCTGCTCCAAGGTTGGTAGATCCATTGCCTTTAGTCTCTCCTCATATGCCATCCCTTTAAATTCTGGAACCATTCTTGTAGCCATTTTTGTAGTCTCTCTAATTTTCTTATGTGTTTCTTTTATGGGAGTCCACACAACTCCTGCATATTCCAATCTAGGTCTTATTTTAGTACTTATCAATTTCTTCATCATTTCCTTGTCCATATAGTGAAATGCTACTCCAATATTCCTTAGCAAATTATCGTCTCTCTGAAAATTCTATCAATATGGCTAACCGGTTGATTATTTTCTTCCATTGTCACTCCCAAGTCCTTTTCCTTTTTTACTTTTTCTAGTTCTACTCCATCTCCCATCTTATAGATTCCCACTGGTCGTCTTTCACTTTTCCCATTTCCATGACATGGCTTTTGTCCACATTGAATTCCATCTCCCATTTTTTGCTCCATTTCCAGATCTTGTTTAAGTCTTCCTGTAGTATTTCACAATCCTCTTTTTGTTTAATGACTCTGCACAGTTTCGCATCATCCGCAAACAGATTTATGTAGCTGTTCACTCCCTCTGGCATGTCATTTATATATCGAGAAAAAGTATTGGTGCCAATACTGACCCCTGTGGCACTCCGCTGTCTACTGTTCTCCACTTGGACTTCATATCTTTAACTATCGTCCTTATTTCTCTCCCCCTTAAGTAATTCTTCATCCATCTCAATGTGCTTCCTTTTAAGCCACCCTTCTCCTCTAACTTCCATAGTAATCTTTCATGTGGCACTTTATCAAAAGCCTTTTTTAGATCTAAATAAATACAGTCAATCCATCCTCTCTCTCTTGTACTTTATCAACTATTCTAGAGTAGAAACTCAATAAATTTGTCACACATGACCGACCTTTTCTAAAACCAAATTGGCTATTTGATAATATTTTGTTGTCTTCAAGAAACTCGATCCATTGCTTCTTTATTACTTTTCACACATCTTGCATATTACACTAGTTAGTGATACCGGTCTGTAATTTAAAGGTTCTTCCTTCCTTCCACTCTTATATATGGGAACCACCTCAGCTCTTTTCCACTCCACTGGCACTGTTCCATTTTCTATTGAGCATTTTATGATGTTGTATATTGGACTTGCTAGTTCTTCCCTACATTCTTTCAGTATTCTGCCTGAGACTTCATCCGGTCCCATTGCCTTTTCCTCATCCAATTCCGTCATCAACTTTTTATTTCAAGCTTGGTTACTTTAATCTCTTTCATATAGACAGTCTCTCTATTACCCTGTGGTCTTTCAAATTTGGATTCCTTAGTAAAGACCTCATGAAATTTACTATTTAACAGTTCTGCCATACTTTTGGGTCTTCCACCATTCCGTTCTCTCCTTTTAACCTTTCTATTGTTTCTTTTTGTCTTATTTTTCCATTTATGAATCTGTAGAACAATTTTGGTTGTTCCTTACATTTTTCGACAATGTCCTTTTCATAGTTCTTTTCTTCTTCCTTTCTCACCTTAGCATATTCATTTCTTGCTGTTTTGAAGTTTTCCTTATTTTCTGGATTTCTGTTTCTTCTCCACCTTTTCCATGCTCCATCTCGTTTCTCCTTTGCCCTAGCACATCTTGCATTAAACCAATCTTTCTTTCCTTCTTCTTTAGGTCTATATTTGGAACATATTCCCTGACCCCAGTTTTGTATATTTCCAAAAATAAGTTATATTTCTCTTGAACCGTTAATGAGTTTTCCATCTCCTCCCAGTTTACGTTTTAAAATAGTTCTTGAGATTCTCAATATCAGCCTTTCTGTAATTTAATCGGTCTCCTTTGTATGATTCATCTCTATCTTCCTTTCCTTCTTCTATATCCATCTCTAATATTACATGGTCACTCTTTCCCAATGGGCACTTGTATCTTATATCATCGTTAATTGGTATATCCCTTGTAAAACTAGGTCTAATCTTGCCGGCTCATCGTTTCCTCTGAATCTTGTGTTTTCCTTTACTCTTTGGACCATCAAATTATCTATCATTAGGTTCAGGAATCTATCTCCCAGGCATCTTCCCCATACCACTTTCATAATTTTCCCAGTCTACCTCCTTACAGTTGAAATCTCCTATCAATATCACTTTTCTCCTTTCCTTAATGATTCTTGTAAGACTCCTTATTGTGTCATCTATCATGTCTCTATATTCTTGGTTAGTCCATGAGTTTGTTTTGGTGGCACATATGTTCCAATGATTGTTAACTCCTTTTGTTAATATGCATCTTAACATACAGTATTTCTGATTTTCCTTCCCAAACTCCACTTGATTTACCACTATCTCCTTCCTTAACATCATCATGACTCCTCCTCCTCCTTTACCCTCTCTCTCTCCTCCATATATTATACCTTTTATCTATGTCTATTTTTATTGCCTCATTTAACTTTGTTTCCACCAGGCATACAATATCTGGTTCTTCTTTCTTTATGTAATCTCTTAATTCTAATTTACTAGATAAAATCCCATCTATGTTTGTATACATCATTTTTAATCTCTTGTTCTTATCATTTTAGTTAAACTTGCTCCATTCTTTTCTCTTCTTTCTCTTTTATATACCATTTCCTTATCCTGTCTCCTATAATTCTCCAAAAATGCCTTCTTCTCCTCCTCTGACCTTTCATTATTTTTTCTCTTGCTTCTGCCACCAGTTCATTGTGTCTCTTCCTTTCCTCCTCGTTTCTATTTTTCTTTATATATATATCTTTGCAACCTTCTGTTTCTCTGAGTTTCGTTTTTCTATATAGTACTTCTTCTGCTGCTGCTTGTGATTTTAGTAATATCTTAATTGGTCTCACTGTTCCTTCTTGATATGGTCCCATTCTATGGATTTCTTCTACTTCCTCTTCTAAGTTCTGTCTATCCTCGTCATTCAGATGTTTTAGTAGGTCTTTTACTGATTTCATTTCGTCTTTTTCCCTTCTTGGTCTATATTTAACATTTTTTCTTTCAGTCCAAAAATAATTACACTCTTCTTTTTTCCAATTTCTCTTACTAAATTTTCTTTTTCTTGAGGACTCCTATCATTTTGCTTGTCATATTTTCATCTCTTTCTTTTAACTGTTCTTGAAATACTTCTTGAAATGATTCCTTGTCTTTCTTATCTTGGATTCTCCATGCTTGTACTTCTTTTTAATCACGTCTTGTACTCTTTCTTCTTCTTTGTTAACTAGATCTTTTAGCTTTTCTTTTTCTTTCTCGGCTTTACTGAGTCCTTCTTCCATCAATTTCTTATAGTTCGCTATTTGGACTTTTAATTCTTCATTTTCGGTTCTTAGCCTAGTTTCGTTTTCTTCCACTCTTTTATCCTTTCTTTCAATTTCTGGAGCTCTTTATCCTGTTCTTCATTCTCTTTCATTCCCATACTCTCCTTTATCAATTTATCTAATTTACGTTCGATAGTTAAGACTCTATCAAATAGTGAAGTTTGCGCCGTGTCAAAGCCTTCAAATTCTCCTCCTCCCTCACCAACATTGTCATCATCAGCTTTCATTCTTTCCCTTGTCACATACCTGCATTTAGATGGAATCTCTTTCTCACTCATTATTATTTAACACTGTATTCATGAAAGGAAAAATGAGTCCACACTTATCACCCAGGCCACTGTAAACCCAAACAAAGGTAGTGAAGATCAGCTGATTGTCAGGAGCGACGGTATCGCGTCCTTCCTCTGCTGCGTCTCGTGTGTGTGTGTGTGTGTATTTACCTAGTTGTAGTTTTACAGGGCCTGGGCTTTATGCTCGTGTGGTCCCGTCTCCATATCTACACTTACCCAATTTTTCTTTAAAACTATGCACACTCTTTGCTGACACCACTTCCTCACTCAAACTGTTCCAAGTCTCAACACATCTTTTGGAAACTAAATTTTTAACATCTCTCAGACATCGTCCTTCCTTAGTTTCTTACTATGCGATCTTGTGCTTCTAAAGTCATATTCTTCTCTCAGGATCAATTTCTCATTATCCACTTCATCCATTCCGTTAATCAATTTATAAACTTGTATCAGATCCCTTCTCTCTCTTCTCTGCTCCAAGGTTGGTAGATCCATTGCCTTTAGTCTCTCCTCATATGCCATCCCTTTAAATTCTGGAACCATTCTTGTAGCCATTTTTTGTAGTCTCTCTAATTTTCTTATGTGTTTCTTTTTATAGGGAGTCCACACAACTCCTGCATATTCCAATCTAGGTCTTATTTAAGTACTTATTAATTTCTTCATCATTTCCTTGTCCATATAGTGAAATGCTACTCCAATATTCCTTAGCAAATTAATTGGTCTCCTTAGTATGATTCATCTCTATCTTCCTTTCCTTCTTCTATATCCATTTCTAATATTATATGGTCACTCTTTCCCAATGGGCACTTGTATCTTATATCATCGTTAATTGGTATATCCCTTGTAAAAACTAGGTCTAATCTTGCCGGCTCATCGTTTCCTCCGAATCTCGTGTTTTCCTTTACTCTTTGGACCATCAAATTATCTATCATTAGGTTCAGGAATCTATCTCCCCAGGCATCTTCCCCCATACCACTTTCATAATTTTCCCAGTCTACCTCCTTACAGTTGAAATCTCCTACCAATATCACTTTTCTCCTTTCCTTAATGATTCTTGTAAGACTCCTTATTGTGTCATCTATCATGTCTCTATATTCTTGGTTGGTCCATGAGTTTGTTTTTGGTGGCACATATGTTCCAATGATTGTTAACTCCTTTTTGTTAATATGCATCTTAAGATACAGTATTTATGATTTTCTTTCCCCAAACTCCACTTGATTTACCACTATCTCCTTCCTTAACATCATCATGACTCCTCCTCCTCCTTTACCCACTCTGTCTCTCCTCCATATATTATACCTTTTATCTATGTCTATTTTTATTGCCTCATTTAACTTTGTTTCCACCAGGCATACAATATTTGGTTCTTCTTTCTTTATGTAATCTCTTAATTCTAATTTACTAGATAAAATCCCATCTATGTTTGTATACATCATTTTAATCTTTGTTCTTATCATTTTAGTTAAACTTGCTCCATTCTTTCTCTTCTTTCTCTTTTATATACCATTTCCTTATCCTGTCTCCTATAATTCTCCAAAAATGCCTTCTTCTCCTCCTCTGACCTTTCATTATTTTTTCTCTTGCTTCTGCCACCAGTTCATTGTGTCTCTTCCTTTCCTCCTCGTTTCTATTTTTCTTTATATATATATATATCTTTGCAACCTTCTGTTTCTCTGAGTTTCGTTTTTCTATATAGTACTTCTTCTGCTGCTGCTTGTGATATTAGTAATATCTTAATTGGTCTCACTGTTCCTTCTTGATATGGTCCCATTCTATGGATTTCTTCTACTTCCTCTTCTAAGTTCTGTCTATCCTCGTCATTCAGACGTTTTAGTGGGTCTTTTACTGATTTCATTTTGTCTTTTTCCCTTCTTGGTCTATATTTAACATTTTTTTCTTTCAGTCCAAAAATAATTACACTCTTCTTTTTTCATAATTTCTCTTACTAAATTTTCTTTTTTCTTGAGGACTCCTATCATTTTGCTTGTCATATTTTCATCTCTTTCCTTTAACTGTGTGTGTGTGTGTGTGTGTGTGTGTGTGTGTGTGTGTGTGTGTGTGTGTGTGTGTGTGTGTGTGTGTGTGTGTGTGTGTGTGTGTGTGTGTGTGTGTGTGTGTGTGTGTGTGCGTGTGTGTGTGTGTGTATTCACCTAGTTGTATTCACCTAGTTGTAATTTTACAGGGCCACGGTATCATACTCGTGTGGCCCTGTCTCCATATCTACACACATCCACCTTTCCTTTAAAACTATGCACACTCCTCGCTGACACCACCTCCTCACTCAAACTATTCCACACTTCCACACATCTTTGTGGGAAACTATATTTCTTCACATCCTTCAAGCATATTCCCTTGGCTATCTTTTTACTATGCGATCTCGTAGTTCTATTTAAATTTTCCTCTCTCAACATCATTTGCTCATTATCCACTTCATCCAGACCGTTCAACAGTTTATAAACCTGTATTAAATCTCCTCTTTCTTTTCTTTGTTCCAAGGTAAGCAAATTCATTTCTTTTAATCTCTCCTCATAGGTCATTTCTGTCAATTCCGGAACCATTTTTGTTGCCATTCTCTGCAATCTCTCCAACTTCCTTATATGCTTCTTTTTATAAGGAGACCAAACCATCCCAGCATATTCCAATTTTGGTCTAATTACCATACTAATTAATTTTTTCATCATATCTTTATCCATATAATGAAAGGCTAATCCAATATTTCTTATCAAATTATATGTTTCTCCAAACACCTTGTCAATATGAGCCTCAAACTGCCCATGGTCTTGTATCATCACTCCCAAATCCTTTTCCTTTTTCACCTTTTTAAACACTACTCCTTCACCCATCTTATATGACCCTCTTGGCCGTCTTCCACTCTTCCCCATCTCCATCAAAGATTAAATTCCATCTCCCATCTCTTGCTCCACTCCCAAATCCTATCCAGATCTGCCTGTAAAATTTCACAATCTTCTTCACTTTTCACACACCTACACAACTTCGCATCATCCGCAAAAAAATTAATATAACTGTTTACTCCCTCTGGCATATCATTAATATAGTCAAGGAAAAGTATTGGTGCCAGCACTGAACCTTGTGGGACTCCACTCTCCACCACCAACCAGTCCGACTTTGCATCCCTTATTACCGTTCTCATCTCCCTCCATCTCAAGTAGTTTTTCATTCACTTTAACACTTTTCTTTTCAGTCCTCCATAAATCTTTAATTTCCATAGCAGTCTCATGTGCGGTACCTTGTCAAAAGCCTTTTTTAAATCCAAATATACACAGTCCATCCATCCATCTCTCTCTTGTGTTTTGTCAACCACTCTTGAATAAAAGCTCAGTAGATTTGTTACACATGACCTCCCTTTCCTAAAGCCAAATTGATGATCCGATAACAACTTATGATCCTCCAGGAACCGTATCCAATATTTCTTTATCACCCTCTCACAAATCTTACCGACCACACTTGTTAAAGACACAGGTCTATAGTTAAGAGGCTCTTCCTTACTGCCTCCCTTATAAATGGGCACCACTTCAGCTCTTTTCCATTCTACCGGTACTTCCCCAGTTTCTAATGAGCACCTTATAATATCATATAATGGATCTATCAATTCTTCTCTACATTCCTTCAATAATTTGCCTGAAACTTCATCTGGTCCCATCGCTTTATCATCTTTAAGTTCCTCCAACATTTTATATAACTCCTTTCTAGGTATCTTAATGTCATCCATGTGCACATTTCCTTCTACATTCTGAGGCTTTACAAACATTGTTTCTTTAGTAAATACTTGTTGAAACCTATTATTTAGCAATTCCGCTATATTCTTAGGGTCATCTACTATCCCTTGCTCTCCTTTTAACCTTTCAATGGACTCTCTCTTTTAAAGTTTACCATTTATGAACCTGTAAAACAATTTTGGATGTTCCTTACTCTTGTCTACAATATCTTTTCAAATTTTCTTTCTTCCTCCTCCTTACCCTCACATACTCATTTCTCGCCACTCTATAATTCTCCTTATTTAATATATTCCTGCTCTTTTTCCATCTTTTCCAAGTCACATCTCTCTTTTCTTTAGCCTTAACACAAGTTGCATTAAACCAATCCTTTCTTCCTTCCTCTCTCGGTTTATACTTTGGTACAAATTTCATAACTCCTTTATAATATTTCATAAAAATCTCATATTTTTTTTGCACTTCTTTGATTTGTATTATGTCCTCCCAATCTAATGTTCTGAAATAATTTTTCAAACTTTCTGTGTCCATCTTTCTATAATTCAATCTACCACTCCTGTATGTCTCATCTTTCCTTCGCTGCATTATTGCCAGCTACATTTCCATAACCACATGATCACTCTTCCCCAATGGACATTTGTATTGTATATCCCCACATAGGTACACTTCTCGTGTTAACACCAAATCCAGTCTTGCCGGTTCATCATCTCCTCTATATCTGGTATTTTCTTTCACCCTCTGTTCCATCATATTTTCTATCATTAGATTAAGGAATCTCTCTCCCCATGCTTCCTCTCCAACACCACTTACTAGATTTTCCCAATCCACCTCCTTACAATTAAAATCTCCTACTAGTATCACCTTTCTTTTTCCAGTTAATACACTTTCCAAACTCTGTAAAGTATGCTTGATCATATTGTCATATTCCCTTAACCCCTTCGTTACCAACCCGTCAACCATATGTAAACAAGACGTTTCGATACCGAACCGACTGCCCACGCTCCTCCGCATCATCCGTGCGGTAGTCTTCAGCTTCTTCTCACAAACACCCAGTTCACACTATATTATTTATATTTATGTTTTCTATCAGAGAAACCCCACAACATGTCATTTGGGTAAAAAAAAAATAAGTAAAATACTTTTTCTCTTGATTTTACATATGTTGTATGTTGTACATATGTTCATACTTGGATAACTATAAAATATATTAGCCTGAAAATCACAGAATACCCAGAAAAATTATGTATTTATTTACCTTGCAAGTGACGATGACATCTAGCAAAAATTGGATGGTCCTTTGTGGCCGAAGGCGTGGACAACTTGTAGCACGCACCCAGGTAAGGTCAGGCCAGACACGACACATGCTCACACAAAGTATAGCGCCAGTGTCACAGTTTTATGTGTAAGTGCAGTGCTATGTGTGTGCATTGTGTGAAGTGTATGTATTGCGTAAACATATAAGAACAAAAATAAATGAAGAAAGACTTGTAAGAAAAGAGATGGTAAAGAAAATTTGTAAAAATAAAAGAAAAAAATGGGGAATGGGATTATGTTTACTGCTGGCTGTGATACATCTGGTAATGTTCAGACGAACATAATCCAGGTAAATCTTTGCAGGCAGGGCAGTATTTTCTTGCCCATTTGTTCTTGCCTTCAGTAGTACAAATCCTGCACCGTCTACGTGGCCTTTGTGTGTTTGCTGTGCTTGGTATAGTCATTAGTCCATGAACCACTGGTGTGGCTGCAGCTCCTGACGTGCTGGGTTGTGCATCTGCTGTTGGTGGTGGGGGTTGTGCACCTGCTGCTAGCATTGGGACTCCCGTTCTTCTGGGTTTTTTCTTGGGGCGCTGTTGTTCTTTCTGTACCACACACAAGCTGGCATACCCTAGACTGTACTCTTGCAACATCTCATGAACAACAAGCTTTATGAATTCACTGCACCCAGTGTTACACTTATGCAAGTTTTGATATATTACTCTAGCTTTGAGTACCATTCTAGACATCATGTGTACACCAATCTTCTTGAACCATGTGTAAGATTTTCTGGTTGGATCATATGGTTCCAACAGCTGATCAACATTATCAACTGCACCCATCTGGTCATTGTAATGATGAATAGGCAGGGGCTTCTGCAGCATCTCCCTCCCCCCACCTTTGACATGATATGATTGTTCTTTGTACCCTGCTGTATACTTGGTTGTGATAACGTGGACCAATCTTCTGTCACAAAATTTGACGATCAGCACATCCTCTTTTCGTCCAAATACAGACTGCTTTTTCTGAAGATTCTGGTGTGAGATAATATCAGGCACACCTCTGTTTGTCTGAATGGTCCCACTAGTCAGAGTCTTCTTGGTCAACAAATATTCAGTCAGATGAAGGGAAGAGTACCAGTTGTCTAAAACAACGTGCCTTCCCTGATTCAGAAGTGAGTGCATTAGATGCACAGGAACACGCTCAGACTTGCTGAGGATAGCAAGCTGTGGGTCTTGTCTCATCTCTTCATACATTGCAGGTGTATATAATAAAAAATTCCTGGTGTAGCTTCTTGCATTACTAGCACTAGGACACAATGCAAAGCGTTTCATACCAAAGCGCTTACGCTTTGTTTTTATGAACTGTCTGAAGTGCAGTCTGCTTTTGAACAAAATCAGTGACTCATCCACTGCAAAATTTTCACCTGCAGAAAAATATTCCATGCACTTAGCACGTAACAACTCAAAATAAGTACGAATTCTTGTCATAGGCATCCTGAGGACAGCATCATCAGGGTATGAAAACCTCAAAAATCTAATAATCTGAGAGAATCTATTACGACTCATAACAGCTCTGAAAACAGGTGGGCCCTGACACAGTGTTGATGTACTCCAATAGTCAGATATCTTGGGTAAATGTGTTAGTCCCATGAGTAGCTGCAATGAGATGTACACATACATCTCTTCCTCACTGACATTAGACCACTTTTTACCCATAAATTTCTTAGGACTGATGTGGGGATTGCCTCTAAAAAAATATGCAGCACGTGTGTTGGTCCAGAGACACAGAGCAGCAATCACATCTTTCCCCATGAATAACTGAAAACAGTCTAGAGCACTCATAGCACTGGCTTCATGATGTAGAATAATACTAGGATGTACATCAGGAAAATCAGTGTTACATATAGGTAGAGGGTTAGGTCTGGTGTCAGAGAATGGGTCTGAAAGAAGTGTGAAACCTGTTTGTCTACCAGCAGCTGTGGGGGGTGAGGCAGGAGGGCTGCATGACAGGTCACTGCTTGCGGACAACGTCTCAATACTTTCGTCGCCGCTGCTAGCATCACTCTCTACATCACTGATAGCTTCAGGATCAAACAAAGTATCACCTTCCATTGAGTCATCAGACCCCTCAAATTCACTTATTGTCCCACCATCATATTCATCTTCACTGTCAGTTGTACAGATATCCATAATTGCGAAGTAAATCCATGACTACCACAAACAAAACTTCAGGCAGCACTGAACAGAAGATAGAGAATGTCGCATTGCAGCACTCGACAAGCATGTATTGCCATACGTAGGTCAGAAAATATGATGTATAAAAAAATATAAAATGATGATTGGTCTTCACAAATTACGTCACAGCACTGACAATAACTCATTGATCAAAGTTTATGACGTTTCAAACCGTCCCACGAATGGCTGCAGCCTTATGTTTGAAAACACAGACACTTGCCACCACGTGAGTAGAAATAACCCAGAAACCTAGGCCTTGAGAGCCCTCAATACACAGAGCTTATAACCGTGGCATGTGCGTGTCACGGGGAGCACGCTCGGTTCCTGGCGCGTGAACTCAGCCGTGACACGCACGTGTCACAAAACATACATCCGGTACTGAAGGGGTTAATGTCCAAGAATTTGTTTTAGGAGGTAAGTAGGTCACCATGATTATTAATTCTTTTCCATCACTTTTTAACCTTATGCTTATCACTTCTGCATTGTTCTTCCCATACCAAGCCTTATCCACATTTATCTCCTTCATCATAATCATAACTCCTCTACCTTTACCCTCTCTATCCTTTCTCCATATATTATATTTATTATCCAAATTTACCTTTGTTTTTTCATGTAATTTTGTCTCAGTCAAATACACTATATCAGGCTTCTCCATCATATAGTCTTGCAATTCCAATCTACTTGACAGTATCCCATCTATATTAGTATACATTACGGTCCACCCACTGCTCCCTCTAGGGGTTCCTCCGCATTCCTTCTCTCCACATACCACTTTCTGACTCTCTCTCCTATAACTCTCCAAAAAAACTTTTCTTTTTCCTCTTCAGACCATTCATCATTTTTCCTTCTCGCCTCTTCCAACAATTCCTTATATCTTCTCCTCTCTTCCTCATTTCTATTTTTTCTTACGTACACTTCTTTACAACCTTCTACTTCTCTTAATTCTGATGTTCTATATAAAATGTTCTCCGCAGATTGTTGTGACTTCAGTACTACTTTAATCGGTCTCCTTACTCCCTCCTTATACGGACCCAGTCTATGGATCTCTTCCACTTCTTTTAGGTCTTTTTTTTTCCTTATCATTTAGATTTTTGAACAGATCTCTTACCATTTTTAATTCTTCCATAACTCTCTTAGGCTTATATGTTATATTTTGTTCTTTCATCTTCTTTTCTGCTATTTCTCTTATCAGTGTTTCCTTATTCTTCATAACATTAAACAGTTCCTTGGACCTTTCTTTTTTGTCTTCCTTCAACTGATCTTTAACTCGAAAACTCCGACAGGCCTTAAATAGGGCTGCATTGCACACTTCCGACAGTCCTTAAATGGGGCAGCTACTTTGAGCGCTAATAAAAACCGCGCTAGCATTGGTAGCGCTGCTATATTTGGTCATGACGTAGTCCTATGGTAGTACTGTCGGCTCCCAGGAAGCACACCGCTCTACCCAGCTAGTCTCCCGCAAACTTCTGTGAGGTGCGTGCGCGTCGTGTCGCGGTGATAATTATTTACGTATTTACGTATTTACTTATTTACGGAACTATTATTTACAACTATGGCTCCTGGTGCTAAGAGGAAGCTAAAGTTTAGTGATAAAAGTGATAGACAAGGCGGGACAAGACGCAAAGTGCACAGGTTGGAGGTAGATCCTGAACCCGCTATTGTGACAACATCGTCACCCACGCCTGATAAAAACATACGTAACTATAATCAGCCAATATGAGTGAAAACACGAAAAACATGTGAAAACACATAAAAACATGAGCAGTGCCTTACATTATGTAAGAATACACATAAAAGCACCTTCCCCGAGCCAGCCACGCTTCCCCACATCATACCGCCTTCATCAACACCACGCTGGACCCGTGCCAGAGAGTTGCCACTACCAATCTTCTCCAACTATCGGTTATTATTCTGAGACAACCATAGTGAGTAGAGCAATAAAAACTTGTAGGATGATGCATTGTCATGTCTACTAACAGCAAATTTTTTTCCAGAGTAATTTATAAGAGTTGATTTTTTTATGATAATTGCGGTAATGGGAGGATGTGAATTTTGCAGCCATCGGTCTTAGCGGGTTAATTATTTCTTGTAATCCAACCATCTCTGCTTCCCTCAACTCATTCCATTGTGTTTTCTTCAGTTCCCACTTCCTTTCAAACCTTTCATTCTGCTCACTGATCACTTCCTTAAAGTCATCTTTCTCCTTTACTACTCTCTCCATTTTCTCCTCCAACCGTCTCTTGTATTTTTCAACCTCCACTCTCAAGTGTGCATTCTCATCCACCAATCGTTTTTCATTTTCCTCCAGTCTCTTAACTCTTTCCTTCAAAGCCTTGCGGAATTCTCTATCCTGCTCCTCCTCACTCCTCTGAACTTTTAATTCCTTCACCAACTCCTCAAATCTCTTCTCCAACATTACCAATCTACCTTGCATTGTTGCTCCTGTTGAAGATGGACTCATGTTTTGACTGGCCACTTTCGGTTTTGCTCCCTGGGCCTCATCGGCATATTTTGAATTTGGTAACTTATTTCTTACCGGTCTATCCATTTTATTTCACTCTTCCTGGGAGCATGTGGGTGTGTGGTGGTGTGCGCTGGGGGCCAGGCCTGGTAGATACGTGTGTGTGGTGGGATGTGTTGGCGGCTGTTATGGCTGGCCTTGGTGTGGTTCCCGCTCTGTCGTTTGGAGTGCGGAGGTTCCCACACCTCCGATCACTCTTATGTACACGCCACCAGGCTACGTTCACTCTTTACACTCGTTCACTCGCTCTGGTCGCCCTTTAGTACCAATGACAGTTCTCACTCCAAGCACATTGCTTAGCGCGTGGAGTGTTAATTAGATGCCACTCTGAGCAGGAGGTACGTCCGCTCCCCATGGAGCGCGGAGTGTGTGTGTGTGTGTGTGTGTGTGTGTGTGTGTGTGTGTGTGTGTGTGTGTGTGTGTGTGTGTGTGTGTGTGTGTGTGTGTGTGTGTGTGTGTGTGTGTGTTCATGTGCGTTTGTTTTCAGAAAAAAAACGAATGAAATATATTGAGCATGGATGTTTTTACAAAATACATAAATTTTACTAAGTTGGAGTTCAGTGAGTGACTATTTATTATCAAGGAATTTAACACTTTACCTGCGATACAACCCAGCGGTAGGTCATCAGTTACTACCCACTGTTGCAATGTGACCCACCAGTGGGTCATACAACAGTTTTCACATATAGCACATTTTAATCTTACTATTAATAGAAATTGGATTATAGAGTAAAATTGCAATAAACAGAATGTGTAGGAGGGCATAATAAACACTGATTGATAAATAATATGAAGCTTATTTAATTTTTAGTGTTATAAAAATTATATAAAAAATAGTGTTCTTGTTTCCATATTTTCTTTTTAACCCTTAACATATGGTGATCGTTTCAGGACGATTGTAGCATCGCGTGCGGAAAGGAGGGGATCATTCTGGGAATCATGATTTTTCCGCACTAAACGTTTGAATCTCTCCCCCTCACTACTGGTCCTGGGGCAACTGGAAGTATCTGGCATCTTTTCTCACTTGCCTCCTCGTGCCTCGAGACATGTTCCCACACAATAGGTCATCTTTTCCCATTTCGAGGCAACATCTGGCAATGATGTTATGTCAGTGTTACTCAGTAGTGACATTGAGGAGAGTGATGAAAATGAAGACTGATTTTTTTATTGAGACAGAAGAAAGTGAAGACTCCAGTAGTGATTCTGATAGTGATCTGGGAGACAGAGACCAACCCTCACAGCGACGTTCATAAACCTCCTCACGTACTCCCCTCAAGCAATGCACTGGTGTGTGTCACCCATGGTTGCCGCTACAGGATTGTGCTTGTTGGCCAAGTCATGTGAATCCCATTGCTAATAAGAGTTGCCAGATTCCAATTATTATAGAAATCCACAATACTTGTAATATGTGGTTTCTTTTTCTTTTTCTGTTTTGCACATCATTTCATATATCTGAGTTTGCATTTTCATGACATGAAAGTGCAAAAGTTCCTACTTTTACATCAAATTCAAATGCCCGAGAGAGAGAGAGAGAGAGAGAGAGAGAGAGAGAGAGAGAGAGAGAGAGAGAGAGAGAGAGAGAGAGAGAGAGAGAGAGAGAGAGAGAGAGAGAGAGAGAGAGAGAGAGAGCACGCGTGCTGTGTTATCGGAGCTTGGGGGAGTATTTCTTAGCAGCGGGTTCTGACACAGGTTCAGGGAGAATTTTTTGATATGCAATAACTTTGCTCTCAGAGGTCATAACATGTTGAAAACTACATTGTTGTACTCAGAATAACACAAAGAAATATGCTTTTATAAGGAAAAAAAACCTTTTAGCATTTTTGACGTGTGATTTTTGGCCGCTGTAACAGGTGGAAAGTAAATCAACTCCCTGTACTTTAAGGGTTAATACACTTAAAAAATATATCATCTTGCATTTTTTTCCTTCAGAAGAACATAAAACCCTTCTATAGTAAATCACTGGAACAGGTATCACAATTGGACTTTCTTTGACAAGCTTCAATTTTTTTTATTGATTTTTTTATATTTCTCCTGGTATTATTTGGAGAAATTGTGAAAAAAAAAGCTGCCATTGGTGACTGTTTTGAATTGCATATATAGGTAAATATAAGGAAAGAAACAAAACAATAAATAAAAAAAAAACCTACAAAAATTAACTGAAAATTATTTTTCTTTTTTCTAATACAAATACATAAGAAAACTATATTATCTTGCATTTTTCCTTCAGAAGACCAAAAAACTTTTCTATAATAAATAATTCAAACTGAAATATCATAAGTGGACTTTCCTTGATAAGCTTCAATAATTTTCTTTATTGATCTTTTCATAATTCCATGATTTTCCTGATATTATCTTTATTATCTTATTTTATAGTACAATATAGAGAAGCACTAAATATCAACAAATAAAGTATGCCCACCAGCAGGTCGCATTGCAGAGAAGCCATAAATTTTTTCACGGTATGCAATGTGACCCACTGGTGGGCAAACATTTTGAGGTTGAAAGTTCATTAGTTGTTCTCCCAGACAACACTGCTCTTCACACTTTGCTGGCTTGACCAGCACTGATGTGACAACAATTTATTTGTATCACAGTGCAGGAGAGCTCACCGCGCTACCAATCACAGGGAACATGTAAAAAATTGTGAGATGTGCCAGAGTAACAGTATCACAAATAATGCTACACAGAACAATTCTAAAAAACCTCTCTAAGCAGAGTGAGCCCCTATAAACATGAAGTGGAAAACTCACCTTCAGGAAGCAGCAATGAGGATCAACATCTATCAGCTGGTTCACTGATAACCTGATGGGAGTCACTTTCACTAAGTGCTTTACTTTCCAAAGCATGGCATTGACCTCTGGGGTGTTTTTCAGGATGGCAATATCACTACGCTGTGGGTGAGAAGTGCATTAAGACTTTAGATAAAATCATCCTTATATTACCTGATTAGATAACGGTTTGTACTACTAATCATAATTTTTTAGGCAAGAACACTGCTTTTTGATATATCTTGGCAGGATTTTTTCTTTTATGGGATGTCTATTACTTTCAAGGAATCTGAATTTAAGCAAAAAAACAAAGAAATAGAAACAATTATATGATTTCATTAGACAAGAAAAAAGAAGAAAAAAAAAAGAACCACAAAGTATAATTGTGTGATTATGCCACATGAATTCTGCATTAATGATGGGACAACTATATAGTCCCACTATACATCCTTGAATACCACAAAAGACATAATAAAGTATCTTGTCTGCATAACTAACATGTTAGATTCCAGAATATTCTTATTGTCACTGACAATACTTGATTTTGTCAAGAATGTATACCCACAACAGCTGTATATTGTGAGGAAAATACAGCTTTTATTATATGTAAATAATACTAAATCTTAAAACCCAATGTGGCAACAGTGAGACTATAAATTTGTCCAATTGTTAATGCTGAAGTCATGTGGATTATTACATAATACCACAGTACAGTATAACCTGCTTAATTCAGACCCAAATGCCTGATATTAGGTAAGTGAGACTATAAATTTGTCCAATTGTTAATGCTGAAGTCATGTGGATTATTACATAATACCACAGTACAGTATAACCTGCTTAATTCAGACCCAAATGCCTGATATTAGGTAAGTGGGAGACTTTCAGGATTTTTTTTTTTTTTTTTTTTTCACGTTATATTGTAAATGCACCAGTGAGCATCTTCGGGTGCCAGCTAGATTCCCCCCTCCCCCTGCCCGCTGGACAATTTCCCACTCATATAATCCCCTCCCTGGACACATTCTCCCAGAAAACATACCCTCCCTGGATAAATTCCTACCTGGACATATTGCCCTCAGGACATTTTCTCCTGTAAACATTCCTTTTCTCTTTCCCTTTGCCGAACCCATGAGACTGACTCACCAAACCCCTGCAGTTAGGTAAAATCCAGGTTAAAAACTAATGCCTCAGATGGTTGAGCTGCTGCTCCAGAACTGAAACTAGTTTGTTAGTTTCATGACTAAGTTTAGAGTATCTTGTTTCACATCTCACTGTCACCACCCTGAGTTCTTGATACTGCATTACAGGCTATTTCTTACAGCTGCAGCACTGCTCCCACATGACATGGAAGTACCAAAAATGAGTAGAGGAGGAGCCAAGATTTACTATGAAGGCTACACGTACACTAAGAAAGATATGACAAGACATGCATTCAATGGGAATATACACAGAGAAGAAACAGACCATGCAAGGGTGCAATTACAACAAGTTTGACTTTGGAAGATGTGAGTGTAACTATGGCCCATAGTCATGATGGTGATCTTTCTACTACTGAAGCAGAAAAGCTGCAATGCCGTATCAGTGAAAAACCAAAAGCATCAAGATAGAGCACTGCTTGTATACTTGCCACAGTCATTCAAGAAGCTTCTGAGCCTGTGAGAGTACATCTATGAAATAAAAAACCAGTGAAATGAAATATCTGGCATCAAAGGCAGGGTTCACTTCCAAAGGATCCGGTATCCCTCAGAGAATTCCACGTTTCTGATAAATGGTAAACAACAGTTGGTGAGCATCCACAACCCTTTCTGATACATGATGGTGGGAGATGGTTGCCTAGTGGATAAGGTGGTGAGTGTGGGATTGGGCAGACATCCACGCGCAGATTTGAATTCTACCACGTACCACTTTGATACTTTGCCATTTGTTGAGTGGTTTAAAGTTACCTATGTCACCATGACACCCAGGTTCTAAGTGGCTACATCAAAGATGCACTTGGGTGGTGATATGGGCCCTTATATAGGTACCACTGTAAATAAAATTGCTTGCGCCACTAATGAGTGGAAGCTGAACAGCGCTTCCCATGCTCTTCAAGTAAACCTACAGGCGCTATAGGCCACAACATGAGGGGAAAAAAAAAAAAATAAAAATAAAAAAATAAAAAAAAAAGTACTTGTATTTGCAACTGATAATATTCTGCAACACTTGGCTTCATCGGATAGGTGGAACATGGATGGAAATTTTTCCTTAGCTCCCAACATATTCATGCAGCTGTATGTTATTTGTGTGCCATTAGGTAATAAGGCAGTTTCAGCCATTTATGGCCTGTTACTAAACAAACAGCGAAGTTATGAAACAGTTATTAAGGCAACAGTAAACAGATGTGAGGAACTGGGATTCACTCCTGATCCAACTGTTGTTGTCACGGACTTCAAGACATCTGCTATGAATGCTGTTAAAGTAATCCTCGGTCACCATGTCAGAGCATAGGGTTGCTTCTATCATCTAACCCAAAGCACATGGAGGAAAATGTAAGATCTTGGTTTAGTCCAACTATACAGAAATGACAAAGAAATTAAACACTTCATTGGCATGTAGGATGATCTACGAGTAGCATTTTTACCCTTAGCTTACACTGAAGAGGTAATGGAACTACTGAAAAATTTTACTCTAAGGTTTACACAAACTAATTCATTACTTTGATGCATTGTACAGATGCCAGCATTTGACTTCTTGCCAGTCATGGATATGTGATTTCCCATTATGAAAGAGGAGAAAGAATTAGTAGTAATTGAGAAAGGATTAAGATATAATGCAAAAGAGAAGGAATGAGTATCTAGTTATCCTTGGATAAATAACTCTCAAAATTTAAGAAACAATGTAAAAGTACCAATTGCCAGAATGAAATCCCTTGAAGTCAGACTTAAGAAATTGGGCACTAAGTATGCACAAAAGTACCAGGATGAAATAGACAACATGAAGAAAAGAAATGTTGCCAGGAAGATCAGTGTAGGGGAAATGCAATTGAATGATGATCTGATTCATTATATACCTTATCATGAAGTACTTAAGCCAAGTTCATCATCTACAATGCTGCAAATAGTATTTAACTCATCAGCCAAATACATGCAACCCCCGCTTAACGAAGGTTCACACAACAAAATTTCGCTACAACAAATGTTTCCTTTTACTACCATCTGCTCGTTTAACAAACACCAAACTCGCTTTAACAAAATTTTATCCAGGTAATTTTTTGGAAAGTTGGAAAGTTGGAAAGCCCCGCTATATCACGCAAGCCGACAGGCTGGATATTATTCACAGACATGAGAGAGGTGAGAAAACTAATAGCATTGCTTGCCACCATGGCTTGACTCCATCTACTGTCTCTACTATTTTCAAGTTAGCAGACTCTATTAAGAAGGCTGGTGAGACCGTATCTTCCTTGCAAGCTAAAAGAACCACCTGAACTTGTGACTCTGCAATGGATAAAATGGAAAGTCTTGTGGAAATGTGGTACATAAGTTTTGTATGCGGTACAATGATACACCCTTTGTTTACATTTCACAAGTTGCCGGTTAGTGTTTTTTCTGCTCCACTCTCCCTCCCTTCATAAATTTAAGATCATCAACATTATAAAGTTATATACATACATTAGTGTACATTATAATGACTTAAATTAAACTGCCTAAATGTTTAACTTCATGATTTTTACTTTCATTAAACCTTTCACTGTACTGTGATGCACTCTTGCATTGTTTACTCTCAATGGAAGTTCAAGTCAGGGGTTAAACTTGTTATAATTGGTTTGCTTAACGAAAATTCGCTTAACGAACGTTTTTTTAGGAATGTAACCCGTTCATTAAGCGGGGTTGCCTGTACCTGGGGCAGTGCATCACTGATTGGTGGGCGAAAGGACCAGATGTGGTCAATAACCTATGTGGAGTATTATTCAGATTCAGACAGGAGGGTGTAGCATATGTAGCATGCGGCTAAGATAGAAGAGCTCAAACAACACAAACATAGATTCATGTGGCTTGGCATGGATACTATTAGGAAGCCAGATCACTATGTCCTCACATTGGTTATATATGGTGATAGATGCAAAGGAGCCATCACCACCATAGCTATGAGGAAGAATGCAGAGATGCACAAGACCAAATTTCCTAGAGTTAATGAAATAATATCCAGGAATTCCTGTGTTGATGACATACTCCTATCAAGTAACAATGAAGATGAGGCTACAAAAGATATGAATAAAACCGAGAAAGTTCTAAAACAAGACGGATTCAACATCAAGCACTGAATTGTTAGTGGTAACATTGATCATAAGGATGTAAATATTATAAAACAGAATGAAGAAAAGGTACTTGACTCAAGCGGGACCCTCAGCGAGATTAATTTTCCTACAAAATCTAAATAAATTTTTCTACGAGAATAAGGAAAATAAGAAGTTAGCCTGATATGAAGAGATAAGAGTTTCAAATCAACTTTCCCTCAACATTAACTCGCAGAATAGTACTGAGCCAGATTTCTTCTATTTACGACCCAATTGGTTTCATATTGCCAGTACCCTTGGGAGAAAAATAATGATGAGATCAATGATAAGTGGAAAAGCAATGCTAGATAATTGTAAGGGTAGGAAGTCAATTGGGTGGGATGATCCTCTTCCCCCAGAAATTGTCAAGCAATGGAAATTGTTTTTCTGTGATCTATTTGATGTTGAGTATTTGAGAATTCAGCAATGCATGAAGCCTGATGATGCAGTGGGAAGACCCACTCTTGTTGTTTTTTCTGATGGCAGTTCTTTGGCATATGGTACCTGCACTTATATTAGATGGGAATTGGAAGGAAATAGAAATGCTGTCAGCTTAGTCGCCACAAAGAATCATTAAGTCACTATACCTCGTTTGGAATTATGCAGTGCAGTTCTAGCAGTAAGATTGTGAGAGACTATTGAAAGGGAAATTGATTGGGAGTTCAACTCAGTGTTCCACAATGTTGACTCTACAAACGTACAATCTCAAATTAAGAAAGAAATATATGGGTTCAACACTTTCATTGCTATAAGACTGTCTGAAATCCAAAGTCACATAATTCTAAATGGTAGTGGATTAAAACTAATCAGAATCCTGCTGATAAGACAACAAGGCCCTGCAATGCTAATAAAATATAAAGGAATTCCATGTGGCAAAGGGGACCTGACTTCATGTATCTTCCAATATCTCAATAACCAATCAGACAAGTTAATGAGTCCCTACTCCCAGACAAAATAGGCATCACAATGATGCATGAACCAACAAAAGAAGAACAGCATAAGCAGAAGGATTAGAGGTAAGGAAAAGATAAAAAAATACATTGAATAATGAAGTTGTTACAGCACATAATGTGCATAAAAAAAAAAATTGGATGCGCACCAGTATATGGTATACTGTTTCACCGGTATTGCCGGTAAAACCAGCATCAGAACAGGACAATGGCAACTGCAGCTAGGGAGAGGACAGAGCTTTGTTTACAACCATGAGTGCAATCTTTCGATTACCAGATATTTTCTCCACTACGAAGCCTTTGGTATTTACAAAAGCTTATAAGTGAAAAACTACAGACAAAATGCATAAGAATGTTATTCTGACGACCAGGACAGCACAACTGGTAGAGGGGGGCGAAGGAAAGGTCAGGGACCCTTTGTTTACAACCATGTGTGTGGACTTTCGACTACCATGTATTTTTTCAAGTACAGTGGAGACTCAATACTCAAACTTAATTCGTTCCAAATGGCTGTTCGAGTATTAAAAAGTTCGACTGTTGATACCTATAAATCAGGTCATTCGTTCCAATCTTATCAAAACCTCAAGTTTATAAAAATTTCAATGTATTTTTTTTTTACAATTTTGATTTGTACATACTGTAAGTGCAGGCTGGTGATGGATAACGTAGAAGAGGACGGAAGAATGGGTGGGGAGGAGGAGGGAGGTCACTGGAGGACGAGTCACCATGCATGAAAATGTCTTTTGTAATTTTTCTCCTGATGTGATTCCTGCGAATCCACTAATGGAGTGCTGTAGCTCACAAACACTTGCACTCTCACTAGATTCCTTATTTTCATCACTAAAAAGCCTCTCTGGTGTCATCGTAAGTTTCTAAATGAAAAACTATCAACAGAACGCAGAAGAATGTTGTTTATCTCAAGACTGTGGTAGGACTAGTGATGCGCACCACCATCCGGTATACTGGTATTACGGTAATACCAGTATACCACTATCATAGTAATACCGGTATTACCAGTAATACAGCATCAAAACGGTACAGTGGTGGCTGCGAGAAGGGAGATGACATAGTTTTGTATGCTACCAAATTTGTGGCCGTTTGATTACCAGATATTTTCACCACTAATAAGCCTTTGGTGTTAATGTAAGTTTATAAATAAAAAAAACTACAGACAGAATGCAGGAGAATGTTATTCTGATGATCGCGGCAGCATGTCACAACTGGCGAAGGGGGAAGGGGGATGTGGACGTTCAACTAACATATTTCTTCAAGTATTAAATTGAACTTTTGCATTCAAGTATTCATTGAAAAGTTTGAGTATTTAGACATTCAAGTATTGAGTCTCCACTGTATTAAATCAAACTTTTGCGTTCGGGTAATGAAAAGTTCAACTATTAAGATGTACAAGTATTGAGTCTCCACTGTATATATAATGTGGAGGAGGAGGAGGAAAGGAGGAGGAGGAGGAGGAGGAGGAAGAGGAAGAGGAAGAGGAAGAGGAAGAGGAAGAGGAAGAGGAAGAGGAGGAGGAGGAGGAGGAGGAGGTTGAAGATTAGAGAGACTCCTGTGCTACATTTGCTATGTGAATGAAGAAAAATAGAATACAAAGAACAAAAACAAAAACAAAAGATAGCAAAACACACACACACACACACACTCTAAAAAAGGCGTTTGATAAAGTGCCACATGAAACATTACTATGGAAGTTAGAGGAGAAGGGTGGCTCAAAAGAAAGCACATTGAGATGGATGAAGAATTACTTAAGGGGGAGAGAAATAAGGACGATAGTTAAAGATATGAAGTTCAAGTGGAGAACAGTAGACAGCGGAGTGCCACAGGCGCCAATACTTTTTCTCGTATATATAAATGACATGCCAGAGGAAATGAACAGCTACATAAATCTGTTTGCGGACGATACAAAACTGTGCAAAGTCATTAAACAAAAAGAGGATTGTGAAATACTACAGGAAGACTTAAACAAGATCTCGAAATGGAGCAAAAAATGGGAGATGGAATTCAATGTGGACAAAAGCCATGTCATGGAAATGAGAAAAAGTGAACGACGACCAGTGGGAATCTATAAGATTGGAGATGGAGTAGAACTAGAAAAAGTAAAAAAGGAAAAGGACTTGGGAGTGACAATGGAAGAAAATAATCAACCGGTAAGCCATATTGATAGAATTTTCAGAGAGACGTATAATTTGCTAAGGAATATTGGAGTAGCATTTCACTATATGGACAAAGAAATTATGAAGAAATTGATAAGTACTAAAATAAGACCTACATTGGAATATGCAGGAGTTGTGTGGACTCCCAATAAAAAAAAACACAAAAGAAAATTAGAGAGACTACAAAAAATGGCTACAAGAATGGTTCCAGAATTTAAAGGGATGACATATGAGGAGAGACTAAAGGCTATGGATCTACCAACCTTGAAGCAGAGAAGAGAGAGAGGGGATCTGATACAAGTTTATAAATTGATTAACGGAATGGATGAAGTGGATAATGAGAAACTGATCCTGAGAGAAGAATATGACTTTAGAAGCACAAGATCGCATAGTAAGAAACTAAGGAAGGGACAATGTCTGAGAGATGTTAAAAAATTCAGTTTCCCGCAAAGATGTGTTGAAACTTGGAACAGTTTGAGTGAGGAAGTGGTGTCAGCAAAGAGGGTACATAGTATTAAAGAAAAATTGAATAAGTGTAGATATGGAGACGGGACCACACGAGCATAAAGCCCAGGCCCTGTAATACTACAACTAGGTAAATAAAACTAGGTAAATACACACACACACACACACACACATATAGACCTAAAGAAGAAGGAGAGAAAGATTGGTTTAATGCAAGGTGTGCTAGGGTAAAGGAGAAAAGAGATGGAGCATGGAAAAGGTGGAGGAAAAATAGAAATCCAGTAAATAAAGAAAACTTCAAGGCAGTGAGAAATGAATTTATTAAGGTGAGGAAGGAAGAGGAAAAGAACTATGAAAAGGATATTGTCGAAAAATGTAAGGAGCAACCGAAATTGTTGTACAGATTCACAAATGGAAAAATTAGGCAAAAAGAAACAATAGAAAGGTTAAAAGGAGAGAACGGGATGGTGGGAGACCCAAAAAGTATGGCAGAACTATTAAATAATAAATTCCAGGTCTTTACTAAGGAATCCAAATTTGAAAGGCCACAGGGTAATAGAGAGACAGTTTATATGAAAGACGTTAAAGTAACCAAGATTGAAATAAAAGAGTTAATGAAGGAACTGGATGAAGAGAAGGCAATGGGACCGGATGAAGTCTCGGGCAGAATACTGAAAGAATGTAGGGAAGAACTAGCAAGTCCTATATACAATATCATAAAATGTTCAATAGAAAATGGAACAGTACTAGTACTCGTAGAATGGAAAAGAGCTGAGGTGGTTCCCATATAAAAGAGCAGAAGGAAGGAAGAACCTTTAAATTACAGACTGGTATCACTAACTAGTGTAATATATAAGATGTGTGAAAGAATAATAAAGAAACAATGGATCGAGTTCCTTGAAGACAACAAATTAATATCAAATAGCCAATTTGATTTTAGAAAAAGACGGTCGTGTGTAGCTAATTTATTGAGTTTCTATTCTAGAATAGTTGATAGAGTACAAGAGAGACTGTATTTATTTGGATTTTAAAAAGGCATTTGACAGAGTGCCACGTGCAAGATTACTATGGAAGTTAGAGAAGAAGAGTGGCTTAAAAAGAAGCACATTGAGATGGATAGAAAATTATTTGAGGGGGAGAGAAATAAGGACGGTAGTTAAAGATATGAAGTCCAAGTGGAGAGCAGTGGAAAGCGGAGTTCCGCAGGGATCAGTATTGGCACCAATACTTTTCCTCATTTATATTAACGACATGCCAGAAGGAGTGAACAGCTACATAAATCTGTTTGCAGATGATACAAAACTGTGCAGAGTTATAAAGCAAAAGGAGGATTGTGAAATACTGCAAGAAGACCTAAATAAGATCTAGGAATAGAGTAAAAAGTGGAAAATGGAATTCAATGTGGACAAAAGCCATGTCAAGGAAATGGGAAAGAGTGAAAGATGACCCGTGGGAATCTATAAGATGGGAGATGGAGTAGAACTGGAGAAAGTAAAAAAGGAAAAGGATTTAGGAGTGACGATGGAAGAAAACAATCAACCGGTGAGCCATATTGATAGAATTTTTAGAGAGACATAATTTGTTAAGGAATATTGAGTAGCATTTCACTACATGGACAAAGAAATGATGAAGAAATTGATAAGTACTATAATAAGACCAAGATTGGAATATACAGGAGTAGTGTGGACCCCTCATAAAAAGAAACCCATAAGGAAGTTGGAGACTACAAAAAATGGCTACAAGAATGGTTCCACAATTTGAAGGGATGACATATGAGGATAGACTAAAGGCTATGGATCTACCAACCCTGGAACAAAGAAGGGAGAGAGGGGATCTGATACAAGTTTACAAATTAATCAATGGAATGGACCAAGTGGATAATGAGAAACTGATCCTGAGAGAAGAATAAGACATTTGAAGCACAAGATCGCATAGTAAAAAGCTGCGAAAGGGAAGATGTCTGAGAGATGTTAAAAAAATATAGTTTCCCGCATATATGTCTGCAACGAGTGTGCATTCTTTTAAAGTAAGATTGGATAAGTGTAGATATGGAGATGGAGCTATACGAGCATAAAGCCCAGGCCCTGTAAAACTACAACTAGGTAAATACACACACACACACACACACACACACACACACACACACCAGTAAGCCATATTGATAGAATTTTTAGAGAAACATATAATTTGCTAAGGAATATTGGAGTAGCATTTCACTACATGGACAAAGAAATGATGAAGAAATTGATAAGTACATATGAGGAGAGACTAAAGGCTATGGATCTACCAACCTTGGAGCAGAGAAGAGAGGGGATCTGATACAAGTTTATAAATTGATTAATGGAATGGATGAAGTGGATAATGAGAAACTGATCCTGAGAGAAGAATATGACTTTAGAAGCACAAGATCGCATAGTAAGAAACTAAGGAAGGGACGATTTCTGAGAGATGTTAAAAAATTTAGTTTCCTGTAAAGATGTGTTGAGACTTGGAACAGTTTGAGTGAGGAAGTGGTGTCAGCAAAGAGTGTACATACTTTTAAGAAAAATTGGATAAGTGTAGATATGGAGACGGGACCACACGAGCATAAAGCCCAGGCCCTGTAAAACTACAACTAGGTAAAACACACACACACACACACACACACACACACACACACACACACACACACACACACATACATACACGGATTTAAAAAAGGCCTTTGATAAGGTACCACACCGGAGACTGATCTGGAAAGTTGAAATGGTAGGAGGAGTGCATGGCAGTTTACTAAAATGGATGGAAGACTTTTTGGTAGGAAGAGAAATGAGAACAATAATTAAGGACAGACCATCAGAATGGGGCTCGGTGGAGAGTGGAGTCCCACAGGGATCAGTGTTGGCACCAGTAATGTTTGCGGTCTACATAAATGACATGGTGGATGGGGTGTCCAGTTATGTGAGCCTATTTGCAGACAATGCAAAATTATTAAGAAAAGTGAGATGTGACAAAGATTGCGAACTACTCCAGGAAGACTTGGACAGAATATGGAAATGGAGCTGTACATGGCAAATGGAGTTCAACACGACAAAATGCAAGAAATTAGAGTTTGGCAAGAGTGAAAGAAGAATCAGGAGTATGTACAAGATAGGAAATGAAGACATAAAAACCAGTCATGAAGAAAAAGACCTTGGGGTGACAATTACCAATGATCTATCGCCAGAGAGACATATAAACAAAATAATTGGAGAAGTATTGAACTTATTGAGGAACATAAGAGTGGCGTTCGTATATTTAGATGAAGAAATGATGAAGAAAATAATTACTGCAATGATAAGACCAAGGCTTGAATATGCAACAATACAGTGGGCTCGAACTTAAAGAAACACATAAGGAAACTAGAGAAAGTACAGAGGGCTGCAACAAAAATGGTGCCTGACTTAAGAGATTTGACTTATGAAGACAGACTGAACAGAATGCAACTTCCGACCCTGGAAAACAGAAGAAAGGGAGACCTGATAGCAATATACAGAGTGATGATTGGCATGGAAAAATGGATAGGGAAGATCTGTGTATGTGGAATGAAAGAGTGTCGAGAGGGCATGGGAAAAAACTAAAAATGGCCACTTATAGGAGAGATGTGAAAAAATATAGCTTCCCTCATAGAAGGGTGGAAGCATGGAATAGTTTAGACGTGGAAGTGGTCAGCAAGGAATATTCATGATTTTAAGAAAAAGCTGGACATTAGTAGATATGGAGACGGGACAGTACGAGCATAGCTCCTTTCCCGTATGTTACAATTAGGTAAATACAATTAGGTAAATACACACACACACACACACACACACACACACACACACACACACACACAGACACACACAGAGTAAAGGAATGCACAAGATTCAGAGGAAACGACGAGCCGGCGAGATTGGACCTAGTTTTTACAAGGGGTATACAAATGAATGATGATATAAGATATAAGTGCCCATTGGGAAAGAGTGGACATGTAATATTAGAAATGGATATAGAAGAGGGAAAGGAAGATAGAGACGATTCATACAAAGGATACCGATTAAATTACAGAAAGGCTGATATTGAGAATCTCAAGAACTATTTTAAAAACGTAGACTGGGAGGAGATGGAAAACTCAGAGACAATGCAAGAGAAGTATAACTTATATTTGGAAATATACAAAACAGGAGTCAGGGAATATGTCCCAAAATATAGACCTAAAGAAGAAGGAAAGAAAGATTGGTTTAATGCAAGGTGTTCTAGGGCAAAGGAGAAAAGAGATGGAGCATGGAAAAGGTGGAGGAGAAATAGAAATCCAGCAAATAAGGAAAACTTCAAGGCAGCCAGAAATGAATATGTTAAGGTGAGGAAGGAAGAGGAAAAGAACTTCGAAAAAGACATTGTCGAAAAATGTAAAGAGCAACCAAAATTGTTCTATAGATTCATAAATGGAAAAATTAGGCAAAAAGAAACAATAGAAAGGTTAAAAGGAGAGAACGGGATGGTGGAAGACCCAAAAAGCATGGCAGAACTATTAAATAAAAAATTCCAGGAGGTCTTACCTAAGGAATCCAAATTTGAAAAGCCACAGAGTAATAGAGAGACAATCTATATGAAAGAGATTAAAGTAACCAAGCTTGAAATAAAAGAGTTAATGAAGGAACTGGATGAAGAGAAGGCAATGGGACCAGATGAAGTTTCAGGCAGAATACTGAAAGAATGTAGGGAAGAACTAGCAAGTCCTATATACAACATCATAAAATGCTCAATAGAAAATGGAACAGTACCAGTAGAATGGAAAAGAGCTGAGGTGGTTCCCATATATAAGAGCGGAAGGAAGGAAGAACCTTTAAATTACAGACCGGTATCACTAACTAGTGTAATATGCAAGATGTGTGAAAGAATAATAAAGAAACAATGGATTAAATTCCTTGAAGACAACAAATTAATATCAAATAGCCAATTTGGTTTTAGAAAAAGACGGTCGTGTGTAACTAATTTATTGAGTTTCTATTCTAGAATAGTTGATAGAGTACAAGAGAGAGAGGATGGGTTGACTGTATTTATTTGGATTTAAAAAGGCGTTTGACAAAGTGTCACATGCAAGATTACTAAGGAAGTTAGAGGAGAAGGGTGGCTTAAAAGGAAGCACATTGAGATGGATAGAAAATTATCTGAGGGGGAGAGAAATAAGGGCAGTAGTTAAAGATATGAAGTCCAAATGGAGAGCAGTAGAAAGTGGAGTGCCACAGGGGTCAGTATTGGCACCAATACTTTTCCTCATTTATATTAACAACATGCCAGAAGGAGTGAACAGCTACATAAATCTGTTTGCAGATGATACGAAACTGTGCAGAGTTATAAAGCAAAAACAGGATTGTGAAATACTGCAAGAAGACCTAAATAAGATCTGGGAATGGAGTACAAAGTGGGAAATGGAATTCAATGTGAACAAAAGCCATGTCATGGAAATGGGAAAGAGTGAAAGACAACCTGTGGGAATCTATAAGATGGGAGATGGAGTAGAACTGGAGAAAGTTAAAAAGGAAAAGGACTTAGGAGTGACGATGGAAGAAAACAATCAACCAGTAAGCCATATTGATAGAATTTTTAGAGAAACATATAATTTGCTAAGGAATATTGGAGTAGCATTTCACTACATGGACAAAGAAATGATGAAGAAATTGATAAGTACTATAATAAGACCCAGATTGGAATATGCAGGAGTAGTGTGGACCCCTCATAAAAAGAAATGCATAAGGAAATTGGAGGCTACAAAAAATAGCTACAAGAATGGTTCCAGAATTTGAAGGGATGACATATGAGGAGAGACTAAAGGCTATGGATCTACCAACCCTGGAACAAAGAAGGGAGAGAGGAGACCTGATACAAGTTTATAAATTGATCAACGGAATGGACCAAGTGGATAATGAGAAACTGATCCTGAGAGAAGAATATGACATCCGAAGCACAAGATCGCATAGTAAAAAGCTGAGAAAAGGAAAATGTCTGAGAGATATTAAAAAAAATAGTTTCCCGCAGAGATGTATTGAGACGTGAAACAGTTAAAATGAAGAAGTAGTGTCTGCAACGAGTGTGCATACTTTTAAAGTAAGATTGGATAAGTGTAGATATGGAGACGGGGCCACACGAGTATAAAGCCCAGGCCCTGTAAAACTACAACTAGGTAAATACACACACACACATGACAGTGGTGGTTAGAGAGATGAGGTGATGAAGCTCTGAGGTCACAAGGAGGGACAGGGCAATAACTAGGTGGGGAGGGTCAAGTGAGTGGAGCCTAAAGGTTTAGTTTTTTATGGGGTTTAGCCAATCAAAGGAAACCTGAAGCCTTCATCTGGTATGGATCTGCCAATTGTTGCTACTGAAAAATCATATAGCCAGGTTTGGCGAGAAGTCAAGTGCTGGCATTGGTACATATCTGGAAGTATTAGTCATGTACAACCATCACAAAATAATGTTCTATCAATGTGACCCTATCACTGTCCACCTCTTTTTCCTCCATAAACTTGGAATGTGCACAACATAACCGTAACAGGAGGGGACCACACAAACATGTGAGAGCTGGAATCACGCCTTCTCAAACTTAGTTGGCCACAAATAGTGGATTCTGATTGAAGCATTGAGGAAAGACTATGCTTTAGTATCCCTTGTCCTCCTTAAACAAGAATGTGGTCAACCACCCAAAATATTAGTCAAACAATCCACACAACATCAAGAACAGCTCTTTAATAAATACATTGCTAAACAAGATGGCCAGACGACTGTAGCACAATTTTTTAAGGCTATAGGTTACTGCATTCGACCTTGAATACAACTGATAAATTTGATGTATACTTTCTCCTTATTACTTACAATTTCATCAGCTTTTATCACTTCAATAAAAATGAACTAGTACTGTAGATTATCTGCAGTCTATAGTTATATACAGTAAACTCTGCATTTGGTCTTCAATACAATTGATGAATGTGATGTATACTTTCCCTTTATTACTTATAATTTCATCACCATCTTATTGTTTTAATAAAAGTGAATTAGTACTGTAGATAATCTATTGTCTTCCCTTACATACAGTACTGGACAAAAATATGCAACCACGTGGGTATATGGTAGCATATTTATGGCAAAAAAGAATGGTGTTTATGAAGGTGAAGTAAAATTGGACAAAAATCTGCAACCATTCTATGATGACGTCGAATCCATCCCACTCAAGGCTAAACACAAAGTCAACTCTCAGTCAGCCTCTAGCAGTAGTATAGTGAGGTTTTCTGCACTGTCCTGTTCTATGACAGGGCTCTGGATTTACATCTAAGGATTTAATGAGTGAGACAATTGCTCAGATGATTGGTCTACAGAAAGGAGGCCATACAATTACCCAAATTTGCAATTTTACTAGCATAGGGCAAATGAGTGTGAGATGTACATATGTACATTTTATGAAGGAGGAAGTGATCAAATACCATAGAAGAAACCTCACTTTGGCAAACTACATAAGATCTCAAATCATTTCAATGTCTCCCAAAACTGGGTGCATCTTAGGAGCCCATGTGTCTTATGAGTCATCAAATATGGCAAGTCCCAGACAGCAGGAGGGTGAAAAAAGGAGGTGACCCTGTTTTGGAACAGGTCTCTAGCTAAAACATCACTTATATCTTTTACATCATCCAAGTCTTTTGAAGAGATGCCCCAGCCATTCAAAACATAGAAAGGGTGCATGTGCTGTGACAGTGCCAGTGACACGATCATTGTTTACACATTAATTTAGGAAGTATGTGGCAGCATCTTCCTCAGATTTCATTTGCTCTATAACCCTTATTATTGCCTTTGTAATTCTATCCAGACTTCTCGAGACAAGGTTGTGTCCATGTTGCATGTTTGTGTATGTACAGGCAACCCCTGCTTAACGAAGGTTCACAACGAAATTTCGCTTCAACGAACATTTCCTTTTACTACCATCTGCTCATTTAACGAACACCAAACTTGCTTTACCAAAATTTTATCCAAGTAATTTTTTCCAAGTTTGAAAGCACCGCCATATCATGCAAGTTGACAGGCTTTTGAATACACCAGCGCCTCTCGTGGACAAAATGTGCACCTAATTCAAAACAATAACAGCCTCGCTCTACATACCACCAAAACGCCCTGCAATGTCGCCTAGCATTGCTAAGTAGACCAGGAAGTCTCTTACTCTCGAAGTGAAGCTGGATATTATTCACAGACATGAGAGAGGCGAGAAAATTAATAGCATTGCTTCCTAGCATGGCTTGACTCCATCTACTGTCTACCATTTTCAAGTCAGCAGACTCTATTAAGAAGGCTGGTGAGATCATATCTTCCTTGCAAGCTAAAAGAACCACCTGAACTCGTAACTCTGCAATGGATAAAATGGAAAGCCTTGTGGAAATGTGGTACATAAGTTTTGTATGTGGTACAATGATGTGCCCTTTGTTTACATTCCACAGGTTGCCAGCTAGTGTATTTCCCACTCCACTCTCCTTCCCTTCATAAATTTAAGATCATCAAGATTATAAAGTTACATACATACATTAGTGTACATTATGACTTAGTCTTAAACTTTTTTTTTTTTTTTTTTTTTTACATTACAAGGGCACTGGCCAAGGGCAAACAAAGTGTTGGAAAAAAAAAATCCCGCTGGTTGCCAGGCCCTGTTAAGAAGAAAGTAGAAAGAGAAAAAACAAAAAAAATCTAAAAGGAGGGTCCAGTTAACGTAAGAGGTGTCTTGACACTCCTCTTTTGAAAGAGTTTAAGTCATAGGCAGGTGGAAATACAGACACAGGTAGAGAGTTCCAGAGTTTACCAGTGTAGGGAATGAAGGAGTGAAGATACTGGTTAACTCTTGCATTAGGAAGATGGACAGAATAGGGATGAGAAGAAGTAGAGAGTCTTGTGCAGCGAGGCCGCAGGAGGGGGAAGGCATGCAGTTAGCAAGTTCAGAAGAGCAGACAGCATGAAAACAGCGGTAGAAGACAGATAAAGATGCAACATTGCGGCGGTGACTTAAAGAATCAAGACAGTCAGTTAGAGGAGAAGAGTTGATAAGACGAAAAGCTTTAGATTCCACCTTGTTTAGTAAAGCTGTGTGTGTGGATCCCCCCCAGACATGAGAGCCATACTCCTTAAACTAAACTGTTTAAATGTTTAACTTCATAATTTTTACTTTCATTAAACCTTTCACTGTACTATGATGCACTCTTGCTTTGTTTACTCTCAATGGAAGCTCAAGTCAGGAGTTAAACTTGCTATAATTGGTTCGCTTAACGAAGATTCACTTAACGAAGGTTTTTTTAGGAACGTAACCCCTTCATTAAGCGGGGTTTGCCTGTACATGTATGTGTGTGTGTATATTTACATAGTTGTATTGTACAGGGATTGAGTGGGGCTCATAATGTCCTGTCTCCATGTCTCCATTTATCTAATTTTTCCTTAAAGTTATGCACTTATGTGCTGTAACAACTTCCTCATCCAATGCATTCCACTTTTCCACCGTTCTGTGTGGAAAACTGCATTTTCCACTATCCTTCACACACTGCCTCATCCTGATCTTTTCTTCATGTCCTCTTGTCCTTCCATCTTCTGCTAACAGCACCAGGTCTTCTTTGTCTATCTTTTCAATGCCCTTAACTATCTTGTACATTGTTATTAGGTCCCCATATTCTCTTCTATCTTGTAAGGTTGGCAGTCCCCTTTTCTTCAGTCATTCTTCATATGTTAGGTCCTTCAACGCTTTCAGGGCGCAAATAGGTTTTTGGGTCATGTCTGTGTGACGCAAATTCGACCGAAAACTCGAGGTTTGCAAAATTGAAAAGAATCAATATTCTCATGCATAATAGAGTGTTACGCATCTACTGTAAAATATTTAGGTCTTTACTCACTCTGGAAAGTGGTGCAATAATGATAGGAAGTTGGCTTTCTGGTGGTATGTTGTGCGCTGTTGAGTATTGCTATCATAGCAGGTGGTTATTTTCCGCCGCAACTTGTGCAGGTGTTTTCACAAAATTACACAGAATTTTCTGCCTGATTTGAACTGCAGTTGCTCAGAACTGCTCCAGAATGTGCTAGGGTAATTGTTTTTCACACCTGTGCATACATTATGCCCGCACAAATAATATAGAATAAGTTTTCAGAGTGTTTTCTTGATGTACATACTATCATGAGCGAGGATACGCATGCCCATATATGGTAATATACGAAATACGCAATATACTACCAATAAACAAATAATATCTGGCATATATGCTCTCTAACAAGATCTGATTATTACTCTTGTTATTTCTGTAAATAAATGCACAAATAGCCACTAGCGACATCGTAAAATAATAATAATTGTGAAAAAAAGGGGCATCTGATACTCTACTGCCATTGTGACTATATTTTTCTTACCACGCAACTGATGGCACATCCCATGAGTCAAGGGAGGATGGGAGAATGTCATCTGGCAACTAGCAGCAGCCAGGAGGCGCGTGGTTTAATTCTGTGACTCGTCAAATATGGGACCACAATCGTGGACAGGAGGCATTTCCCTCAAAGCAACGATCGTGGTCCTTTTTAAACTCGGAGATCATACCACTGCTGCATATTCCAGCCTTGGATGTATCATGCTTGCGATGATTTTTTTTCATCATATCTTTGTCCATGTATTGAAATGCCACTCTTATATCAGTCAGCATTTTATAAAATAATCCAAATATCTTCCTTATGTGTTTTTCGGGGCTCAGATTTTCCTGTATGATCACTCCCAGATCTTTTTCCTCTTTAGTCTTCATTATTTGTTCCTTTCCCATCAAATAGTTCCATACCAGTCTTCTTTTACTCTTTCCTAGTTCCATTATGTGGCTTTTCTTGGCATTAAACTCCAATTTCCACTTCCTCCTCCATTCATAGATCTTGTTTATATCTTCTTACAACAGAAGACAGTCCTCTCTGGTTTTGATAACTCTAGTAGCCTTGCATCATCAGCAAATAAATTTATATTACTGTTCACCCCAATGGGAATGTCATTTACATAAATCTGAAACTTAATGGGGGCTAACACTGACCCTTGTGGCACTCCGCTAGTTACTTGTATCTCTGATCACAGTTCTTATTTCCCTATCCTTCAAATAATCTCTTGTACATTCTAGCAAAGTTCCTCGCAGTCCTCCTATGTTCTCTTATTTTTCAAAGTAGTCTTCTATGAGGGACTTTCAAAAGCCTTTTTAATATCCAGGTATCCTGTCACTACTGTTTTCCAGTCCTGCAATAACTCTCGAGTAGAAGCTTAATAAGTTTGATATACATGATCTCCCTGTTCTGAACCCAAATTATCTGTTCGATATGACTTGCTCCTCTTCCAGAAATTTAACCCATTTTTCTTTGATAATTATTTCACACAACTTTCCCATAACAATTGTAAGTGACACTGGTCTGTAGTTTGGTGGTTAAGTTGCCTTTCCTCCTTAAAATATCAGAATTCCATTGGCTCTCTTCTATTCTAGTGGAACTTTCCCTTCATTTATTGAACTTGTAATTATTTCCTAAATTGGATCCAGTAGTTGCTCTTTTAACACCCAGCCTGATACACCATCTGGCCCCATTGCTTTTCTGATGTCCAACTTATCCAATAATCATCTAATATCCTCTTTGTGCATTGCAATCTCCAGTAATCCTTAGCAATGCAATGTCCTATTAGGTACTGTGAAAACTTCTTCAGCAGTGAACACCGTTTTGAAGCTCTCATTCATTATTTCATACATTTCCTTCTCTGTTTGGTATGTCTTTCATTCTTTAGTTATTTTTTCAATTGTTTTCTTGTTCTTTGTTTTGCCATTTATAAACTTGTAGAAAAGTTTGGCTTTGTCTTTCCTTTTATTCACCACATCTTTCTCAAAGTTTTTTTCTTCCTCTGTCTTTACTCTAATATATTCATTTCTGGCATCCTTGTACTGACATCTGTTGTAGTCATTTCTCTGTTTTATGAGTTTCTTCCACACTTTATCTTTTGCCTTTTTACCTTGTATGCATCTAGCATTGTACCAAGCATGTACTTTTTCTCAACTCCATAAACAGATACAAATTTTTTAACTGCTTCATTATATTTCTGTAAGAATGTCATATTTCCCTTGTACTGTTTTTCTGTGCATAATGTTTCTCCACACAATATCAGCAAAATAGATCCTTAATTTATTTAAATCAAATCTTGCATAATTTAATCTCTCCCCTTTATAGCAATCTCTGTAACTTATCCCATCTTCCTCCTGAATTTGCATTTCTAATGTCACATGACTACTACTTCCCACTGGACTAAGGTATTGTATGATTGGAGGGGGTTCTGGTTTCTTTGTGAAAACAAGGTCAAGCAACGATGGTTCTTCTTCCCCCCTGTACCTTGTTGACTCCTCCACCCACTGGTCCATTGTATTAACCATAGTCAACTGTAACACTTCCTCGCTCCACTGCCCAGCATTAGCCATTATTTCCATCTCTCTCCAGTTCACTTCTTTGCAGTTAAAGTCTCCAACTAAAAGTACTTCTATATCTCTTCTCATCATGTTATCTAGGCACTTAATTACCTCTCTTTGCATATCTTTATATTCTTCAGTTCCCCATATATCATTCTTAGGTGGCATATATGTAACTATAATTTTTCTCTTCTTCAATTCCTCTATTTTGATTGTTACTTCCATTACTTCCACTTTGTCCTCTCCATATTGCACATCCTCCACACATATATTATCATGAACCATTATTAGTACTCCTCCTCCCCCTTTATCCTTCCTGTCTCTCCTCCAACTATCATATCCCTCCTCTTTAAAATTAACAAGAATCTCCTCTCTTAGTTTTGTTTCAAAGATGCACATTACATCCAGCTTTTTCTCTTTCAAATAATCCCAACCTTCAACATGCTTGATAACAATCCATCTTTATTAGTAAAAAGTCACTCTCAATTTCTTGCCTCCTCAACGACCTCCTCTTTCTTCCTTAGGTACCACTTCTTTAGTCTCATATCCAAAACCCTCCAGTAAAAATTCTTCTTCTCAATCTCTGTCCTTTTTTTGTTTTTATTTCCTTAGCTTCACTTCTTAGCACTTTCTCCTTTTCCCTCTCCTCTAGGTTCATATCTATTTTTATCCATATATCCTTGTGTTCAGTTTCATCGGCCAGCTTCCCTTTCCTAACCATAATTTCCTCTACCACCACTTGGGATCTCATTCTCACTTTTATTGGTCTCCTACCCCCTTCACTGTATCTTCCTAGCCTGATCACTTCCTCTACCTCCTGGTCTAGTTCATGTGTGCTGTCTTGAACTTGTTTGATAACAGATTTGGCCAATTCTCTCTCCATGTTCTCTTGTGAATTTATCTGGATTTTTCTTTTCCTTCATCCTAAATATCATGAAGCTTTTTTAGTCTTATTCACTGTATTTCACAACAGGTCTTCTTTCTCTTTAATTACTTCAATTACAGCAACTTTCAGGTTTTCCTGAATTTGTTTCTTTACAACCTCCAAACATTTAACTTTTTCCTCTCCCTGTTCCTGCTTTCATTCATTTCGTAGTTGCTTCAGCTTGTTTTCACCCAATCCACCTTCTACCCTGTCCATAATCCCATCCTGCACTTTAACCTGTAAGCTCCTTAAGGAGTTTTCATAGTCTTCACATGTGTCTTTTACTACGTCATTTTGTTTCTTTATTTCTTGTATCTCTTCTTTTAATCCCTGACTGATTGCACTGACCTTCTCACATTCTACCAATTTCAATTTCAGTTTTGTGTTTTCCATTGTCAGTCTGTCCTGTCTGTCCATTAGACTTGACATCATTTCCTTCATGTACCTGAACTCTCTTTCTATGTTGGCCAACCTCCTCATACCTCTTTCATCCCTGAATCCAGAAAAATCCTTGTCCATAATATCCTCAGTTAGTTTCCTTAGTTGAACAGGAGTGTCAATGTACCATTGGTTTTCACATGATAGTGTATGTTTTTATTACATCATATGTCTGGCAACACTTCTCTGTTCCATCTCTCTCTCGTCCTTCTTTCCATATACGTATATGATCCAAAACTTATTTGATATGGAGACCGGAGAACCTATGGCCCCCTCCCACACTGTACATACGTCTAGGCCAGTCTCCAGCTCTTGTTGTAGCTTTTCTCTCCAAGCTGCTCAGATATGCACGGTGTCCTGGGAGTGTTGTGTATTTATCTAGTTGTATTTACCTAGTTGTATTTTATGAGAGCGGAGCCTATGCTCGTGCTATCCTGTCTCTGTATCTCACAGTGTCTAATTTTCTCTTAAAGGCATGTATAGACTTTGCACACATCACCTTTCTGTCCAGTCCATTCCATATATTTATTACTCCATGGGGGAAGCTGTTTTTTTTTAAGTCTCTTCTGTAGTTGTCTTTTCTGAGTTTTAATCCATGTCCGCTTGTGTCCCTTCTGTCCCTCTTCAGCAGGTCGATCCTATCAGGAAGCTCCATATTATTAATTATTTTGTAGATGGTCAACAGATCGCTTCTTGCTCTTCTCTGCTCCAGTGTTGGTAATTCCAGTCTCTCCAGTTTCTTTTCCTACGTAAGAAGCCACCGTGGTACAGTGGAACCATGCGTGCTTTGGGGTCTGAGGGGTCTCCAAGCGCACGGGTTCGAATCCTGTCCACGGTCCAAGTGTAGGTTGGGCTTCCTCACTCGGGGCAACGGTTTCCTAGCGGGTGGGCTTTGAGATAGGGGGTACCCAAAAAGTATCCCCTTTAGCCCATAAATTCCTGTGAAAAGCCTACATAGTATAAAAAATAAATAAATATAAAAAGAGCCAACAAGGTTGGGGCCATTTGGTGGCCTTTCAATTTTCCTGATATTCTTCCTCGTGTTAGGTGACCACAGTACTGCTGCATACTCCAGTCGTGGTCTGATCAAGGATACCAATAACTTTTTCACTATATCTTCATCAATATATGAGAATGCAATTCTAATATTTCTCAGTAAGTTGTAGGTCTCACCAACAATTTTATTTATATGTTTATTGTGGGACATTTCCTTTGTTATGAGAACTTCCAGGTCCTTTTTGCTTTCCATCTTTTTAATCTTCTCTTCTCCAAGTTTATACAGGCAACCCCTGCTTAACGAAGGTTCACACAACGATATTTCACTGCAACGAAGGTTTCGTTTTACTACCATCTGCTCGTTTAATGAACACCAAACTTGCTTTAAAGAAATTTTATCCAGGTAATTTTTTCCAAGTTTGAAAGCCCCACCGTAACACGCAAGCCGACAGGCTTTTGAATACACCAGCGCCTCTCGTGGAGAAAACGCGCACCACTCACTCCCCTAGTTCAAAATAATAACAGTTAGCAGCAGTGTGTGTCTGTGTGTGTGTGTGTATAATTAACCTCGGTCGCCTGCTGGTCATCCAGCCAGCCTTCCCCATTACGGAGCGAGCTCAGAGCTCATAGACCGATCTTCGGGTAGGACTGAGACCACAACACACTCCATACACCGGGAAAGTGAGGCCACAACCCCTTGAGTTACATCCCATACCTATTTACTGCTAGGTGAACAGGGGCCACACTTTAAGAGGCTTGCAAATTTTCCTCACCGCTTCCCAGGACTTGAACCCAGATCCTCTCAGTTGTGAGCTGAGCATGCTAACCACTACACTATGTGGTGTGTGTGTGTGTGTGTGTGTGTGTGTGTGCACCATTTATGTAATACAGTGGAGACTCAATAATCGAACGTCTAAATACAGGCAACAACCGCTTAACGAAGGGATTACGTTCCTAAAAAACCCTTCGTTAAGCAAAACCTGTTAAGCGAATCGATTATAAGAAGTTTAACCCCTGACTTGAACTTCCATTGAGAGTAAACAAAGCGACAGTGCATCATAGTACAGTGAAAGGTTTAATGAAAGTAAAAATTAAAAAGTTAAACATTTAGGCAGTTTAATTTAAGTCATTATAATGTACACTAATGTATGTATGTACGTAGCTTTATAATGTTGATGATCTTAAATTTATGAAGGAAGGGAGAGTGAAACGGGAAAGACACTAAACGGCAACCTGTGGAATGTAAACAAAGGACGCATCATTGTATCACATACAAAACTCATATACCACATTTCCACAAGGCTTTCCATTTTATCCATTGTAGAGTCACAAGTTCAGGTGGTTCTTTTAGCTTGCAAGGAAGATACGGTCTCATCAGCCTTCTTAATAGAGTCTGCTGACTTGAAAATAGTAGAGACAGTAGATGGAGTCAAGATGGTGGTGAGCAATGCTATTAGTTTTCTCGCCTCTCTCATGTCTGTGAATAATATCCAGCTTCACTTCAAGAGTAAGAGACTTCCTGGTCTTCTTAGCAATGCTAGGCGACATTGCAGGGCATTTTGGTGGTAAGTTGAGCGAGGGAAGACGAGCTGCTGCTGATGCTGTTATTGTTTTGAACAGGGGGAGTGAGTGGAGCATGTGTTGTCCACGAGAGGCGCTGGTGTATTCAAAAGCCTGTCGGCTTGTGTGATACGACGGGGCTTTCAAACTTGGAAAAAATTACCTGGATAAAACTTCGTTAAAGCAAGTTTGGTGTTCGTTAAACGAGCAGATGGTAGTAAAATTAAACCTTCATTGTAGCGAAATTTTGTTGTGTGAACCTTCGTTTAGCGGGGTTTGCCTGTACTCAAACTTTTCAATACTTGAACACAAAAGTTTAATTTTATACTCGAAAAAATACCTGATAGTCGAACATCTACACATGTGGTTGTAAACAAAGGCTCCGCCTTCTCCCTCTGCTAGTTGTGACTTGTGCTGCCGCGGTAATCAGAATAACATTCTCCTGCATTCTATCTGTAGTTTTTCATTTATAAACTTACATTAACACCGAAGGATTATTAGTGGTGAAAACATCTGGGAATCAAACGGTCGCAGATTTGGTATTATACAAAGCTCTGTCATCTCCCTTCTTGCAGCCGCCACTGTACCATTCTAATACCACATTACTGGTAATACCAGTACTACAGCATTACCGTAATACTGATATACCAGATGCTGGTGTACATCCCTAGTCCTGCTGCAGTCTTGAGAAATATAACATTTTTCTGCATTCTGTTGGTAATTTTTCATTTAGAAACTTTTATGATGTTACCAAAGAGGCTTATTAGTGATGAAAATAAGGATTCAGGTGAGAATGCAAGTGTTAGTGAATTCACAGGAAAGCACACCAGCAGAAAAATTACAGACATTTTCATGGATGCTGATTCATCCTCCAGTTACCTCCCTCCTCCTCCTCCCCACCCTTCTCCTCCTATTCTAAGTTATCCATCACCAGCCTTCACTTACAGTATGTAAAAATCAAAATTGCAAAAAAAAAAAAAAAAAAAAAAAAAATTACATTGAAATTTATATATACTTGAGGTTTTGCTAAGAGTAGAACGAATTACCTGATTTATAGGTATCAATAATCAAACGTTTTATACTTGTACAGCCATTTGGAACAAATTAAGTTCAAGTATTGAGTCTCCACCGTATATATTTACATAATGCATTAAACAGACCATTTCAACTGTTAGTGTTAACAGATATACAATATATAAACAAAAAAAACCTTGTGTAACTCCGATTTTCAGATAACTCAGATTCCTATTCCCTTAATTGGTCCGACATAAGCAGGCTTTACTGTATTACTCTTAATAATTATTCCCCAGTCTCTGCGCAAAGGGCACATTATCATAATTATCATGAAAGTAAATCTAACAAATTTAAACATCTCTAGAAAAGTCTCTAACCATGTAACTTGTAACTTCCTAATTATTCTTAAGGGCATGCTGCAATAGAGATTTGAAAAATTAATAAAAAAAAAGTTACAGGACTTATGACTTGAAATTTTCAGAATATTATTAGCTACTGGTTGTCTTTGATGTGTACAAATATGAATATGATAGAGTAATGACGTTATGACTTCATGATGCCATGCATAGAGTTGCATGACCATGATGCCATGCATAGAGTTGCATTCAAATTGTCATACAGGCTTTAATTCAGTTCTTTTAAAATGTGCTTCAGCATGGATGTACTTGAAAGATGCCTAAAGAAACATAGAGAACACTTTTTTTCAATTTCTCCATAAGTCATGAGATATCATTTTTTAAATTTACCACATTTCATGACATCATCAAAACAGCATGAAAAACCAGTCTGACAAAATGTTACCCCAATCCCTGTCAATAAGTACACCAAGTTTCAAGGCAGCATGTATAACGGTTGATTTTATACAGTTTTTTATATCTCAAAAAATCATGTTTTGAGATACAGCTCTTTAAAGTTTTAAAAGTTTATCATTCATGCTATATATTTACCAAAATTAGTAAATGTATTATATGATGTGTTCTTTGTGCCTTTGCCAATAGATTTAGCTCACTGGTGCGTGTCCTAAGAATGTTATTTCATATTCTTTGCTTATGGTATCAAAATTGAGATCCTCTTCCTGTCCCTTTCCTCCAAAATCTCCTTCCTGGCCGTGCCAAGAGCCTCAGCTTCACCTGCCACTGAGTCATCATCTCTTCCCTCTTCTTTTCATTTATCTCCTATTCTCTTTTCTTTTCCTTCATCCCTCACATCTTCTTTAGCTGCTATAGCCTATTTTGTTTATTCCCCATGTTGCAGTAAGAAGATCAGCAAGGAATAATAATAAAAAAAAATTTTTTAAAGAGTAAAAGCCTGCAAGCAGGAGCGTGACATAGCCTAGCTCTCTCTTCGTCTTTGTTTGCTGCACTAGCACGGTGGTGTATGGCAAGGCAGGAAGGAGGCAAGCAATTTGAGGGGTGGAGCCTCACCACAAAGACCAATATTAGTGGTAAAATGACAAGGAAAAACAGGCAATATACTACAATGCTTAGAGAGTGTTTATTACATCACGCCTACCTCGTGGCGTACGCCACTCATGTCTCTTTAAACGCTTCAGAATGAGTGTTGCCGTACGTATGTGGCCATGATTCATATACCATATTAATTCTGAATGTTTTTCCTACAATAATATGCAGGAATTAAAAAAAATTTTTTTTGTCATAATTCACTAAATCTCGACCACAGCATGCCCTTAAGCAATGTGAGAGAGAGAGAGAGAGAGAGAGAGAGAGAGAGAGAGAGAGAGAGAGAGAGAGAGAGAGAGAGAGAGAGAGAGAGAGAGAATACCTTCTTATGAAGCCCAATTTTCTGCATGATTTCCTTGTCCCACCAAGGTTTTTTCTTGAGGCATTTCACACGAGTCACCAGGTGCAGGGGAGTGGGTTCACATGGGGCATCCTCTTCACCAGGAACCCTGAACCACAAAAAATAAATTAATTAATAAATTTAAAAAAATAAAAAAAAGTTAAAATCAGATAACTATATAAATGACCATCTGTCTTGTGCAATAAAGACAATACATTAGAACATGATATAATAAAATATAGTAGAAGATAGCTACTATTGTTAAGGGGATGTTAATCTTGGAGAATCTAAAAAAAATCCAACTTCATTTTCATATTTCTAAATTAGTGAACAGCTTAAAGCAAAATTATTCTAGAACACAGTGCAAGTGACATTATGGTAATAATGACACTATCACAAGCTGGCAGCCATGTTTATAGATATAGATATTCAACTCAAAAATGAGCATGGCACAATACTGAGGATGAAGGAGAAAAAGACACAGGTGACAACTTATACTGTCAGCACCACCTTGCCTCCGTTCACATCCTAACTCCTCTGCCTCACCACTACCAAAAGTGAAGACAAGCTTTCATTACAAAAGGTATATGTCCTCGTGATTTGACTGTTTGCAGATTGAATCATCGCCAATTAGAACTCAGTTAATTAATACCCAATCCTTAAGGTTTGACCGACCGACTCGCTAATTCGACATTCATATCTCATGCGCCACCCACCCGATCAAACCCGCTGCCAGCCCAAATTCGCTGCCAAGGCTGCCACTCATAGGGAAAATCCCCTACAGTAGGTGATTTTAGCCTAATATAGAGGGTAGGGGATGCCTATGTGGAAAATAGCAATTTGCAAGGGAAACTAGAGTTTATTCACAATATGTAGAGGATTTTTTTTTTCAAACACTAAATATTTGTCTGGATACCCATTACAGTTTATGAAATATGGAATATATATATATATATATATATATATATATATATATATATATATATATATATATATATATATGTGTGTGTATATATATATATATATATATATATATATATATATATATATATATATATATATATATATATATATACAGTAAGGTCCCGGTTACGTCGGTCTCGAGTTACGTCAAACTCGCACTTACGTCAGTCCACTATAAGGCAATTTAAGATTTAAAAATTGAAAATTTATAAATCGTAAAGCCGGGTTTATTGTTATTGTTGGCCAGGCGTCACTAGTGGTTATCCACCACACCGCCCACCTCATGCTTGAATACAATAACACTCTCGTGCCTCAGTTCCACCACACCGTCGCCCCTGGCAAGAGTGTTCCTACATCTGCGTTTGCTGACTATCTTAGTATCTTGCTCAATGGCACCAAAAAGAAAACTCCTGAGTGATGGCAGTGATGCTAAGAAAAGGAAAACCATTACGCTACAAGAAAAAGTGGACATAATTAAAAGACATGAGAATGGCGGCAGCAGCTGTGTGTAAGGGAGTGAAGAAGAAAATGGGAAGCCCGTTACCATGACAACGGGGAGGTTGACGACCTTGAGGGCTCACGCACCTATCACAACAATAACTCCTCCGGAGCCTTCGCCTGGGCCACACGACACTCGCAGCTGACTTGCACCGTCTGCGCTTGTCTGCTGATCCCTATTGCCCTTTCCTATTGCATTTCCTGCCCCGCTGCCCACGCTTCTACTCCCACCGCACTGCACTACGTTCCCAGCTGTCCGCCCTGGGCGTCACAACATTCGACCTGCCCACCCTCCTGGCAGCCTCAGGCGTCCACCCCTCTGGCAACATGCATTCCTTCGCGTTCGCGGCCCTAATCAACAACAAAAACAAGCTTGTTTCATATTCCTACATACTTGTAAATAATATAACAATATAACCTTTTATATAACGCTTCTACTCCTACCGCACTCCACAAAGCTCCCAGCTGTCCGCCCTGGGCGTCACAACATTCGACCTGCCCACCCTCCTGGCGGCCTCAGGCCGCCCCTAACGGCAACCTGCAGTCCTTCGCGTTCGCGGCCCTAATCAATATATTCCTACATAGTTGTAAATAGTATACCAATATAACAATATAACCTTTTACTTACCTGAATAACCATAAAAAATTATTGGTTGAAAACTCGATAATATGCTTTGAAAGTACAAAAACTCGAGTTACGTACAAAATCGACTAATGTCATGTTTCAGGAACGTAACTCTGACGTAACTCGGGACCTTACTGTATATATATATATATATATATATATATATATATATATATATATATATATATATATATATATATATATACCGTATATATATATATATATATATATATATATATATATATATATATATATATATATATATATATATATATATATAATGCAACATGTGGGAGTATGGTGCAATGTGGCGAGGCGCTCCATTAGGAGGAGAGTCGATCGCTTATTCCCGCGTACATCGTCCAGTCTGACACCATAATATACCGAAGAAAAGTAAATTTTTCAATACTAGAATGTTTTATTTATTTCTTTTGTAGTAAAAGAATAAAACTGCAGAAAGTATAAATAAGTTTATTTACACACAATAATATATGCATGTACAAAAAGAAATTTTGGGATTGGCGTACGTGAAAAATATGGGAAAATATGCACGAGTGGTAAGTGAAAGTAGGAGGAAGTGCGCGTGAGTGGTAGGGAGAAATGAAAATTTAGAGTGGTAGCCTTGCGGCTTGTGCGTCGCTTAATCTGTGTCACTCTCGCCCCAGCCAGCGTTCCCCAGCCCTAAGAGCACAATTTCCTGCCTTTCAAAAATAAGCTTGAGCTTATAAGAAAGTGTGAGGCAGGTATAGTTCACAGCGTCGTTGCACTGCAAACGGGTGTCCCTATATCAACAGTATCAATAATATGGAAGAACAGGGACAAGTACTGCGAGACCACTGCATCATGCAAGTGTTTTTATTGACAAAAATGTACTGTACAGCACCCTAATGTGTTTAATAAAAAGAAGTTAGATATAAATAAAGTACTGATTTAGTCTAGGTTAGTGTTTTTTAAAGGTTATAGTGATGTTTTGGAGGGTCTAGGCTGGAGGTTGGTCCCTATTCCCCCTAATTCTTAAGTATCCTATAGGAAAAATTGCTTCACGATTCGAATTAATACTGACTCGACCGATGAAAAACCACCCTAATTGCGAGGATCCCCTGTACAGTAATACCTCGAGATATGAACGTCCCAAAATACAATTTTTTTGATATATGATGAAAAATTTCATACAACTTATGCCTTGAAATATGAAGATATTTTTAAGATACGAATAGCCATCGGTAGGTGGCGCAGCGATCGCTCGGCTACCCACATCCACCCGAACATTCAGTCAGCGTTGTGTATTGTTGTTCATCCTTTGTGCATATACGTATGTGTCTATGCTCCTCGGCAGTGTGTATTTTTTCTTAAGTTTTGTGAACTCAAGAACTCGTGATCATGGATCCCAAAAGTAAAAGTTTGGCGAAAAACATACAAAATAGCCTGTATTCACATACTGATTACACCCAGAAATTCAATAAATGAGTGAGTACAAATGGTGTTCTGCCCACAAGCAACTCTTCCTCTTAGCTAGGCAAAAAAAAAAAACAAGTCTCTAGATGTCATGGTTACCAAAATATCAAAGGTTGAATAAGGCGGTATCATCAGTTTACGTGGCCTTGTGTCCATTCGAGTTCTGCAGCCTTGGCTAGTGATAGAAAATGGGTCCCTTGTATCTCTCTCTCTCTCTCTCTCTCTCTCTCTCCTGCTGCCTGTTCTGATACCACTCTCATTCAAAAGTTGTCTCCCAGCAACACAGCGAGGGATCCAAGGTATAGAAGTAAGGCGCCCAGGAGAGGTGGCGAAATCAGACACCGTGAAATCACTGTCACTCCCACCATCCATCGTTGGTGACACAGTGATGTAGTGCATATATTTACTCCTGATGAGTGTTGCCAGCTCACAAGCAAAGAAAACGGGAAGAAAATAGCCAAATTATAGCCATAAAAAGCCTAAACGTCTATCGATGTGCCCCGAGTCTTACATTATGAATGTCTATCGACGTGTCCCAAGTTTTGCAGATTAAGTTGTTATTTTGGGCAATATAGGACATTTATATTATGCATACAATAAACAGTGCATTTATCTTATATTAAATCTATATTTGGTTGGTATTTAAAGCATGTTAATTTTTTGTGGGAGGTAAATTCGTATCACAAGAATGAATTAATTCTATTTCCATTAATTTCTATGGGAAAAATTTATTTGATATACAATTTTTTTTATATACAACGATCGTCATGGAACTAATTAAATTTGTATGTCGAGGTGCCACTGTATATAATATATGTGTATATATATATATATATATATATATATATATATATATATATATATATATATATATATATATATGAATATACACAGTGGAGACTCAATACTCGAACTTAATTTGTTCCAAATGGCCGTTCGAGTATTAAAAAGTTTGACTATTGATACCTATAAATCACGTAATTCGTTACAGCCATTGCCAAACCCAAGTTTAGAAAAAGGCAGCAGTTTAATTTTGCATTAGCTGCTAGCATTGGCGCACAGAAGCAGGGCTAGCCTGTCTTTCATGGGCTTGTGTCCTGGCAAACACTTCTCTTCCTTTGTTATATAGATCATGTTTGGTATTTTTTTTTTTTTTTTCCAAAACATGACAGTTTCATCACAATTAACCCTTAAAACTTGGGATGTTGGAATTTTTAGCTTACGCTACCTCAGAAGGTTTGGCGAGAAATACAAAATAGCCTTTATTCACATACTGATTACACTTGGAAATTCAATAAATGAGTGAGAACAAATGGTGTTCTGCTCACTAGCAACTCTTCCTCTTTGCAATGCAAAAAACCAAAAGTCTCTAGATCAGTGGTTCCGAAACATTTTTCTGTCATTTCCCCCTGCACCCAGTTCAACCATCCAGATTTCCCCCTTCATGTGTATGAGAGAAAGAGCAGTTAAAACACACTGAGACTATTTACTAATTTATTTTTCAAATGTACAAATATACTGATAAACTTATAGTTACAGAGTAAAGTGGAGAGAGAGCAGTTAGTAATAACTAAGCATAGCCATAGAGAGAGCGGTTATTAACAAATAAAAGGACTTTTGATTTGACTTTGAGATTTTTTTAGTTAGTAGGTAGTGTAATTATTTCCCCCCTGGTAGCTTCAAATTTCCCCCAGGGGAAAATTTGCCCCAGTTTGGGAACCACTGCTCTAGATGCTATGGTTACCAAAATATCACAGGTTGAATGAGGTGGTATCATCAGTGTACATGGCCTTGCGTCCGATTGGGTCCAGCGGTCTTGGCTAGAGCGATAGAAAATGGACCCCTTGTATCCTCTCCCTCTCTCTCTCTCTCTCAATCAAAATGTTTGAAAAGTGACCTAATTTGTATATTTTTTGCAAAAACATATAAAATACATACAATAGGAGTTGCTAGTAGTGGTGGTGGAATGCCCTCCCCTCAGTGGTTAATCCTCCTATATCCGTATCAGAGCCCAGAACATTACTATCTTCGCTCTCTATTATTGTAGAAACTGTCAATTCCAAAGCCCTTCTGATACCACTCTCATTCAAAAGTTGTCTCACCGCAACATAGCGAGAGACCCGAGGTGTAGAAGTAAGGCGCGCGGGAGAGGTGGCAGAATTGGACACCATGAAATCACTGTCGCTCCCACCATCCATCGTGGGAGTTGGTGACACAGTGACATATAGCATATGTTTACTCCTGACTTGGGGGCTCACCGTGCCTCAAAACAGAATGAATTCCAGTTCTTTTCTTGAAATTCACAAACCACCCTTTACTTGCTTTAAAATCATCATTGGAGTCAGCTGTAGTATCAGAAATAAGATCACAATCCAGCAGCCTAGCCTTTGCAAAAATTATGGCCTCTAACAAAGAATCACCAGCCATCTGCCTTTGGTTTATCCAATCAATAATTTTTCCATTTCTTCCAATGCCGCAGGTCGCTTAAATTGCCTTTTCATACCAATAGCCACATCAGCTCTTTTAATGAGTTGTCTTCTTCAGTATTGTGGCTACTGTAGATTTAGCCATACAGTACTCAGCTGCAAGATCAGTTATTCTTCCTCCTTTCTCGTATTTATCAATAATCTCCTTTTTCCTTTCAATGGTTATCACTACATTCTTTCTTGTAGGCTTATTCTCACCACTAACAAGCCTCTTATGTGCCATTGTAAGCTTCTAAATGGAAAAAAAAAAAAAAAAAAAAAAAATGCAGAGACAATGTTATTTTTATGACAGCGAAGGATAAACTGGCTGCGGTGGCCCGGTGGGGTGCATGTGGCGGTGGGAAGGGAGAGACCCTTTGTTTACAGCCACGTGGAAGGAAGTTCAACTAATAGGTATTTTTCCGAGTATTAAGTCAAACTTTTGCATTCGACTATTGAAAAGTTTGACTATTTAGACATTCGAGTATTGAGTCTCCACTGTACAGGCAACCACCATTTAATGTAGGTTCACACAACAAAATTTCGCTACAACAAAGGTTTCATTTTACTACAATCTGCTTGTTTAACGAACACCAAACTCGCTTTAATGAAGTTTTATCCAGGTAATTTTTTCCAAATTTGAAAGCCCCACTGTATCATGCAAGCTGACAGGCTTTTTAATACACCAGGAGCTGCTGGTACTAAGGCCTGCCTCAGGAGAAGTCCTGAGACACCTGTAGAATAAAGATCAAGATCAAGCCTCTCATGGACAACGCAGGCACTGCCGATACAAGGGCCTGACTCAGAAGAAATTCTGCGTCATCTGTAGCATCAAGATCAAGATCAAGATCACACACTCCCCAGTCAAAATATAACAGCGTCACCAGTAGCTCATCTTCCCTAGTTCAACTTACCACCAAAACGCCCTGCAATGTGGCCTAACGTTCCTAAGAAGACTAGGAAGTGTCTTATTCTCGAAGTGAAGCTGGGTATTATTCACAGGCACGAGAGAGGCCAGAAAATTAATAACATTGCTTGCCACCATCTTGACTCCATCTACTGTCTACTATTTTCAAGTCAGCATACTCTATTAAAAAGGCTGGTGAGACCACATCTTCCTTGAAAGCTAAAAGAACCACCTGAACTCGTAACTCTACAATGGATAAAATGGAAAGCCTTGTGGAAATGTGGTAGATAAGTTTTATATGCGGTACCATGATGCGCACTTTGTTTACATTCCACAGGTAGCCGGTTAGTGTCTTTCTCGTTTCACTCTCCCTCCCTTCATAAAGTTAAGATCATCAACATTATAAAGTTATGTACATACATACATTAGAGTACATTATAATGACTTAAATTAAGCTACCTAAATGTTTAACTTCATAATTCTTACTTTCATTAAACCTTTTACTGTACTATGATGCACTCTCGCTTTGCTTACTCTTAATGAAAATTCAAATCAGGGGCTAAACTTGTTATAATCGGTTCGCTTAACGAAGTTTCGCTTAACGAAGTGTTTTTTAGGAATGTAACCCCTTCGTTAAGCGGGGGTTGCCTGTATATATATATATATATATAGGTAACTCAATTTACGCATTTGATTTACGCCTTTTTGTTATAATGCGACCGAAAAAATATTATAATTAATTTAATTTGTGCAATCGGTTTACTTATACGCAATTTGGCCCAACTGCATTTTCAATCTGAGCGCCAGATGTAATTTCAATCTGCACGCCAGAGAGTTATGCAGCTGGCTGATAGGTGGGAGCTCCGCTCTTCTCGTGCTTCATTTGCAGTCTCCCAGCACTGAGTACTGACAGAATCTCTTCAACCTGCCAATAATTCACCAAGATAGCCCCAAAACATCCTTCATCTTCTGCATGTGGGGTTATTTTTGAAAAGTGGATTTTTGGGGTTATTTTTGAAAAGTGGATTTTTGATAAAGTGGTAAAGCTCAGAGGAAGATGGTGACTGACTGTGGTGTGAGTGATGAAGGCAGTGACGCAGTGAGTGTTGTGTTTACGTACTCTTTGTTTTGTTGTTTTCTCTTATCATTTCTAGTTTTCCCTTTACTTTAAATACACTTCTAGTATTTAGAATGGTAAATAATGAAAACATGTTAATTTAGCCATATAAATAGAGTAGTATGTATGAATTTTTTTGGACCACATCCCACATCCCCCTATTATCTATTGTTTCTTATGAGAATTACATGTTTGTTTACCGCAAATTTTAATATACGCGATGCCTCTCGGAACGCATCTATCGTGTAAATTGAGCGTTACCTGTATATATATATATATATATATATATATATATATATATATATATATATATATATATATATATATATGTTGTGATGGGCACCGTCTTAATCCCCTTTAATTTATTATTTCATTATTTGTGTAGCCTATGGCTACCCAGCGAGGGCCCCTCGGGCTGTTCTGCTGAGCAGACAACCCGCTTCCCTCTCTCCACCATTTTGTGTGCCTGTGAGCTTCACATCAGTAACCAGCCAGTCTTCAGCGGAGGTAGACACATGCGCTCTTGGTTTCTGGCACAGGGTGGAGACACGTGTTGCTGGGCTGTTCTGGGTGCTCACCAGTCTCAGTCTGGGAGTTGTGCCCTCCTTTTTGAGTAGCTGGTTTGCTGCTGGTTAGGCCGTGATGGTGTGGAGCAACGGGCTTGTTGTTCCAAGGGAAGTGAAGCAGGGTTGGCTGCATTTCCTGTGTTTTTGCGTTCATCCCCTCTTGTGAGTGGCGACGCGAAGAGACACGTTACTGTCTTGTCCTGATTGTCGTTTTGTTGGTGGCCGTGGTCACCAGTGTGGTTTGGTGGGCGGCTGTGTGCCCCCTCCATTGTTGGTGTAGTATCAGTAGTATACTGTTTATAGTACCAGCCAGTCTTCAGCAGAATTAACACGTACGTTCTCGGCACAGTAAGAGACACGTGTGGCTGGACTGTGCGTTACCAGTACTCGCTAGTCATCGGTCTGGGAGTTGTGCCCTCCTGTTGAGTAGCTGGCTTGCTACTGGGTAGACCGTGACTGTTAGAGCAACGGGCTTGTTGCTCTGGGAGAGGTGTAGTAAGTTTGGCTGCATTTCTCGTGCGTTCATCCACTCGGGTGGAGCGACGCGGAGGGATGTGTTATTGTTTCGTCCTGTTTTTGCTGTTGGTGGTTGTAGTCACCAGTGGGGTTTGGTGGGCGGCTGTGTGCCCCCACCATCTTTTGTATAGTTTCAGTAGTATACTGTATTGTAGTGGTAGTAGCCACGCACACTTTTGAATGCTGAGAGGCTTCATGTCGGCCAGTGGTGCGTAGTTGTCGTCCGCCAGACTTGTCTGTGACGAGTATTTGGACTCCATGTATAGCTGGTGTCACCCGTAGGTGGTGTTTGGGCTTGTGTGTACACCACCGGATGTGCTGTACACATCATATATCGCAGTAGTAGTAGGCTAGGGATGTCAGTCTGACAGGTGTTAGGAAGCACCTGTTGTAGTAGGATAGTATAGTAATATAATACACAGCGCGTGTTGTTCCGGTCTGTGAGTTATCACAGTCTGTGGACAAGGCGGGTGGAGAGGCATTAATGCTTCATAGAGAAGTGGGTGGAATTGTCCTTGTGGGCGGTTTCTCTAGGGGGTATTAAGGCCTCGCCCTGTTACACATAACATCTACCATTTATAAATTCTACTTGGTTGGGTACAGGAGGAGGAGAAGGAGTTGCTGAGGAGATTCCCTTCAGTGGGGGAAATTATGCACTGTTGGCAATCTTGAAAGAACCTGAGGGTTACGGCGGCTGTGAGTTATAGTAGTGGGGACTCTGTGGAGTGTTTTTATAATCCCCACTGTACTGACCGTAACAAAGTTGGCGATTTTGCTAGAATAACACTCTAGTGAGCTGTAGCAGTTAACTGCAGCCATGTGGCGGCGTATATATATGTATATATATATATATATATATATATATATATATATATATATATATATATATATATATATATATATATATATATATCCTTTACTGGTCTAAATGATGTAGATACAAGTTCAGATAATGAAAAAGTCTGCATAATATAAATGGGTCCTTCATTTCCCAGATATGGATATTTCTCTCAGACATTTTTTGGGAAATGTAATTCAAAACAGTCACCTGCCGGTCACCCAGCTAGCCTTCCCATAATAGAGCAAGCTCAGAACTCATAGACTTCGGGTTGGACTGAGACCACAACACACTCCACACACTGGGAAAGCAAGGCCACAATCCCTTGAGTTACATCCCACATCTACTTGCTGCTAAGCGAACAAGGGCTACACATTAAATGGATGGCCCACTTGCTTCGCCAAACATGGGACTTGAACCTGGGCCTTCTCAGTTGAAAGATGAATGTGCTAACCACTACTCTATGCAGAGTGTGTATTTACCTATAGTCTGTTCCATCTATGAGGTCCGTTCAGGGTGGGGTAGGTCACGTCGTTTACCTCTAGCCATACTGCCATATCAATCTTCTTACATGTGTCTCTCTCTCTTATTTTCTCTTCATGTGCTCTTTGTAAGTTATACAGGCAACCCCCGCTTAACGAATATTCACACAACAAAATTTCGCTACAATGAACGTTTCCTTTTACTACAATCTGCTCATATAATGAACGCCAAACTCGCTTTAATGAAATTTTATCAAGGTAATTTTTTCCAAGTTTGAAAGCCCTGCCATATCATGCAAGCCGACAGGCTTTTGAATACACATACAGCTCTCATGGACAAAACGCACACCACTCACTCCCCATACCCTTCCCCATTCTTAGGTCAAAACAAAAACAGGGTCCAGCACCAGCTTGTCATCTCACACTCAAAATGCCACCAAAACTCCCTGCAACCAGCCCTGCAATGTCACCTAGCGTTGCTAAGAAGAAAAGGAAGTCTCTTACTCTCGAAGTGAAGCTGGATATTATTCACAGACACGAGAGGCGAGAAAACTAATAGCATTGCTCACCACCATGGCGTGACTCCATCTAGTGTCTCTACTGTTTTCAAGTCAGCAGACTCTATTAAGAAGGCTGATGAGACCGTATCTTCCTTGCAAGCTAAAAGAACCACCTGAACTAGTGACTCTGCAATGGATAAAATGGAAAGCCTTGTGGAAATGTGGTACATAAGTTTTGTATGCGGTACAATGATGCGTCCTTTGTTTACATACCACAGGTTGACAGCTAGCATCTTTTCCACTCCACTCTCCCTCCCTTCATAAATTTAAAATCATCATTATTATAAAGTTACTTACATACATACATTAGTGTACATTATAGTGACTTAGTCTTAAGTTAAACTGCTTAAATGTTTAACTTCATAATTTTTACTTACATTAAACCTTTCACTGTACTATGATGCAATCTCGCTTTGTTTACTCTCAATGGATGTTCAAGTCAGCGGTCAAACTTGTTATAATTGGTTTGCTTACCAAAAATTTGCACAATGAATGGCTTTTTAAGAACGTAACCCATTCGTTAAGCGGGGGTTGCCTGTATTTTAAGTGTGCTGAATATAGTAAAGAAAGCCATATAATACAGTGAGTGTCAATGTTTAGGATTATAACAATGATTTATAAAAATTCTGTGACATATGGCAGAAGTTTTTATTCAAATGTTGCCATGATGTGGTGGTGGTGGTCAGCGTGTTTCCAAACCTGGTTGAATCAGGTCAAGTGTCACAGCCAATGTCTAACTTTCTCTCTGGCTACTAAAAAAATGGAAACTACAATCCTGATTTTTACCTCATGTAAGTGGTGTGGAAATAAAAGTTGAAAATGAACAATAAATAAATACTAACTAAATAAAATATACATTATATGAGGCGTTCAGAATAGTAGTGACGTAAGCACCACCCTGGCCGATTTTGAGGTTTGTATACCATTTTCTTCGTCTCGCCTTCAGCTTTCCGAATCTGCAACGTCCAAGTCAAAATTTGATCCGCAACATGATCAAAATTCCCATTCTTTGGAGGGGTACGCACGGCCGTGCGGCCATAGACAAAAAAAACCCTCTCGCGCTCACTCAATAATGACGTATTTACTCAGGCAGGCAATGGGAGGCCTGCATTTTCACCCTGGCATGTCTCAACAAGCTGTGGTATAGCACTATCTTCTTCCTAGTGTGTTTGGCTCGCATCTGTGCTGTCAGAAGTATTACGGCAATAAGGGTGAAATTCCGCTAGTAGTGAACACATGAATTGACTGTATCGACATCACATTAAAGAGACTGTACAGTGAATTTTACACCAAGGTATCTCCACCCAGGCCGCTCAGCAACTAATGGGGAGGCAGGAATTTTTATTTTTATTATTTTTTTTTTAGGTAAGGCCTATAGCACCTGTAGGCACACTTGAAGAGTGTATTGGAAGCGCTGTTCAGCTTCCGCCCATTAGTGGCGCAGGCAATTTTATTTATAGTGGTACCCATATTAGGGCCCATATCACCGCCCAAGCTCACTCTCTCTCTCTCTCTCTCTCTCCTCCCTTCGTTTCCTCTCCTTCCCTCCTCCCCTCTTCCTCTCGAAGATAAGCTACATGTGTCCCACTTGTGTCTAAAATGTTAGCAAATGTCACTCTCTCTCTCTCTCTCTTTTTCTCCGAAGAGAGAAGCGTCCACTTTCCTCTTCGAAGGTGATATAGTGACTAAAAAATAGCAGCATAATACACAAAGACGACAAGTATGACAAGCTTGTACGAGTTTCCAGCTGGCTGGGCACTACCGTATATCATACAGGCGGGCTTTTTTAACATACGGCGCGAAGGGGTTAAGGCATGTTAATTTTTTGGGGCGGGTGAATTCTTATCACTAGAACAAATAAATTCTATTTCCATTAATTTCTATAGGAAAAATTGATTTAATATACAATTTTTTTGATATACAACGATCGTCACGCAATGAATTAAATTCGTATGTCAAAGTACCACTGTATATATATACAGAAACTCCCCAACTTACGAACATAATGGGGACCGAGAGGCTGTTCATAACTCCATTTGTTCGTATATCCAAAGTCAGGTCTCTATTGTCTTTTTTCCCATTGTTTTAAAGTTTTGTTTAATAATTGTGCCTACAGTTGACCAATTCATATTAAATTTTCATGCCAGACATTTTCTCAGCTTTCTCAAGCCGTTTTATGATGTCCATTTTCACCTCTAAAGTTATAGCCTGATGTTTCTTGGCACTTCCACTAGCTTCACCGTTTATTTTTCGCTTCACACCCAACATTTTTGATGGAATGATGCACAGGTAAAGTGAATTATGGCACAAAAAATTGGCGGTACACGAGGACACAGTGAACAGATGTTTTCGTGTTTATGGCGGGAGGGCAGGTGAGTGATGCGCACAGCTGAGTGAGCGTGGCAGCGCCACGGCGTGGCAGACTCATGAACTATATTCACGCACGGTAAATTTGAAGTTTGCTAGCATCTTTCAAACAATTTTTTGGACTTAAGTATTTCAAAAATTTGTTCATATGTATGGAATGTTCGCAAGTAGAATGTTCATAAGTAGGGGAGTTTCTGTATATATAAATACAGGGGATCCTCATGATTCGACTGTTCGCAGTTTGAACTATCGCCAATTCGAACTCAGTTAATTAATAGCCAATCCTCAAGGTTCGACCGAATGACTCGCCAATTCGACATTCATATCTCGCGCGCCATCCACCTGGTCAAATCCGCAGCCACCACAAATTTGTCCCCAGCCCGCCAGGAGGAAGTGTTAACTGACTCTATCCTGTGTTGCACAGATTGTGGGAAAAGTAGCGGATTGGGCTACTTTTGTAGGGTATGTGTTACTTAAATTCATAATTCGTTAGCTGCAATTTTTTTGGCTACTTAATTCATATGTTTGGGCTGCTTGATGACATTATTGGGCTACATTTGTAATTTTTCTAAATGTTAACAATAAGAATGATGATATTAACAACATTAATAAAAGTATGAATAATAATAATAATAATAGTAATATTAACCGTGACATTGAGAATGGTGTAGTTATGGTGCTTTTTCTTTTTTTTGTAGTGAGTAGGCAACTGATGACATCACGCTTCTCTCGCCTCCCCGTACGTCAAGAAGATGACTTACTAGATAATGCAAATCATTAAAAAAAGTGATGCACAGGAAGTGAAAGGAAAAATCTTAAAGGGAATAAGAATAATTAAGTTTTGTTAAGAAGAAAAAATTTTGGTTAAATTTAGGTAAGAATGGAAATAATCCATAAAAAAAAAAAAAAGCCAGAGAAAACTTATGAAAAAAATGGTACATGGTGAAAGAGGACTCCACTGCCCTCCCTCTAACCCCATGGAAAGACATGTGAGCAGATAGTAATAAGTACAAAATATAGTAAAGTAATAGGTAGTAGTTTTTTTTGTATTGGACTACATTGTGGTGAAATCCGCTACTTTTCAAGTGTGCTTCTGCTACTTTTCATTAGGAAAATCTGACAACACTGCCTGTGTGTCACTTCCTCTCCATTTCTCACCCCAGGTGTTGTCCATGTAGGCCACGCTCCACAATTCCACCTCCTGCCTCCACGCTGCTTAGACCATTCCGTGCAAAGCCACCTCCAGCCCCAGCCCTAAGAAGCACAATTTCCTGCCTTTCAAAGATAAACTTGAGCTTATAAGAAAGTGTGAGGCAGGTATAGCTCACAGTGTGGTTGCAGCGCAAATGAGTGTCCCTAGATCAACAGTATCATCAATTTGGAAGAAGAGGGACAAGTAACGCAAAACTGCTGCAAGTGTTTTTATTTCCAAAGATGTACTGTACAGCACCCTAATGTGTTTAATAAAAAAAAAGTTAGATATAAATGAAGCCTTTAATAGTAGTGAATTAGTCTAAGTTAGTGGTTTTAGAGGTTATGGTGATGATTTTTGGGATCTAGGGTTTGTCCCTATCCCCCCTAATTCTTAAGTATCTTATGGGAAAAATTGCTTCACCATTTGAATAAACGCCCTAACCGCGTTGAATTGCGAGGATCCTCTGTATATATAAATATATATATATATATATATATATATATATATATATATATATATATATATATATATATATATATATATATATATATATATATATATATATATATATATATATATATATATATATATATATATATATATATATATATATATATATATATATATATATATATATATATATATATATATATATATATATATATATATATATATATATATATATATATATATATATATATATATATATATATATATATATATACAGTAAAGTCCCGGGTTACGTCGGTCTCGAGTTACGTCAAACTCGTAGTTACGTCAGTCCACTATAAGGCGATATAAGATTAAAAAAATTGAAAATTTATAAATCGTAAAGTGCGGGATTTATTGTTATTGTTGGTGGTTGCCCGCCACACCGCCCGCCTCACGCTTGAATACAATAACACCCAGCCTCAGTTCCACCACACCATCGCCCCTGGCAAGAGTGTTATCCTACTTCTGCGTTTACTGACTCAAGTTCTTAGTATCTTGCTCAATGGCACCAAAGAGAAAACTTCTTAGTGACAGCAGTGATGCTAAGAAAAGGAAAACCATTATGCTACAAGAAAAAGAGGACATAATTAAAAGACATGAGAAGGGAGGCAGCAGCTGTGTGAGGGAGGGAAGAAAATGGGAAGCCTGTTACCATGACAACGGGGAGGTTGACGACCTTGAGGGCTCGCACACCCATCACAACAATAACAAATCCGGAGCCTTCGCCTGGGCCACACGACACTCGCAGCTGACTTGCACTGTCTGTGCTTGTCTGCTGATCCCTATTGCCCTTTCCTATTGCATTTCCTGCCCCACCGCCCACGCTTCTACTCCCACCGCACTGCACTACGCTCCCAGCTGTCCGCCCTGGGCATCACAACATTCGACCTGCCCACCCTCCTGGCGGCCTCAGGCGTCCACCCCTCTCGGCAACCTGCAGTCCTTCGCGTTCGTGGCCCTAATCAACAACAAAAACAAACTTGAGTTTCATATATATATATATATATATATATATATATATATATATATATATATATATATATATATATATATATATATAGTTGAAAGAGTTTGACCAGGCAACGTACAAGCACAGAAGTACAGTTTCTGAAAACAATAGGAGGGGAGAACAATAGTAGGGACCCCATCAGGTCCATAAGCTTTCTGAGGGTTTAGGCCAGTGAGGGCATGGAAAATATCATTATGAAGGATTTTGATTGAAGACATGAAATAGTCAGAGGGAGGAGGATAAGGAGGGAGAAGCCCAGAATCATACAAGGTGGAGTTGTTATCAAAGGTTTGAGGGAAGAATTCAGCTTTGAAGACAGATGAGATGGCAGTGGTGCCACCAGGATGAAATAAAGGAGGGAAAGATGAGGAAGTAAAGTTGTTGGAGATGTTTTTGGCCAGATACCAGAGTCATGAGAGGAGCTAGAGTTGGAAAGATTTTGAAATTTTCTATTTATGAAGGAGTGTTTGGCAAGTTAAAGAACAGACTTGGCATGATTCCAGACAGAAATATAAAGTGCGTGAGATTCAGGAGATAGAAGGCTTAAGTATCTTTTGTGGGCAACCTCTTTATCATGTATAGCACGAGAACAGGCTATGTTAAACCAAGGTTTAGAAGGTTTAGGTTGAGAAAAAGAATAAGGAATGTACACTCCATACCAGACACTATCACCTCTGTTATGCATTCAGCACACAGAGATGGTTCTCTGACATGGAAACAGTAATCATTCCAGGCAAAATCCACATAATACCTCCTCAGGTCCCCTCAACTGACAGATGCAAAACACCAGAGGCACCTCTGCTTTGGGGGATCCTGAGGAGGGATTGGAGAAATAGGACAAGATACAGGTATGAGACTGTGATTAGAGGAGCCCAACGGAGACGATAAGGTAACAACATAAGCTGAAGGATTAGAGGTAATCCTTCAGCTTATGCTGCTACCCTGTCATCTCAGTTGGGCTCCTCCAATCACAATCTCATGGATTCTATATCATGTCCTATTTCTCCAATCCAATATATATGTATATGAACCCAATAAATAACATCGTTTCAAACCTAACCTGTAAAACTCTAGAATGAAAATATCTTTCTCAAGTAAATATATTCTTCAAGATTAGCATCTTAAATACTAATCCTTAACTTTACCTGGGATAATACTGGAAGCCAAAATACTGAAGACCCCCATCTGGCATCGGTTTTGGGTAAAGATCTTTATTGCCAAGAGGACAGTCAAGATGCTGGGGATGCTTAACCTCCCCAGTGGACCATGCAGCTGGTTGGTCACTTGGAATACTCCTCTCTCCAGTGGCCCATATTATCTTGTTTTTTCGGTTATTACCAGATCTGTGTCGAACTCCCACAGCTCTTGCAGCTACCAGATACTGGGTCTGTCTCACTGCTGCACAAAACATCTGTATGGTCAGACATAGGTTAATCATTATTCTTAATTTTTCTTTTTCTTATCTCTTTACCTTGACAAGTAAAGGCTGATTTTCATATGCATCATATCAAGTATGGCTTTTATTCTTACAGTTCTAAAATGCACAATATAACACTGCATATCAGTCATCACATGTTCTACATGTGGATCTATTATCACTCTTCCTCCCTTCACTCTACATGGGACCTCACACTCTCTCTCTCTCTCTCTCTCTCTCCCCTATCCACATGAGACCTCACACCTACTTCATCTCACTCCCTGGAGAAAACATCTCTTCTCTGCTCCTTGCCTTTCCATATTAAACTCCTTGGGAAAACATCTACCAGTTCCTTATTCAGCTATCTATTCTTGATTTTGGTGTGTTTTGAATGAATCTGCTAACCTTTTTTTATCAAAAAGTCCCCCACATCCCTACTTCCTTTTTTTTTTTTTTTTTATAAAGCCAAACTCTGACTATTACCACCAAAAAAGAATAGGATGCTGCACTACTCAGCCAAATCTTGACCATTATCTTGCAGCTAGCACCCTAACGTAACTACAGTAAACACGACTTAAGTCAGGCCTGAATAAACTAGATATAAGATAGGTTGAACACTTTTTTTTTCTTTCTTTTTTTTTCAGTGTTCTATCCTGAGTAACTACACCATTAGGCATTTATTTGCCTGTTGATTAATCTTAAGCCATTCAGCTTATATACTGGATAAAATATATCATCTGAGTCATTTGAGGAGCTGTCTGAGCTGTTAAAGACATGAGATGGGAACATGTACCATGATAATACCATGGTGGGACCAAGATGTGTGTGGCAGTCTTCCTCAGCTCTGTAGCTCTTACTGTTGCCTTTGTAATTATACCATGGCTTCTCAGGGCAAGACTGTATCGTCTTTCACATCAGTAAAGGAAGCTGAAAATGTTATTAAAAGCAGACAAATTACAGGGCTATGAGAGGGGTGTGACACGTGTGTGTGTGTGTATTTACCTAGTTGTACTGTACAGGGTTCGAGCAGGGCTTATAGTGTCCTGTCTCCATATCTCCACTTAGGTATCTAATTTTCTTTTAAGCTATGTACATTATGTGCTGCAACCACTTCATCATTCAATGCAATCAACTTTTCCACCATTCTATGTGGAAAACTGTTTTTTCCATTATCCTTTACATAGCTACTGTCTCTTCCTTATCTTCTTTGCATGTCCTCTTCTGTCACTTGCATCAGGTCTTCCTTGTCTATCTTTTCAATGGCGTGTGTGTGTGTGTATTCACCTAGTTGTATTCACCTAGTTGTAATTTTACAGGGCCTGGGTATCATACTCGTGTGGCCCCGTCTCCATATCTACACACATCCAACTTTCCTTTAAAACTATGCACACTCCTCGCTGACACCACCTCCTCACTCAAACCATTCCACACCTCCACACATCTTTGTGGGAAACTATATTTCTTCACATCCTTCAAGCATATTCCCTTGGCTATCTTTTTACTATGCGATCTCGTAGTTCTATTTAAGTTTTCCTCTCTCAACATCATTTGCTCATTATCCACTTCATCCAGTCCGTTCAACAGTTTATAAACCTGTATTAAATCTCCTCTTTCTCTTCTTTGTTCCAAGGTAAGCAAATTCATTTCTTTTAATCTCTCCTCATAGGTCATTTCTGCCAATTCCGGAACCATTTTTGTTGCCATTCTCTGCAATCTCTCCAACTTCCTTATATGCTTCTTTTTATAAGGGGACCAAACCACTCCAGCATATTCCAATCTTGGTCTAATTACCGTACTAATTAATTTCTTCATCATATCTTTATCCACATAATGGAAGGCTAATCCAATATTTCTTATCAAATTATACATTTCTCCAAACATCTTATCAATATGAGCCTCAAACTGCCCATGGTCTTGTATTATCACTCACAAATCCTTTTCCTTTTCCACCTTTTTCAACACTACTTCTTCACCCATCTTATATGACCCTCTTGGCCATCTTCCACTCTTCCCCATCTCAATCACATGACTTTTGCTCAGATTAAATTCCATTTTCCACCTCTTGCTCCACTCCCAAATCTTATCCAGATCTGCCTGTAAAATTTCACAATCTTCTTCACTCTTCACACACCTACACAACTTCGCATCATCCATAAACAAATTAATATAACTGTTTACTCCTCTGGCATGTCATTAATATATACAAGGAAAAGTATTGGTGCCAGCACTGAGCCTTGTGGGACTCCACTCTCCACCACCAACCAGTCCGACTTTGCATCCCTTATTACCGTTCTCATCTCCCTCCATCTCAAGTAGTTTTCCATCCACTTTAACACTTTTCCCTTCAGTCCTCCATAAATCTCTAATTTCCATAGCAGTCTCATGTGCGGTACCTTGTCAAAAGCTTTCTTTAAATCCAAATATACACAGTCCATCCATCCCTCTCTCTCTTGTATTTTGTCAACCACTCTTGAATAAAAGCTCAGTAGATTTGTTACACATGACCTCCCTTTCCTAAAGCCAAATTGATGATTCGATAATAACTTATGATCCTCCAGGAACCGTATCCAATATTTCTTTATCACCCTCTCACAAATCTTACCAACCACACTTGTTAGAGACACAGGTCTATAGTGTGTGTGTGTGTGTGTGTGTGTGTGTGTGTGTGTGTGTGTGTGTGTGTGTGTGTGTGTGTGTGTGTGTGTGTGTGTGTGTGTGTGTGTGTGTGTGTGTGTGTGTGTGTGTGTGTGTGTGTGTGTGTGTGTGTGTGTGTGTGTGTGTGCATGTGTGTGTGTGTATTTACCTACTTGTATTTTACAAGCCTATGCTCATGTTGTCCCGTCTCTGTATCTCAGTGTCTAATTTTCTCTTAAAGTCATGTATAGACTGTGTGTGTGTGTGTGTGTGTGTGTGTGTGTGTGTGTGTGTGTGTGTGTGTGTGTGTAATTCACCATGGTTTCCTGCTGGTCACCCTGCCAGTCTTCCCCATTACGGAACAAGCTCAGAGCTCATAGACCGATCTTCGGGTTGGACTGAGACCACAACACACTCCACACACCGGGAAAGCGAGGCCACAACCTCTCAAATTACATCCCATACCTACTTACTGCTAGGTGATCAGGGGCTACACATTAAGAGGCTTGCCCATTTCCCTCGCCGCCTCAAGGACTCGAACCCGGACCCTCTTGATTGTGAGTTGAGTGTACTAACCACTACACTACGCGGTGTGTGTGATTCACTGTTTGATTCACTGTTTGATCTGCTGCAGTCTCTGATGAGACAGCCAGACGATACCCTACGGAAAGAGCTCAGAGCTAATTATTTCCGATCTTCAGATAGGCCTGAGACCAGGCACACACCACACACCGGGACAACAAGGTCACAACTTCTCGATTTACATCCCGTACCTACTCACTGCTAGGTGAACACTACGTGAAAGGACACACCCAAATATCTCCACCCGGTGTGTGTGTGTGTGTGTGTGTGTGTGTGTGTATTTACCTAATTGTATTTACCTAATTGTAACATACGGAAAAGAGCTATGCTCGTACTGTCCCGTCTCCATATCTACTAATGTCCAGCTTTTCTTAAAATCATGAATATTCCTTGCGTTGACCACTTCCACGTCTAAACTATTCCATGCTTCCACCCTTCTATGAGGAAGCTATATTTTTCACATCTCTCCTATAAGTGGCCATTTTAGTTTTTTCCCATGCCCTCTCGACATTCTTTCATTCCACATACACAGATCTTCCCTATCCATTTTTCCATGCCAATCATCACTCTGTATATTGCTATCAGGTCTCCCCTTTCTCTTCTGTTTTCCAGGGTCGGAAGTTGCATTCTGTTCAGTCTGTCTTCATAAGTCAAATCTCTTAAGTCAGGCACCATTTTTGTTGCAGCCCTCTGTACTTTCTCTAGTTTCCTTATGTGTTTCTTTAAGTTCGGAGCCCACTGTATTGTTGCATATTCAAGCCTTGGTCTTATCATTGCAGTAATTATTTTCTTCATCATTTCTTCATCTAAATATCTGACGCCACTCTTATGTTCCTCAATAAGTTCAATACTTCTCCAATTATTTTGTTTATATGTCTCTCTGGCGATAGGTCATTGGTAATTGTCACCCCAAGGTCTTTTTCTTCATGACTGGTTTTATGTCTTCATTTCCTATCTTGTACATACTCCTGATTCTTCTTTCACTCTTGCCAAACTCTAATTTCTTGCATTTTGTCGTGTTGAACTCCATTTGCCATGTACAGCTCCATTTCCATATTCTGTCCAAGTCTTCCTGGAGTAGTTCGCAATCTTTGTCACATCTCACTTTTCTTAACAATTTTGCATCGTCTGCAAATAGGCTCACATAACTGGACACCCCATCCACCATGTCATTTATGTAGACCGCAAACATTACTGGTGCCAACACTGATCCCTGTGGAACTCCACTCTCCACCAAGCCCCATTCTGATGGTCTGTCCTTAATTATTGTTCTCATTTCTCTTCCTACCAAAAGTCTTCCATCCATTTTAGTAAACTGCCATGCACTCCTCCTACCATTTCAAGTTTCCAGATCAGTCTCCGGTGTGGTACCTTATCAAAGGCCTTTTTTAAATCCAGATATATTCCATCAGCCCAACCATCTCTTTCCTGTATTACATCTATCACCCTCGAATAGTAACATATCAGGTTTGTCGTGCATGAACGCCCTTTCTAAAACCAAATTGACACTCACAAAGTATGTCATTTTCTCCAAGAAGTCTGTCCATCTATTCTTCACCACCCTCTCACACATCTTAGCTACCACACTTGTAAGTGACACTGGTCTATAGTTCAATGGGTCTCTCTTGTTACCTGATTTATAAATTGGGACAATGTTAGCTCTTTTCCAGTCTTGGGGCACTACACCTTCCCTTAATGAGGCATCAATTACTTCACAAACTTTTCTGCCAGTTGCTCCTGCATTCTCTTAAAATCCATCCTGATACCCCATCAGGTCCCACAGCTTTTCTCACTTCTAAACTCCCCATCATATTCTTGATCTCCTCCACAGTTACTTGAAACTCCTTCATAATCCCTTTCTGTTCCATTACCAGTGGTTTGTCAAAAGCAGTCTCCTTTGTGAATACCTTCCGAAAGCATCCATTCATAGCCTCTGCCATTTCCTGGGATCCTCACTGCATACTCCATTTACTTCTAAACTTTCAATACTTTCTCTATTTTTGATGTTGTTGTTCACATGTCTGTAAAAAGCCTTGGTTGGTCTTTACATTTATCAATTATATCCTTTTCTTGTTTCTTTCTTTCTTCTCTTCTAATCAACACATATTCATTTCTTGCTCTTTTGTAACTTTCCCACTGCTTAATCCGTCTTTTCCTTCTCCACCTCTTCCATGCATCCTCTTTTCTTGTTCTAGCCTTTTCACATCTATCGTTAAACCAGTCCTGCTTTCCAACTTCTCTATGTTGTCTTATTGGTACAAATTTTTCTCACCTTCTTTGTATATTTTTATAAATTCCTTCCACTTTTCATTTGCTCCTTAGCACTCTTGAATTTCATCCAATTTGTCTCTTGAAAGAATTTCTTTAGGTTTCCAAAATCTGTCTTGGCATAATTCCATCTTCCCACTTTATATTCTTCATTTCTTCTAGATTTCTCTTCATCTATCACCTTGAACTCCAAAACTGCATGATCACTCTTTGCTAAAGGGCACTCCACCCTCATCTCCTCAATGACCATTGGCTCTGTACTAAAGACCAAGTCCAGTCTTGACGATGCTCCCTCTCCTCCAAACCTAGTATCTTCTTTGACCCACTGAGTTAACACATTTTCCATTGCCAGTGTCAATAGTGTATTTCCCCATGTTGTCTCTGATCCTTCCATTGACCAGTCCTCCCAACACACCTCTTTACAATTAAAATCTCCCATCATTATAGTTCGTTCACAGCCACCCAACATTTCTTCCAGACATGTTCCTGTATCACTTATCATTTCTTCATATTCCTGTACTGACCATGCATTTGTCTTAGGTGGTACGTACACCACTATGTAGTGCCTCTTTTTCCTTCATTAGTTTCTGCTCTGATCTTTAGCACTTCTGCCTTTCCCATACCTTCTTTCACTTGATCCACCTTTATATCTTTTTAACCAGCAACATCACTCCTCCTCCCATCTTACCTACTCTATTTCTTTTCCAAACATTATATTTCCTTCTCCAACCATCATCAGGTCTTCTCCTCTCTCAGTTTTGTTTCAGTAAGACCCACAATATCTGGGTTCTTGTCCCTCAAGTAATCGTTGAGTTCTAAAATCCCGATATCACTCCATTTATGTTGGAATACATTACATTCCGCTCATACGTAAGTTTCTTTAGTCCTTTCTTACTGTACTTTTCTGGGTTATGAACCACTTCCTCAGTCTCATATCCAAGATTCTCCAGAAAAACTCTTTCTTCTCCTCTTCTGTCCTCTCTTCATTTTTTTCAAAGCCTCCTTTCTCAACTCATTTAACATTTCTCTTTCCTTTTCACCGAGATCTCTTCTCAACCAAATCTTCCTTGTTGTTTCCTGCTGGGCTAGCCTCCATGACTTCTCCACCAATTCATCTACATCCTTTTGTGACTTAAGTTTGATTCTTATTGGCCTCATACCTTCTCCTGTGAACTTTCCAATTCTATGGAAGTCCTCTATTTCTTGTACTAGGTCTTTTCCTCCTCCTGCACCACATTAATGATATTATTTATCACCTTTTTATGTTTTCTCTCTCTCCATTTTACTCGGTGTCTTATCCTCCTCCACACCAAATATCACCACACATCTCTTTTTGTCTACAGTTTCCCTCACCAATGTCTCATTTGACTTAATAACCTTCACAACTTTCTCAGCAATCTTCTCTTCTATGATCTGTTGATCTATAATTTCAGCAAGGCCCAAAGTTTTCTCCCAGACTCTTTGATTTCCTTTTCCAGACTTGCAACTTTGTAATTTACCTCCTTTCTTTCCACTTCCTGACTTTTTTTCCATTCAGCCTGCTTCTCCATCACTTTTCCTAAAGATTCTCCACATTTGTTGCAATTCACTTTAATTAACTTAACTTCCTCTTTCAGTACTGCATTTTCTGTCTTCATTTCAGCGCACTCTTTCAGCACATTGTTATGACTCTTTTCCAGTTCGCCATACTTTTCAAATAGTTTTTCAATTTTTCCTTCTAATTCCAGAATTTTCTTGACATATACGCTCTTTTCCATTGTACCTTGGAAGCCTGTGAAGTCTAATTTCTCTTCCGAATATGCGGCCGCCATGTTGCGCAGATGTAAACACTCCCAGCTGATGGTTCCCACGCAGATTACAGTTAAAATTCACCTTCCCTGGACATTACTTGCTTCTCAACAGTTAACATATGGAGACGGGACAAACATTACATGCTCCTTACCCACCTTAGTTACTCTTAGGCAACGGCAACAGTAGTAGTAAGGATGATTTCTCCGGAGCTCAGCGACCGCGTCTTCTGTGTACCATACCGTACCGTGTGTGTGTGTGTGTGTGTGTGTGTGTGTGTGTGTGTTTACTGTTTGATCTGCTACAGTCTCTGACGAGACAGCCAGACGTTACCCTACGGAACGAGCTCAGAGCTCATTATTTCCGATCTTCGGATAGGCCTGAGACCAGGCACACACCACACACCGGGACAACAAGGTCACAACTCCTCGATTTACATCCCGTACCTACTCACTGCTAGGTGAACAGGGGCTACACGTGAAAGGGGAGACACCCAAACATCTCCACCCGGCCAGGGAATCGAACCCCGGTCCTCTGGCTCTACCGTGTGTGTGTGTGTGTGTGTGTGTGTGTGTGTGGGTGTGCCGTGTGTGTGTATTTACCTAGTTGTAGTTTTACAGGGCCTGGGCTTTATGCTCGTGTGGCCCCGTCTCCATATCTACACTTATCCAATTTTTCTTTAAAGCTATGCACACTCTTTGCTGACACCACTTCCTCACTCAAACTGTTCCAAGTCTCAACACATTTTTGCAGGAAACTATATTTCTAAACATCTCTCAGACATCATCCCTTCCTCAGTTTTTTACTATGCGATCTTGTGCTTCGAATATCATATTCTTCTCTCAGGATCAGTTTCTTATTATCCACTTGACCCATTCTGCTAATCAATTTATAAACTTGTATCAGATACCCTCGCTCCCTTCTCTATTCTAGGGTTGGTAGATCCATAGCCTTAAGTCTCTCCCCATATGTCATCCCTTCAAATTCTGGAACCATTCTTGTAGCCATTTTTTGCAGTCTCTCCAACTTCCTTATGTGTTTCTTTTTATGGGGGGTCCACACAATTCCTGCATATTCCAATCTGGGTCTTATTATAGTACTTATCAATTTATTCATCATTTCTTTGCCCATGTAGTGAAAGGCTAATCCAATATTCCTTAGCAAATTATATGTCTCTCTGAAAATTCTATCAATATGGCTTACCGGTTGATTGTTTTCTTCCATCGTCACTCCCAAGTCCTTTTCGTTTTTTACTTTTTCTAGTTCTACTCCATCTCCCATCTTATAAATTTCCACTGTGTGTGTGTGTGTGTGTGTGTGTGTGTGTGTGTGTGTGTGTGTGTGTGGGCATGCCATGAATGTAGCATATACCTATGTACATAATGTACTAAATAGACCATTTTAACTGTTCATGATAACAAGCATTTAAAATGTGAAAAAAATGCCTCAGTGTAACTCAATTTAGCCTTCCTGTCAATTGGTCTGACTAATGCAGAGTTTACTCTACAATCTAAAGTTACCATAACCTCACTTAGCATAACCTAACCTGATGATTTAATGTGTTGCTTCAAGATGAATAAAACTAAAAATTGCTAACTGCACTACAATAAATTTCCAAGGCATATATGAACTGTCACTTTTCCATGGGTAAGAATGTACAATAATACTGACTTCCAGGTTTCTGTAACTGCTTTCAAACTCTAGACTGATGGTCATAAATTTGGTATTACTGCAGAGTTTCACCACAATCAGCTACATGTTTTTTACCCACCTCAAGAGATAGAGCTCTTGATTACGAGTAATTTGAACCCCATATATACTAGGTGCAATCTTTTTGAATGGCGACACAGATTTTTAAAATTTTAAGCGTGTTTTGGTGATCAGCCGTGACAATAGCCTCCCACATCAAACCCTGCCGCACACTGATGGTGTCATGCGGTCACAAGCTCAGCGGGCTTCGTGACATACCATTGTCTGAGCATGCACTTAACTGTTTACGCTGATTGGTTCTGTTCTTTGAAACTGAAGCGGCAGCCAATGAAAAAAAAAAAAACAATTATTTCCACCAATCACGACGGCCCCTGAGGTTAGGTTTAGTTAGGTTAGGTTAGGTTAGGTTAGATTAGGTTTAGTGAGGTTAGGTTTAGTTAGGTTAGGTTAGGTTAGGTTAGGTTAGGTTAGGTTTGGTTAAGTTAGGTTACGTTAGGTTAGGTTCTTTTCTGGACGAAACAAATTTTTTCTGGTAGATTTCAGCTTGTTTTTAATTAATTTACAAGTTTCTTTTATGTAAATTATGTTTCGGGGCTGAAAAAAAAATTGGTTGATTTGCGCCAAAAACAAGTGGTATTTTAATTAAAGCAAGCCGAAATCTACCATAAAAAAATAGTTTCGTCCAGAGAAGGCAAGGTGGTGAAACTCTGTAGGTTTACCATATATTTTACTGCCTCTGGTAGGCTGTTCCAATTGTTAGGTAATGACTACAAATGGGATACTATGAAACTGTTAAATTGTGCACACATACCGTTATAATACTAAGCTGATAGAACTACTTCCTGGGCTGCCGCTAGATCCAAACTTATGAGGTTTGATAAATCCCAGTGATGAAAAACCTCCTGGGTCTTTAAAAGTGAGCTGCAAATGAGGCAATGTTTTAATGGCTGGAGCTTACTGCCTCCAATAAGGTGAGCACATCAAAGGTAGTTAGATCAGACGTAGGTAGAAGTTTACTGCGTGAGCAGCAAGTACTTAATTTGTGTCACTTCTTCGCCAGTGTTCTGCAATTACATGATCTTGCTCTTGATGCTACAAGTGGTTCGGGACAGGGTTGCCAGATTTACTCAGGGACTTAATACCAAATACTTCCATTTTTAATACCAGATTCACTTTTTCAATACCAAACTAATGATAAAACATGTTTTCGTAATCTTTTAGTTGAAATAAAGTATATACTTACTTGGTTAGTCAAGAAGAGCATCCAAGCCACCGTCTGTCTCCTCGGCAGCTATATACATGCCTGCTGAGTGCCATCTTTTGCTTTTGTTACCCATGGAAATTCTTTTTTCCCACTCGGCGTGGTAAGTGCGACCAGATTCATAAGAACCTTTCCACTTCGACATGCTGACACCTACCCAGTTAACAGCCAAGAACCAACTGGCAATGGCCGCTGAGGGCGCTGACCGGAGGGGACAGGGGAGACGCGTCTGTCGCTGCTGGACTTGTAACATAACATAACATAACATAAATAATAGGATAACAAAAGGCCACCAGGGCCCATCTAGGTTATCCTGTATCAGTCGCACAGCGACCTCGTCATCAGTACTTAAAAATACACTTACAAGTACACAGAGACACGTACACGTCTCGAGACAGAAGCGTGAGAACCGGACGTTATGAGAGGGAGGGACGGCCTGGGAGGATGTGAAAAATAGTCGTGGGTCGCTACTTATGATGCTAATCCTGGCGTCTCGGGTCTGCAGGGTGACGAAAACAAAATGATGATGCACAGGTAAAAATTCACCCTGAACTTAGATATGAAAGACATTGATTAAACTATTAATTACTAGCTGTTTACTGGGGAGGTTGAACTGTGTGTGTGTGTGTGTGTGTTTTTTTTTTTTTAGCTCAATACCAAATTTCTTTCTTTTCAATACCAAATCTATGTCCAATACCAGTCACGGTGCTTTAATACCAAATGGATTTTTCAATACCAAATTTACCCTAATTTGGTATTGAAAAATACCAAATGGCAACCCTGGTTCGGGATCGCTCCAGAGCCAGGCCTTTGGATCGGCTGCTCCTGTAGAGGAGAGGACAAAAAACACACAAAAACAAGAAAAAAAGTAGCATTCTCTTCGTTAATGGTCCCTACACCTCGCTCGCCACATTCTTTCCAGCTACTCATTCACAGCCTCCATCATCCTTTCACTCGTCTCTCTACAGTCTACACAGTCCCAGCAGTAACACCATCCATTCCCTTCCTGTCTTCTCCACTCCTTCATTCCTATTATGCCCTAATTCACTCAAGATCACTTGCATCATCTCATGTCTGTCTCTCATACTTCTCACACACCATCAATATGCCGATATATACTGCCCAAACTTATCTTGTCATGTCATTGCTGAGCCACCACTTCGCCCTGGAGACGACCCTCCCGGTGCAGTCCGCCCCGGCAGTGCCCAGGAAGCGCTTGACGGTGACACCATCCAGGATGACGGACCTCGTCGTCCATGTGGTGGCGTGGTACGCTGCCGTGAAGGGCTCCTTTGCTGATGCAGAGGCACTGTACGACGGACTCCTGCACACCATCGAGGGATTCATCGCGACTCCAAGGGTTCCAGCAAGGGCCCATGCTCCACGCCGCTGGACTTACGCTACCGATCCTTTTCATTCTGAACTGCCAACAGACGCTCGGTGCCTACCAGAGACGTTGGCAGCTCAACCCAGCAGACACAGAGTCACGGGATGCCATGATTACCGTGGCTCGACACCTCACGGATCAGCGGCAGCAGGAAAGGAAGAAGTACTGATTGTTCTTCCTGGACAAGGTGCGCAGGACCCGGTCCCTCCGGGAGGTATGGCACCATATCAACAGCGTCCGGGGCAAGTCCAGACGGCAGGTGTGTGACCCTGATCCTGCAGGTAGGGCACGAGAACTCGTCTTGCAGTGGAAGGAAACCTCACCCTTCTCTGGCCTTCCTGTGGAACACCAGGAGGCGCTTGATCAGCAAAGCCCACGATGGATGGAGTTGCTTTGCCACAGTGTTCCTCTGCTGGACGACACCTGTGTGCCTATCACGCATGACGAACTCCTCTCGGCAGTCAAGTTGGGGAAGTCAACAGCTCCTGGCAAGGATGGCATCACCTATGATATCCTCAATGCTCTCCTGGAGGTAAAGGTAGACAACCCTATCTTGGATTTATTTAACATGTCTTTCACTGCAGGCAAGCTTCCCTGCTCTTGGAAAACAGCCATCGTCATCCCAATACCCAAAGGTGATGGCACCTTTCACCCTATTTCTCTCACCAGCTGTCTGTGTAAGATGATGGAACGGGTAATATTGAACAGACTTATATACAAGGTGGGCCATGTACTCTCTGGCAATGTACATGGCTTCCTAAAAGGTCACTCTACAAGTCATTGTTTTATTGAGTGTCTTATAAATAAGGATGCTACCTGCAGAGCTTTCATTGATCTCAAGGGTGCCTTTGACAGGTACAACAAAGATGTTATTATGGAGGAACTCATCCTCAAAGGTGTCAAAGGTAGATTATTAGGATGGATCAGGGACTATTTGTACAATAGAACAGCACAGGTTTGGTTTCAAGGTGCAGTCTCCTCTGAGGAAGTTTTTGAGCTTGGAACACCACAGGGTGGAGTCCTTAGTCCAATGCTTTTCAATGTTTTAATGGACAAAATTGCGTGCTGTTCCTTTCCGCAGGGCACCCAGGTCCTCATCTATGCTGATGACATACTCCTCCAATGCCCCACACCCAGGATTCTCCAGATTGCTTTGTCACAACTGGCAGCGTTGTGTGTCCAAATGGAACTAGGGATTAATGAATGTAAAACAAAATTTCAAGCTAAAGGGAAGGTCTCTCGGCTGCCCACTGTAAATAACATTCCCATCCCTAGAGCTCACATACACAAGTACCTGGGTGTTCAGATGAGCTTTAGGAAGTCTCTTCAAGCCGTCCACTATGGTCGAGACCTCTGTCTGCCACGGCTAGCACCACTTCGGCTGCTAGCCAACAGGGGCCGGGGGGCGGGCATTATTCCAGTCCTAAGAATGTTCTATATATCTGTCATACGGTCTCTTATTGATTATGCTGCCCCTGTTTTAATACAGTTTAGTGCCACCCAACTCCGTCCCCTGGAGCTTGTTCAGAATGAAGCCATGCGGATAATCTTGGGATGCTCCAGGACTGCACAGATTGAAGTCCTCAGAGCTGAACTGCATCTGCCGAGTATTATGTGTAGGGTACAGGAAATTACTTGTTGGACAATTAGTCGGATGCTATGCATGGGCTCTGACTCTCTAAAGGAATCACTGACCCCCCTGTATCATGATCCTCGCACTCCTACAACACCATACCTCAGGAAGATCTTGGGAGTACTGACAAGTGTAGGTGTAGCCGAGGCTTGTATTAACATTGTTATGTCACTGCTGCAACCCGCCTGGAACCCTCACCGTATCAGTGTTGATATTCACTCACTGCATCAGCCCAAGAGGGACTGGGTCCCTCATGTGCTGCAAGACATGTTCATGACTAAATTGTCCAAGTACCCACACGTTCAGGCTATTCAAGTTTATTGTGATGGGTCAGTCAATGGCAGCAGGTCCGGATGTGGGCTGCTCATCCGTGACTACATCTCTGCCAGTCTCTACACTGCACTGACACTGAGGTTTCCAGGCGGCTCCCTGCACCCATGTCTTCCACTAGAGCAGAACTGTATGCTGTACTGGAGGCGCTCCACATTGTGGCGTCTTTCCATAAGAATGTATATTTCTTTATTGACAGTCAAGCTGCATTGTACGCCCTTCAATCCACCTCCCCCATGGACTGTGATCTAGTTAATAAGTGTCTTGATCTCATCCACGCCCTAGAAGGTGCCGGTGCCACGGTCCATTTCATCTGGATACCCTCTCATGCGGGTATCCTGTTAAATGAAAAAGCAGACCACCTTGCTCAGTGTGCCCTACAAGATGACACAGTGGACCCTGGCACTGAGCACACTCTGGGTTATGTTAAGAGTAGCATTAAGGACTTTGTACAAAGTAGCATTAGTGATCAGTTGGAGTTTTGTTGCCATAGGGGCAGTAGCACTAGTTTTCACTTTGCACGTATCAGTGGCTTACTGCTTACACCTACGGAAAACACACTGCATCACATGACAGGGTGGCAATGAGGCTCAGATTAGGCTACAAATACTTTTGTGTGTGCTGTGTGCTGTGTGCTACACCAAGGGGACACATTCTGCGTCACTATATCATGGAGTGTCCTCTCATTGCTAAATTTAGGCCACAAGGTCAGCATGACTTGTACAGCCTCATTGACCATCTCCTAGACTCTGCCACCCTCAGGGAAATCCTCAGGGAATATCCTCAGTTTGCTCCCAGACTGTAGGATGTCTTAGGCAATAAGATGTGCAATATATGTATTTTATTTATTGAAATACTTGTATTCTTGTTGTGTATACTGTCCAGAGTTATTTTTGTGATACTTTAACCTTAAGTCTTTGCCCAGGGGGTGGGTGGCAAGGCTCATCCTCCTCCTTTGTTGTAATTGTTTATTAATTCAACAATAAATGTATCAATCAATCAATCAATCCAGCATGGCATGCTCCACCGTCTCGTCCTCTTCCGAGTCACACATCTGGCACACTTTGCTGCGGGACTCAGACCACCTGTAACTCCTTGCATTTACATGCATACACTGTGCCCTAGCTCTGAAGAGATCACCACCCAGGCTTCCATCGTACCACCTCTAATCCATCGGGGCCTCTTTCAACTTGTACCATTCCAGAGTAGTCTTTCGTTCCATCCCATTCCTCCATTCATTCAGTCCCATACTCTTCAAATCTCTGTCTACCTCACTCTTCCACTTCCTCGCATCCCATTCTGTTCCCACTCTGCCTCCTCTTGTCACGACCCATTCCAGCTCATTCTGATTCATCCCAGCCATTCTCACTGCCCACCCAACCTGTAGATCATTCCTCTCTGTCATTCTCATGCAGCTCTTCCTCCATTCGCTTCCACTTTCACTCCACAGATACGCCTTCCTTGCTATTCTTGCATCATCCATTCTCTCAAGCCTACCTTGTACCATGGTACAATAACGAGAGACAGGTAGACGCACGAAAGTCTTGAACTCACAGCCCTACTGGTAAGTCTTCTGAAACGCTGTTTCTGTGACGTCATCCACTCGCCTAGCCAGCTCTGATCGCGATAGTCTGCTACTCAATAAATCATGAATAATTAATATAAAACTTTTTTCTTTTCATGATCCATTAGTTATGCAGTTGAAAATTAAATATGATACACATAAGTGATTGAATGTTGATATTTCATAGAGATAGACAAGATATTGTGCGGATAAAGACATGTCAGATAACCTAGTAGATGTGGCTCAAAAACATTGTTAGTGGATTTTTCAAGTCATATACATTATGCATAATTGCATAATGCACATTGATTTCCTCTGATTCTCTTCGCCTTCATGTACCTTCGTCGTCTTCCTCAGCACCTCACTGTTCTCTCTACATATAAAACTACAAGAGGCTAAAGGCTAATGCACGTATGAGTCTAAAGGCGATCCACACTATACAGGGACGGTCACGCTCTGTTTACAGTGCTGTCACATACTAAATGCATTTCAGTGGGGACCGTAAGCCATTGAAATGCATGTAATATGAATGGACCGTGAGTGCATACCGCTATTTGAACGTGGCAATCCATTCCTTTAGCTTGCATCGGCCCTAAACTATTCACACTTCATATAGGTACTTTATTCTTGAGCGTAAATCCATGGTACAATAACTAGAGACATCAAAAAGTTAAGCCTGTAAGGCTGGCATAGCCTGTAAATTATGGACTAGGTCTAGGCTACTAGTAGAACTAATTTCGTTCATTAAGCATAAGCAGATTAACAATTTCTAATTAGGAGTGTTGAAACTGACCAGATTTAGCCAGTAAATCTAAGTTTCCTTACCTGTATTTTCTGCAGAAAGGCCACTTCCATTATCGTGTCCACGAAATGGCAGATTTTGATCAGGGACTGCCTCAGTTTTTAGATCCCTCCAACTCCTTGGAACTGGGGAACCTAATAACTCATATTTCAAATTGCGCTTAATTTGGGCGGAACTAAAATGTTGCTCACAAATCACGGCATTATTTACGTTTACTGTGTCAGCACGATAGCATTTTTGGAGCCACTGTCTTGCGATGGTCTTGTTCTTGCGGAATTTATAATATTTAAAATTACTAGACTTGGCAGGCGTGCATCCATACACTGCACAAAGTCTAACTTTGCCCATACTAACAATAAGAAATTAATATTAAGGCACATGAAACATACAATCCAAGGTCAAATTCTGCCACACGTGTACACTCACTCAAAGATATGGAGTTGTTTACACGACCAGATGACGTCACTGAGTCAGCTGGTGGTTCCAATAATGTTCTGCGTCTACCTATCAAAAAGTTATTGTACCATGCCTTGTACCGTGTCGCTTTTATGATCTTGATCTTGATGCTACAGGTGGCTCGGGATCGCTCCAGAGTGATCTTGATCTTGATGCTACAGGCGACTCGGGATCACTCCTGAGCCGGGCCTTTGGATCAGCAGCTCCTGTAGACGACAAAAGAAAGGCACACAGAAAAAAGGAAGAAAAAAGAACAGGGTTCTATGCTCTAACCCAGGGGTGGGGAACGTCCGGCCTCCGGGCCGTATAAGGCCCCCAAAACCATTTGATCAGGCCCGCAAGGTAGTTCATAAATGCTATTTCATATCTCATGAATGAATAATATATAATGTAATTTTATTATGTGCTGGCTGCAGGTTATTTAAATTCAATTAATTATCTATGAACTCGGCAGTTTAGCAGCGTCATACCCTTGAATATAATTATATTTCTTGATTTTTTATTTTGTGACTGTTTTTCTTTGCACTGCTAGCGTCAGCTAAGAGCACTTGTACGGCCTTGAGCTGAGTGTTGCCATAGCATCCACAGGCGGGACCGTACACGTATGCTTCTCGTCAGCCGCCTGTCTGTCTGTACTGCAGTGACTCAGCTAGGCGGGCCGCGGGCAGTCAGTGCTAGGCATTTATCGAGTGTGGACGCTGTAGAACTGTTAATACACACTGGGTAGTTATCACGTGGTGTGACGTCCTACAAATGGCGACTGCAAAGAAAAGAAAAGTAGATGCAGAATGTCGAGCCTTCCAAGAGAAGTGGACAAACGATTATTTTTTTGTTGAAGTGAAAGGCAAACCTGTGTGCTTAGTTTGTGGGGATGCGTTAGCAGTAATGAAGAAGGCCAATGTGGAGCGTCATTACAGCTCAAAACATGCTAAGCTCAGTGATTTGGGAGGACAAATGCGTCTGGATAAAATCAATGCTCTTCGGCGGTGTTTAGAATCACAACAAGCCTCTTTCACAAGACCTCGGTGTGACAGAGACAACGTTATTCAGACGAGTTATGCACTGAGTGACCTAATTGCCAAGAAGCTGAAGCTTCACATAGAGGGAGAGTTTGTGAAAGAGTGCATCGTTAAAGCTGCGGAGTTGCTAGCGCCAGACAAACTTCAGTTATTTCAGAGTGTTAGTTTATCTCGTAGAACCGACTCAGATCGAGTAGCATCATCAACAGTACCACCTAACATCACGCGCCTCGCCAAAGAGAAGCAGTTCCAGCCGTCACATTAGAGGTGAGTTAAATGAGTGAAAAAATAATTGATAACTTTTTATGGCCCGCGAATTATATTAAAAATATCTAAATGGCCCTTGACAGAACGAAGGTTCCCCACCCCTGCTCTAACCGTCCGTACATCTGGCACGCCACATTCTCTCCAGAAACTCCTTCACCGCCTCAATCAAGGATTCTAGGGAGGATATACGGGTTCAATAGGCAGGCTGGAGGAATTGATTAGGGAACCTCGCTTCCAACAGATGGCGCGCGGGTCAAAGGTAGTAAGGGAGTGAGGGATGGGGGGATCCATGAGCGGGGGAAGATGAGCGCCGTTACAAGTAATACAAGATTCAAACAGTCAGTCAGTAGGGATGGGCAGGATTCTATAAAACGGGTAATCGCGAATCCGATTACTTGCCCAGTTGGATTCGTGGGATTCGAATCCTCCAGGAATCCTATGTACTCGTATTCTTAACAGCCCAGGACGCCCGAGATTCTTTCTCAGCCAGTGATATTGTCTGCCAGGCGCGAGATTCGTTGGTGTTTGCAAGGGAATCCAAGCACGGAGAGAATCCAGGATTCCCCTCCACCTGTCACAAACATCATGACTCTCACCCTTTGGCTAGAATTTGCCGAGATGCAGACCGTGTCTCCCATGATGCTTACCAAGGAGATATATATATATATATATATATATATATATATATATATATATATATATATATATATATATATATATATATATATATATATATATATATATATATATATATATATATATATATATATATATATATATATATATATATATATATATATATATATATATATATATGTGTGTGTGTGTGTGTGTGTGTGTGTGTGTGTGTGTGTGTGTGTGTGTGTATTCACCTAGTTGTATTTACCTAGTTGTAATTTTACAGGGCCAGGGTATCATACTCGTGAGGCCCCGTCTCTATATCTACACACATCCAACTTTCCTTTAAAACTATGCACACTCCTCGCTGACACCACCTCCTCACTCAAACTATTCCACACCTCCACACATCTCTGTGGGAAACTATATTTCTTCACATCCTTCAAGCATATTCCCTTGGTTATCTTTTTACTATGCGATCTCGTAGTTCTATTTAAATTTTCCTCTCTCAACATCATTTGTTCATTATCCACTTCATCCAAACCGTTCAACAGTTTATAAACCTGTATTAAATCTCCTCTTTCTCTTCTTTGTTCCAAGGTAAGCAAATTCATTTCTTTTAATCTCTCCTCATAGGTCATTTCTGCCAATTCCGGAACCATTTTTGTTGCCATTCTCTGCAATCTCTCCAACTTCCTTATATGCTTCTTTTTATAAGGGGACCAAACCACCCTGCATATTCCAATCTTGGTCTAATTACCGTACTAATTAATTTCTTCATCATATCTTTATCCATATAATGAAAGGCTAATCCAATATTTCTAATCAAATTATATGTTTCTCCAAACATCTTGTCAATATGAGCCTCAAACTGTCCATGGTCTTGTATTATCACTCCCAAATCCTTTTCCTTTTCCACCTTTTTCAACACTACTCCTTCACCATCTTGTATGACCCTCTTGGCCGTCTTCCACTCTTCCCCATCTCCATTACATGACTTTTGCTCAGATCAAATTCCATCTCCCACCTCTTGTTCCACTCCCAAATCCTATCCAGATCTGCCTGTAAAATTTCACAATCTTCTTCACTCTTCACATACCTACACAACTTGGCATCATCCACAATCAAATTAATATAACTGTTTACTCCTTCTGGCATATCATTAATATAGACAAAGAAAAGTATTGGTGCCAGCACTGAACCTTGTGGGACTCCACTCTCCACCACCAACCAGTCCGACTTTGCATCCCTTATTACCGTTCTCATCTCCCTTCATCTCAAATAGTTTTCCATCCACTTTAACACTTTTCCCTTCAGTCCTCCATAAATCTCTAATTTCCATAGCAGTCTCATGTGAGGTGTACCTTGTCAAAAGCTTTTTAAATCCAAATATACACAGTCCATCCATCCTCTCTCTCTTGTATTTTGTCAACCACTCTTGAATAAAAGCTCAGTAGATTTGTTACACATGACCTCCCTTTCCAAAGCCAAATTGATGATCCGATAATAACTTATGATCCTCCAGGAACCGTATCCAATATTTCTTTATCACCCTCTCACAAATCTTACCGACCACACTTGTTAAAGACACAGGTCTATAGTTAAGAGGCTCTTCCTTACTGCCTCCCTTATAAATGGGCACCACTTCAGCTCTTTTCCACTCTACCGGTACTTCCCGGTTTCTAATGAGCACCTTATAATATCATATAATGGATCTATCAATTCTTCTCTACATTCCTTCAATAATTTGCCTGAAACTTCATCTGGTCCCATCGCTTTATCATCTTTAAGTTCCTCCAACATTTTATATAACTCCTTTTTAGGTATCTTAATGTCATCCATGTACACATTTCCTTCTACATTCTGAGGCTTTACAAACATTGTTTCTTTAGTAAATACTTGTTGAAACCTATTATTTAGCAATTCCGCGATATTCTTAGGGTCATCTACTATCCCTTGCTCTCCTTTTAATCTTTCAATGGACTCTCTCTTTTAAGTTTACCATTTATGAACCTGTAAAACAATTTTGGATGTTCCTTACTCTTGTCTACAATATCTTTTCAAATTTTCTTTCTTCCTCCTCCTTACCCTCACATACTCATTTCTTACCACTCTATAATTCTCCTTATTTAGTATATTCCTGCTCTTTTCCATCTTTTCCAAGCCACATCTCTCTTTTCTTTAGCCTTAACACAAGTTGCATTAAACCAATCCTTTCTTCCTTCCTCTCTCGGTTTATACTTTGGTACAAATTTCATAACTCCTTCTTTATAATATTTCATAAAAATCTCATATTTTTTGCACTTCTCTGATTTGTAACATCTCCCAATCTAATGTTCTGAAATAAGTTTTTCAAATTTTCTGTGTCCATCTTTCTATAATTCAATCTACCACTCCTGTATGTCTCATCTCTCCTTCGCTGTGTTATTGCCATCTGCATTTCCATAACCACATGATCACTCTTCCCAATGGACATTTATATTGTATATTCCACATAGGTACACTTCTCGTGTTAACACCAAATCCAGTCTAGCCGGTTCATCATCTCCTCTATATCTAGTATTTTCTTTCACCCTCTGTTCCATCATATTTTCCATCATTAGATTAAGAATCTCTCTCCCATGCTTCCTCTCCAACACCACTTACTAGATTTTCCCAATCCACTTCTTTACAATTAAAATCTCCTACTAGTATCACCTTTCTTTTTTCAGTTAATACACTTTCCAAACTCTGTAAAGTATCCTTGATCATATTGTCGTATTCCCTTAATGTCCAAGAATTTGTTTTAGGAGGTACATAGGTCACCATGATTATTAATTCTTTTCCATCACTTTTTAACCTTATGCTTATCACTTCTGCGTTGTTCTTCCCATACCAAACCTCATCCACATTTATCTCCTTCTTCGTCATAATCATAATTTCTCCTCCACCTTTACCCTCTCTATCCTTTCTCCATATATTATATTTATTATCCAAATTTACCTTTGTTTTTTCATGTAATTTTGTCTCAGTCAAACACACTATATCAGGCTTCTCCACCATCATATAGTCTTGCAATTCCAATCTACTTCACAGTATCCCATCTATATTAGTATACATTACGGTCCACCCACTGCTCCCTCTAGGGCAGCGGTTCCCAACCTTATTTGTCCCGTTCCCCCTTTTCCAGTCATTGTTTCACCTGTGGACCCCCTACAACGAAATAGGTTAAGCCAAGAAAATTAATAAAAGATTTTTCTGCAAGAAATGAATATATTAATGTAAAATGCCTTCCATTGTTATGCTGATTAAGATGTAGGCCTATTTATATGAAATCAGAAAACATTCCGTTCAGCACTTTTTGATTTAAGTAAAACACATAGGAAAAATGTTATGTTAATGTTGTTATAGTTGTAGGTATTGTGTGCAAAACTATCTTTATAATATTTGCCCTTTTTGAGCTTGCAAGCACATGTATGAATAAAAGAATCACAAAACTGTATGAATACAACAAAAATCACAAAACAGCAGTGAATGAAACTTTTCATTGGTTGCGAAAAAGTATGTCACTTTATATTTCTCAATGGGACTTTTGTGGTTGTTTTTGAGCAACCAGCTCATGAATCCTTGGCTCAGTGGCAGCCAGTGCACACCTCAAGTCATCTTCCACAGACAGCTTGTTCCTTGATTTTGTTTTTATTGCAAGTAATGAAGAAAACCCACTTTCACAGGTAGGTTGAAGCAAAAGGCAAAAGAACTCGAACTGCCAGATCACTTATTTTTGGATATGATTCCATCATTGAACACCAGAAGCTAGACAAGGAGTTTGACTGGAACACATTCTTGGCTGTTGAATCATGGAGAAGCTCAATGAACTCTTCTTGTGCGTCTTCTAACACATCATCAACCTGACATAAGAAAGGATTTTTTGCTAATCCTGCATGCTGAGGGCTCAAGTCAGGAAAGTAACGGCGAAATTCATCATCTAGCTGAGACAAGTGGTCCATGATTTCCTTGGACAAGGTACTTGAAAGCTGACCATCAGCAAGAACTTCATTCAATGATGGAAACATCATAAATTTTCCTACACTCACTCTCTTCTTATACAGCTCCAATTTGGCCAAAATGCATGTATTGAGTCACAGTGGCTGAGCAAGTTTGAATCCTTTCCTTGAGTCTCAAGTTCAGCTGGTTGAAGATTTCAAATATGTCCACAAGATAAGCAAGGCGGAGCTCAAAGTGTTCTGATTTCAAATCTCCAACAGGTCACATTTTTCTGTACATCAAGAAACATTTCAACTTCCTGGCGAAGAGAGAAGAAGCGGGACAAAATCTCCTGCAGACAACCACCTGACGGATGTATAAAAGAGCAAGGAACTATGCTCGGATTCCATGTCATGACACAGTTGCTGGAACAGTCTCGTGTTGAGGGCAGAGTTTTCACATAGTTCACGACCTTGACAATACCAGTGAAAATTGTGAGAAGCCCAGAAGGAAGCGATTTAGAAGCCAGAGCCTCCCGATGAATGAAGCAGTGCACACCAACTGCATTTGGTGCTTTGGATTTTACTTTTGCTTGAAACCCGACCTCGACCCAAGCATGGCTGGAGCTCCATCAGTTGTGATTCCAACAAGATTATTCCAACTCAAACCATGCTTGTCAAAAAACGATGACACAGCATTCATCACATCAGTGGCCGTACTTGATGTTTCAAGATTTTGACAGCAAAGAAATTCCTCCTTTATTATGCCTTTGAACAGGTATCGGCAGTATACCAACAGCTGGCACGCCATTGCTACATCAGTGGATTCATCGACCTGTATAGCAAAAATGGGGGATGCTTTTATCTCTTCAATAATCTGATCTTTCACATCACCTGACATGTCCCTGATTCTTCGCTGGATAGTATTATTCGAAAGAGATACATCACTTAGTTTCTGTGCTGCTTTTGCTCCAAGAATCAGTCTAACCATTTCTTTTGCACAAGGTAGGATCAATTCTTCAGCAATTGTGTGTGGCTTTTTCTTCCGTGCTACTAAATAAGCCACTCTGTATGATGCTTCCACGATGTTCCTCTCTTCTCTTGGAAGCTACCAGTCGCATCAAGTTTTGCCTCTTCAGTTCATCAGCTTTCCTCTTGAAAAAATCCTTTTCCTTCCTAGCATACTCAGGGTGGCATTTGGTCAGGTGAAGTTGTAATTTTGAATTATTGCACTTAATATTGCCATAATAAAATAAAGGTTATTTATTCATTTCTCTCTCATTCATATATCACGTATATTCATGACACTCGTCATTTAAGGAGGCAATAAATCTTCCTGTCATCTCGCGAGCCACTCATGACCATCCCAAGGGCCAAATTTGTCACATGGACCGTGAGTTTGACACTGCTGATACTGTTAGCTAATGTAGAGCAATTCTAACATTTAAGCATTCAGTTTTAAGGATTGTGAACAGTAGTATAAATTTTATTCTGAGCCGCATGTCTCCTAATTCCAGTATAATAAATTTAAAATAAGTAGAATCTCTATGGACCCCTTGAAATTCTTCCATGGACCCCTTGGGGTCCATGGACCCCTGGTTGGGAACCACTGCTCTAGGGGTTCCTCCGCATTCCTTTTTTCCACATACCATTTTCTGACTCTCTCTCCTATAACTCTAAAAAAAAACTTTAATTTTTCCTCTTCAGACCGCACATCATTTTTCCTTCTCGCCTCTTCCAACAATTCCTTATATCTTCTCCTCTCTTCCTCATTTCTATTTTTCCTTACGTACATCTCTTTACAACCTTCTACCTCTCTTAATTTTGATGTTCTATATAAAATGTCCTCCGCAGATTGTTGTGACTTCAGTACTACTTTAATCGGTCTCCTTACTCTCTCCTTATACGGACCCAGTCTATGGATCTCTTCCACTTCTTCTTGTAGGTCTTTTTTTTCCTCATCATTTAGATTTTTGAACAGATCTCTTACCGTTTTCAATTCTTCTTTAATTCTCTTAGGCTTATATGTTATATTTTGTTCTTTCATCCCAAATATTAACACACTCTTCTTCTTTTCTGCTATTTCTCTTATCAATGTTTCCTTATTCTTCATAACATTAACCAGTTCCTTAGGCCTTTCTTTTTTGTCTTCATTCAACTGATCTTTAATTATTTCTTGTAAACTAACCATCTCAGCTTCCCTCGACACAGTCCATTGTTTTCTTCATTTCCCACTCCCTTTCAAACCTTTCACTATGCTCACTGATCATTTCCTTAAAGTCATCTTTCTCCTTTACAACTTTCTCCATTTTCTCCTCCAACCGTCTCTTGTATTTCTCAACCTCCACTCTCAAGTGTGCATTCTCATCCCCCAATCGTTTTTCATTTTCCTCCAGTCTCTTAACTCTTTCCTTCAAAGCCTTGCGGAATTCTCTATCCTGCTCCTCCTCACTCCTCTGAACTTTTAATTCCTTCACCAACTCCTCAAATTTCTTCTCTAGCATAACCAATCTTCCTTGCATTGTTGCTCCTGTTGAAGATAGACTCATATTTTGTATGGCCACTTTTGGTTTTGCTCCCTGGGCCTCATCGGCATATTTTGAATTTGGTAACTTATTTCTTACAGGTCTATCCATTTTATTTCATTCTTCCTGGGAGCGTGTCGGTGTGTGGTGGTGTGCACTGGCGGCCAGGCCTGGTATAGCTTTGTGTGTGTGGTGGGATGCGTTGGCGGCTGTTTATGGCTGGCCCAGGACTGGCCCTTGTTTTTTTTCCCGCGCCGTCGTCTGGAGCGCGGAGGCTCCAACACCTCCGATCACTATTATGCACACTCCACCAGGCTACGTTCACTCTGTACACTCGTTCACTCGCTCTGATTGCCCTTTTGTACTAGTGACGGTTCTCACTCCAAGCACATTTTTTAGCGTGTGGAGTGTTAGTTAGACGACACTCTGAACAAGGAGGCACGTCCACTCTCCACGGAGCGCGGAGTGTTTTTACCTATTTGTATTTACCTAGTTGTAGTTTTACAGGGCCTGGGCTTTATGCTCGTGTGGTCCCGTCTCCATATCTACACTTATCCAATTTTTCTTTAAAACTATGTACACTCTTTGCTGACACCACTTCCTCACTCAAACTGTTCCAAGTCACAACACATCTTTGCGGGAAACTAAATTTTTTAACATCTCTCAGACATCATCCCTTCCTTACTTTCTTACTATGCGATCTTGTGCTTCTAAAGTCATATTCTTCTCTCAGGATCAGTGTGTGTGTGTGTGTGTGTGTGTGTGTGTGTGTGCCTTTTTTTTTGTATTTATTATACGAAGATTTCCATACTATAAATATGCAGTCATGTAAATACATGTGCAGTTATAGTAGAGTGAGACACACTGCAGCTCCATTTAATCCCAAATGGGCGCATTTCTGCCACGCTTGGCTGCCATTATGCAGAACCACTGTTTTTATTAAATCTAAGGTAGCCTATTTACAGAAAGTCCGTTTTTTAAAACGAAAGTAGAGTAGCCTACTCAACTCGAGATGCACGGCTTTGGGGAGACTTACATAAAAGCTGGATAGTCACAAAAAAAAAATTTTTTTTGGCTATTATTAGGCAGGTAAAAAGTTGCTGTAAAACGGTGTTATTAGTAATTGTATATAATTAATAATATTAGGGATGCATATACTCATGAGAGCGACTATCACGGGTTCCCCCTTCATATCAGTCCTCAACCTCGACTTAAGAGCTCGGAATCGGAATATAGATGGAAAAGGCGGAGGGGGGAAGTGGGGATAGGGGAAGAATAGGTGGGTGATAAGAAGGGAACTTTAGTTGAATAAAGTCACTGGGGCTTGACCCAGGCGCAAGATGGTTTTCAGTGATGTATCACTCTACTTTTTGGTTCCTCTTCTTGAATCTTGAGGGCCGGGTCAGGTGGAGACAAAGGCACCAACACCAAGCACACGCAAGCGCCGGACCGCCCACGCAGCGAACGAGGGCCCTACACCTCTACGGAAATGGCGGCGAAATATTGGTGTCCCTTAGCAACCAAAACACCGTGAAGGAGAAAAATTTAATATGGTGCAGTAGAAGGGAAAAAGATGACAAATAGAGAGGATGGAGTGAGAAGTACATCCGTATAGCGGAGGAACCTACAGTTTTACGTGGGTTCCGAACCACGGATAGTAGTAGATTTGGTGAAATGATTGGGTTTTTTTTCACTGTTTGATCTGCTGCAGTCTCTGACGAGACAGCCAGACATTACCCTACGGAACGAGCTCAGAGCTCATTATTTCCGATCTTCGGATAGGCCTGAGACCAGGCACACACCACACACCGGGACAACAAGGTCACAACTCCTCGATTTCCATCCCGTACCTACTCACTGCTAGGTGAACAGGGGCTACACGTGAAAGAGACACACCCAAATATCTCCACCCGGCCGGGGAATCGAACCCCGGTTCTCTGGCTTGGGGGATAATGATATAACTTTATTTGCGAGGTTGGTGAGAGGGGGATATGCAGCTTTTATTTGTGAATAGATGAATGTGATGAGTGAAGCTGGTGGTGTCTGCCATCTCCTTTGCTGGCTGGCTCGTGCTGTAGATCCTGATGTTCTGGTACGTACTGGAGTTATCAACCTGCTATGGAGATGAGAAGAACGATTAAATGGGCCAATTTGGTGATGCCACTCTGACGCCTGGAGTAGTTAGGTTAGGGAGAAGTGAGAAGGAAAAGAGATAAAGGGCGGAGTGGGGTTTGCTGCCGCCGCCAGAGCGAGAGATGAATAGGGGACTCGATTTCCCGTTTACCCGAGGATACCGGGATCGTAAGGGTATATCATGGGTCGGGTGGCACGCCAGCTGACCTCCCCACACGCCGCAGAAAAAGAAAAAAAAACTATAGATGTGTTATTAGGGATAAGGAGATAAAGACTGGGAGGAAGAGTATAGAAAAAGATGGGCGGAATGAGGTTTGCTGTCGTTGCCGAATGAGAGATGAATAAGGGACTTGATTCCCCGTTTACCCGAGGATACAGAGATCGCAAGGGTATATCATCGGTCGGATAGGCGCACCAGCTGACCCCCACACGCCTCGGAAAATGTTTGTTATAATTGGGAGACAAGGTTAGGGAGAGATGAGAAAAAGGATTCCATTATTTGTAGATGGGGTTAGGAGGTTCGTCTGGAGGGTCGAGGAGGGTGGTGTGGGGAAGATGTCTGTATGCTGGGGGAAGGTTTTTTTAAGAAGTTATATATGTCTGTGTGTCTGTCTGAAAATGTATTTAGTTGTTTGTCTCATTATTTATGTCCCACGTGAAAATAGTGAAGCTGAGTGTGCCATTCGAAGTGTAGTGATGAGTAATTTGAGTCATCTATAGCTGATGAGACTGGTAAAAAATTGCCACAGTGAATGGGGTGTACTGGTATGTATAATGATTCTTATGGAGCTACCGTTAACAGAAAAATCTTATTATTGTACTTTCTGCATTCATGTACTTCACGGAGTAGTATCTACAATAAAGATTTTCTTTAATTTACCGTTTATTTGCAATACGCGTTTTCCATTCTGTAATAAAGCAGCGATATACTGTATAGTTGTACCGTTAACATATTTTGCTATTTTAATATAAATATGAAGATTTAATAGATATTGTTGCATTATGGTCGACCTTGAAAAAAAAAATACGGATCTTGAAAGATTTCTAAGACCTATCTTGAAAGATTTTTTCCCAACCGCTGGCAACACTGCTTGTAACTCCTTGCATTCACATCCATACACTGTGCCCTAGCTCTGAAGAGATCACCACCATCCAGGCTTCCATCATACCACCTCTCATACATCGGGGCCTCTTTCACCTTGTACCATTCCAGAGTAGTCTTTCGTTCCACCCCATTCCTCCATTCATTCAATCCCATACTCTTCACCGGCTGAGTCTGTCTATCTCACTCTTCCACTTCCTCACATGCCATTCTGTTCTCACTCTGCCTCCTCTTGTCACGACCCATTCCAGCTCATTCTGATTCACCCCAGCCATTCCCACTGCCCATCCAACCTGTAGACCATTCCTCTGTCATTCTCATACACCTTTTCCTCCATTTGCTTCCACTTTCACTCCACAGATACACCTTCCTTGCTATTCTTGCATCATCCATTCTCTCAAGCCTAATCTTGTACCTAAGTGTCGCTTTTATAAGTCTTTCCCTAAAAGAGCTCCATCCCATATCCCCTCTTAAGGCTTCTACTGCCGTGTACCTCGGTGCATTCAGTGCCAGCCTAGCTACTCTACACTGCCCCACTTCTAACTTGTCAATTTCACTCTCGTTCCATGCAATCATATCCATACCATACATTATACTGGGGACAGCCACACTCTTCCACACTTCTCTCAGTACGTCATACTTACTTGCTCTCATCCTTGCCGGGCTTCCTAAACGACCCACCCACTGGTTCATCAAGCTTATTTTTTCATTCTTTGACTTTTCACACCCATTTGAACTCATCCACATCCCTAAGTACTTGTATTCTTGTGCCTGCTTCAACTCATTCTCTCCCAGCCTCCATACTGCATTACATTCATCCTCCGACCTATTCACAATCATCACCTTACTCTTCTCACTACTAAACCTAACTCCAAAATCTCTTCCATACCCATCAACTACATCCAGCAAACTTTGCAGCTCCTCTGCTGACTCACTCATAACCAGTGGTGCCACCAGGGGGTGGCCTGGGGTGGCCGCGGCCACCCCTTCAAATCTGCTGGCCACCCCACTGGCCAGTCACAATATCGATTGCTAGTTTTATTTTTAACAGCGTTTGAAAAAATTTTCAAGATCTTGAAAAATTAACCTTAACCTTTGAAAGCTTGAAAGAAAAAGTCTAAATCCCCAAAATCTTGAAAAATCTACACCGACTGTATAAAAGTCGTATAAAATGAGAGAGAGAGAGAGAGAGAGAGAGAGAGAGAGAGAGGTGGCGCTGGCTCAGATGACGGCCTGACGCGTACAATACACGTGGGAATGTAACATCACATTCTTCTGCTTTGCTTTGCTGGTAAGTGTATCCTACTAAACTTAAACTTAAGCGTTAATTAGTCGTATTAATCTTTATTGATATATTTTCACCCTCTGGCATAGTGTATTATTTACTTAAAGACACTCATTATTTATGTCCCACGAGAAAATAGTAAAGCTGAGTGTGCCATTCCAGGTGTGTTGTTGAGTAAATTGAGTAATCTAGCTCATGAGAGGGAAAAAAAAAAAAAAAAAAAAAAGCCACAGTAGGTGTGGTCACTGGGGTGTACTTGTAAGTATAATGATTCTTATGGAGCTACGGTCAGCTATCATTAGATTGGAAACGCTATAGTGTACTTATAGGTTCACATACACACACACACAAAAAAAAAAAAAAAATATATATATATAAATAAATAAATAAAAAATGAATAAATAAATAAAAAAAAACTAGTGCATCTTATGTTTTTCTGGTGATATGATGTATTGCATTTGGTAAAATTGTTACTTTGTTCCCTGGTGGTGGCTCAATTATACTGTATGTATGTAAGTACTGTATACCTGGCATACAGTACTTACCGGAAACAGAAAACTTTAACTTTTTGTACTTTCTGCATTCTGCATTCACAGAGTACTACCTACAATAAAGATTTTTAATTTACCGTTTACTTGCAAGACTTGTTTTCCGTTATGTAATAAAGCAGCGATATATAAGTGTCCGATGTAGAGAGGGTTTACTATTGTAATTTTGTGAGAAAGATGTAGTGTTTCCATTTGCCTCACAATACAACTGCAGCACTGAGGATCTACAATACGAAATCTCCCAGCTCAAGCGCATTCTTGAGAGGAAGCGAGCTAGTAGAGAGGAAACACCAAAGAGTTTAATGGAGCTCACTGCCTTTCTGGAGCCATATAGGGAGGTATTCCATGAAATGTTTAAACTGTGCAAAATTGCACTTGCATTACCTGTGAGCACCTCATCGTGTGAACGGAGCTTTTCAGTGCTTAAGTTAATCAAAACAGCCTTGAGAAGTACCATGACTGATGAGCGTTTAAGCAATTTGGGGGTACTCAGAGTGGAATTAAGAAGGGCTAAGGCCTTAAATCTTTATGAGTTTGTGGATGCGTTTGCCAAAAAACACAGCAACCGGCGAATAATGTTCTTCTGAAAATGCAACTGCAGCACTGAGGATCCGCAACAGGAGAATAAAGTTGTAATAATAGTACTAGTAAGATAAAATTCCTGAAATTATGACTTTTTAATTCTGGTGTGCCACCCCAAAATTTTAAGTGGCCCCCCCATGGCCACCACTATGAAATTTTTCTGCAGGCGCCACTGCTCATAACCACTACGTCATCTGCATTCCCACATGATCTTGATCTTGATCTTGATGGTACAGCTGACGCAGAATTTCTTCTGGGTCAGGCCTTTGTATCGGCAGCTCCTGTAGGGAACATAAAGAACACCAGACAACAAAGAGGGCAATCACCATCTTTCACACCACTAGTTCCTGCATCTGGCACACCACATTCTCTCCAGGAACTCTTTCACAGCCTCAATCATCCTTTCATTCGTCTCCCCACACAGTCCCAGCAGCAACACCATCCATTCTCTTCCTGTCATGCCCCAGCTCACTCAGCACCACTTGCATCATCTCATACCTGTCTCTGGCATACTTCACACACTCCAGCACCACATGTTCCACTGTCTCATCCTCTCCCAAGTCACACATCTGGCACACTTTGCTGTGGGACTCAGACCATCTATAATTCCTTGCATTTACATCCATGCACTGTGCCCTAGCTCGGAAGAGAAGATCACCACCCAGGCTTCCCTCATACCACTTTTCATACATTGGGGCCTCTTTCTCTCTATACCATACCAAGGTACTCTTTTGCTCCATCCTATTTCTCCAGTCATCCAGTCCCACACCTTTCACTACTCTGTCTATCTCACTCTTCCACTTCCTTACATCCCATTCTCTACCTTCTCCATTTCTAACAATCATACTCCAGTCTCTCTCTAAATGTCTTTCTTCTACCTGTTGAAAAACCCAACTACTTACTAACCCACTCTTTGCTACCAGCCTGACACACCTCTTCCCCACTTGCTACTCCTGACATTCCACAGAAACACTTTTCTCACTATCCTTGCATCATTCATTCGTTCTAACCTAGCCTTATACCTTAGGGTCGCTTTCACAGATCTCTCTAAAAAGTGCTCCAACCCATATCACCCCTAAGGGCCTCTACTGCTGCATATCTAGGTGCATTAAGTGCCATTCTTGCAACTCTATTCTGCCCTATTTCTAACTTATCTAGTTCACTCTCATTCCAAGCAATCACATCCATACCATACATGATGCTCGGGACAGCCACACTCTTCCAAACTTCTCGCAGCACGTCATATTTACTCGCCCTCATCCTTGCTGCACTTCCTAGACGACCTATCCACTGATTTGCCATACTTATCTTCTCATTCTTAATCTTTACACAGCCATCCAGCCTCATCCACATCCCCAGATACTTATATTCATCTGTCTGCTGCACCTCATTCACTCCTAATCTCCACACATGATTCCTCTCATCCTCTGACCTATTCACAACCATTACCTTACTCTTTTCACTACTAAATCTCTTCCATACCCATCTACTACATCAAGCATACTCTGTAGCTCTTCTGCCGACTCACTCATGACTACATCATCATCTGCATACAAGAGCACACCTATCTTATCATTTCCCACATTTACACCTGCATTCATTCTCCTCATTCTAGCAGCCAATTCTTCTGTACATAAGCTAAAGTGGGTTGGTGATAATATGCAACCCTGCCTAACTCCTCTTTCACTCTTCACCCAGTCTGTCTCTATATCCCCTAGTTTATACTTAGCTCTTGTATCCACATACATACTTCTCACTATGTTAACTATCTTTGCACTTAACCCAATCTTTTCTAACACCCTACCTAGCATTTCTCTGTTTACCCTATCATATGCTTTCTCTATGTCTAGGAAACCTAAGTATAGTTTGCTACCATCCCTTTTCTTTCTCTCAATCAATTCATTCACCACAAACAGATTGTCTTCTGCTCTCCTGTCCACTCGGAATCCATTTTGCTCTTCGCCTAACACTCCAACTCTCTCAATCCATTTGCACAATCTCTCATTCAACATCGCACTGAACACTTTGCCTACTGTGTTAACTAACGTAATCGGCCTGTAGTTCCTCAACTCATTCTTACTCTTATATCCTCCCTTATGCAACAAGGTCACCCTGCATTCATTCCACATTCTCGGCACTCTCTCCTCCTCCCACACCTGGTTGAACAACTCAGTCATCCTATCAATCACTACTTCTCCATTTTTGTACATTTCATACGGTATCTCATCCGGCCCTGCTGCCTTGCCATTCTTCTGCTTCCTCACACATTTCTCCACCTCCTCCCTGCTGATCCTTTCATTCAACTCATCTGCATCCTTTCTCTCCAGTGACACATGTCCTTCATCCACATCAAAGACCTCACCTACACCTCCAATCTCTTCCCAAAACTCTTTTATTGCCCTTCTCATTTCTTCCTTATCAGTCACCACTGCCCTTCACCTTCAGGCTCTCCACATTCTCACTGTCAGGCATCCCTCACCCCTCAGGAATCTGTACCATTCTCGCCCACCTTCCATACCTTTCTCTCTAAGGGCCTGAATCACACTTCTCTCACTTGTAACTTTAGCATTCATTATCTTTCGCTTCGTCATTCGCTGCTGACTCACATACGCTGCCCATGCATTCAGGTACTCCCTTTCAGCTTCCTCACTCTCATGTCTCATGTGTTCAGTGCGGTGTTGAATGCCAGATTGTTTAAGTGGATTGAAAGAGCTGGTGTATTAGGTGAGGAGCAGAATGGTTTCCGTACGGACTGGAGAGCTGAGGATAACATGTTTGTGGTGAATGAAATGATTGATAAAAAAAAAAAAAAGAGGGATGGAGGTAAATTGTATTTGGGTTTCCTGGACATAGAGAAAGCTTATGATAGGGTGAATAGAGAAATGCTAGGTAGAGTCCTAGAAAAGATTGGGTTGAGTACCAAGATAGTCAACATAGTGCGTAGCATGTATGTTGATACCAGAGCTAAGTACAGTTTAGGAGATATAGAAACAGACTGGGTGAGGAGTGAAAGAGGAGTTAGGCAAGGATGTATTTTTTCACCAACCCTTTTCAGCCTGTACACAAAGTAGTTAGCAGCAAGAATGAGAAGGATGAATGCAGGAGTGAGTGTGGGGAATGATAAGATAGGTGTGCTTCTTTATGCAGATGACGTAGTGGTTATGAGTGAGTCAGCAGAGGAGCTGCAAAGTCTGCTGGATGTGGTTGATGGGTATGGAAGAGATTTTGGAGTTAGGTCTAGTAGTGAGAAGAGTAAGGTGATGATTGTGAATAGGTCGGAGGATGAATGTAATGCAGCATGGAGATTGGGATTGGAGCAGAATAGAGTTGCAAGAATGGCACTTAATGCACCTAGATATGCAGCAGTAGAGGCCCTTAGGGATGATATGGGTTGGAGCACTTTTAGAGAGAGATATGTGAAAGCAACCCTAAGGTATAAGGCTAGGTTAGAACGAATGAATGATGCAAGGATAGTGAGAAAAGTGTTTCTGTGGAATGTCAGGAGTAGCAAGTGGGGGAAGAGGTGTGTCAGGCTGGTAGCAAAGAGTGGGTTAGTAAGTAGTTGGGTTTTTCAACAGGTAGAAGGAAGACATTTAGAGAGAGACTGGAGTATGATTGTTAGAACTGGAGAAGGTAGAGAATGGGATGTAAGGAAGTGGAAGAGTGAGATAGACAGAGTAGTGAAAGGTGTGGGACTGGATGACTGGAGAAATAGGATGGAGCAAAAGAGTACCTTGGTATGGTATAGAGAGAAAGAGGCCCCAATGTATGAAAAGTGGTATGAGGGAAGCCTGGTGGTGATCTTCTTCCGAGCTAGGGCACAGTGCATGGATGTGAATGCAAGAAATTATAGATGGTCTGAGTCCCGCAGCAAAGTGTGCCAGATGTGTGACTTGGAAGAGGATGAGACAGTGGAACATGTGGTGCTGGAGTGTGTGAAGTATGCCAGACAGGTATGAGATGATGCAAGTGGTGCTGAGTGAGCTGGGGCATGACAGAATGGAGATGACAGGAAGGGAATGGATGGTGTTGCTGCTGGGACTGTGTGGGGAGACGAATGAAAGGATGATTGAGGCTGTGAAAGAGTTCCTGGAGAGAATGTGGCGTGCCAGATGCAGGAACTAGTGGTGTGAAAGATGGTGATTGCCCCCTTTGTTGTCTGGTGTTCTTTATGTTCCCTACAGGAGCTGCCGATACAAAGGCCTGACCCAGAAGAAATTCTGCGTCACCTGTACCATCACGATCAAGGACACTTTGCCTACTGTATTGACTAACGCGATCGGCCTGTAATTTTTCAACTCGTTCTTACTCTTGTGTCCGCCCTTATGCAGCAGAGTCACCCTGCACTCATTCCACATTCTTGGCACCCTCTCCTCCTCCCACACCTGGTTAAAAAGCTCAGTCATCCTGTCAATCACAACATCACCTCCATTTTTATACAGCTCATATGGTATTTCGTCCGGCCCTGCTGCCTTCCCATTCTTCTGCTCTGCAAAGAGCTCCCGTTTTGATCTTGATCTTACAGGTGGCTCGGGATCGCTCCGGAGACAGAGGGTCTTTTGATCGGCAGCTTCTGTAGAAGACAAAAAGACACAAGCAGAAAAAAAAAGAAAAGAAAAAAAAAAAAAATAGTAGTATTCTCGTTAATATCTACACCTCGCTCGCCACACTCTATCCAGATACTCCTTCACAGCCTCCATCATCCTTTCACTCATCTCTCTACAGTCTACACAGTCCCAGCAGCAACACCATCCATTCCCTTCCTATCTTCTCCACTCTTTCATCCTTATTATGCCGTAATTCACTCAAAATCACTTGCATCATCTCATACTTCTCACACTCCAGCATGACATGCTCCACCGTCTCGTCGTCCCCCATGTCACACATCTGGCACACTTTGCTGCGGGACTCAAGACCACCTGTAGTTCCTTGCATTCACATCCATACACTGTGCCCTCGCTTGGAAGAGTTGATCACAACCCACCATACTACCTTTCATAAATCGGGGCTTCCTTTTCCTTGTACCATTCCAGAGTATTCTTTCGTTCTATCTCATTCTTCCATATATTCAGTTCCACCCACTTCACCTCTCTGTCTATCTCACTCTTCCATTTCCTCGTATCCCATTCAGTTCCTATATCCTGCCTCCTCTTGTCACGGTCCATTCACGCTCATTTTGATTCCTCCCAGCCATTCTCACCCCCCATACCACTTGTAATCCACTCTCTGTCATTCTCATGCACCTGTTCCTCCACTGACTCCCACTTTCATTCCACAGGTACACCTTCCTCACTATTCTTTCATCATCCATTCTTTCCAAAGTAACCTTGTACCTTAGTGTGGCTTTAACTAGTCTTTCCCTAATATTACCTCTCAAAGCTTCTACTGCTGTGTACCTCGGTGCACTCAGGGCCATTCTACCTATTCTATTCTGTCCCACTTCTAGCTTGTCAATTTCACTTTCATGCCATGCAATCATGCCCATACCATACATTATACTGGGCACCGCCACACTCTTCTACACCTCTCTCAGCATATCATATTTGCTTGCTCTCATTCTTGCTGCACTCCCCAATCGTCCTACCCACTGATTCACTAAGCCTAACTTTTCATTCTTCGTCTTTTCACACCCACTTGGACTCACCCACATCCCCAATATTTGGATCGGCAGCTCCTGTAGAGGACAAAAAAAAAAAAAAAAAAAAAAAAAAAACTATTCTATTCATTAATCATCCCTACACCTCGCTCGCCACATTCTCTCCAGATACTCCTTCACAGCCTAAATCATCATTTCACTCGTCTCTCTACAGTCTACACAGTCCCAACCAAGATCTATTAGTATTACTATTTAACCCTAGTCCCAACAGCAACACCATCCCATCCATTCCCTTCCTGTCTTCTCCACTCTTTCATCCCTATTATGGCCTAATTCACTCAAAATCACTTGCATCATCTCATACTTCTCACACTCCAGCATGACATGCTCCACCGTCTCGTCCTCCCCTATGTCACAATTCAATTCAATTCAATTTTATTGACCACGACAACAAATTTTAATACAGCTGAAGGAATGGTCCAGAAAAATAGACAAAGTGTTAACGATCTCGTTACACATAAACAAAATCACCATACATTAGCTTTTCAAGCATGACAAGACAATATTATTATCACAGTAACTCCCAAAATAAAACAAACAAACAAGCAAACTAAAGAAAATAAGAAAGTTCTCTTAAAGCTACCACCCAAAGAATACACAAAGCTTAATCTTAGGAAATATATTCAAAAAACAAAAAAAAAAAAAAACCCGTTAAACTAACCACATAAAACTAAAACCTTGTAAACAATAAAATTAATAAAACCCAGTAAACTTACATTAATTCCTAAAACTTTGAAATAACCACATAACACAAAAACCTTGTAAACACAATAAAATTAATAAAACCCAAGTAAACTTACATCAGTTCCTAAAACGTTAAACTAACCACATAAAATTAAAACCTTGTAAACACAATAAAAGTAAGAAAACCGAAGTAAACTTACATGAGTTCCTAAAAATCTTATAACATTCAAGTAACTGGAATCAATTTAATTTAACTTTAGAAGTGTATTGAAAACAGTGACCAATTGTCTATGCTTATAAATATCCAATATTTTATACAATATACAACATCTCTCAGCATCGCTATATCTGTCAGAGAACAAATCAGAGATATTAGAGAAATTATAACTTTGTCTCAAGTGTTGAATGAAGGTGCACAGCTCAACAACATGTGCCTCTGTTTGGATATCACCACATACACAGAGTCTTTCTTCCAAAGGTACCCTTCCTCGTCCTCTCCTATTCCACCTACCAACTTCCACGGCAAGTGAATGCGCAGACACCCGGAAACGCGTGAACGCAACCCGGTGAAATTCCTTTATGTGGGTATCTGTATTATACACCGAATGGACAGAAAGGGTGGGGTTTATTACTTTGTAAGTGAGACGTTTTGAGGAGGTTGAATTATAAATATTTTCTTTCATCTCATTAACACCTTCATCTATGTCACTTGTTGAGTCATACAACAAACTTTCAATATAAGTACGTGTCCGATAACGATATTCTGAGGAAATTTGTATTGCTAAAGCTAACGGGTCATCCACCATTGTTTCTCTCTCTGACCACATCTTTGAGAAAAATCTTCTCTGTTTATCCTTAACTATAGAGTGTAATGGTGGGTAACCCGCCTCCACTAAACAAACATCGGTACAAGTACTCAATCTTACATCAAGTAAATTTTTCAATGACCAATTATATAATTTTCGTACCGGCCTTAGATCTGCGTCCAGCCAGGACTCACATCCGTATAAAATAGAAGTCATTAAACAAGCATCGAATATGCGTCTCTTGATACGAAATGGAATATCATTATTTTCCTTAAGAAGGAGATGAATTTAATGACGAGACATCTTTGCATCAGCGTGAGCCGACTGACGACGAGACCGATCCGTCGGCAGTGAACATAATCCCAGGAAATAGAGACGGGCAAGAACCGTTATTTTGGGAATCGGCGGTTCCGGCTCCGAGTGTCTACGGAATCGCGAGAACCGGTTCCGGAACCGGTACCCATGACCTCCGGCTCCCTACCTCTTGAAGCTGTAGATTCTTTCCGGCGGTTCCGTAAAGTAAATCAGTGCTCAGCCCCGCGCGCAGCACCTACTACTCACGCCTGGAACCGTTAAGCGATCTCTTCCGGCACTGGAGCCGGTAAGAGATCGCTTAGCGGTTCTCTCTTGTAAATCAGAGAGCCGGTGCCGGCTCCCTTAGTCCTGGACGATTCTCGCGTGACGCTTACCACCAGGCTGGCTGTCAGGAAGCCGACTCCAGGAGCGGCTGGGAGCCGCTGCTTTCTCGATCATGCTATACCTCATGTTCCTCTGCTGACGGAGGAGCCTCGAGCGCTGCCACTGCCAGTGCCTGTCACCTTTTTTCCCTTTTTTTTTTCTTTCTTAGTTATTATTATTGTTATTATTATTATCATTATTTCATTATTATTATACAAGAGAGATCGAAGTGTTTAGGTTTGTTTGAGTGACGCCTCCGCTGGTGTAGTTACGGAGTTCTATACCACTTAATAATTATCTGTACCAATGGGAGGAATCGCCATACATGCATTGTCAATGCAAGTTCAACTTGTTGACGTTGTTTGTGTAGGAATAATTGCAAACAATATAGTACATTTCAATAACTTTATTAGTGAATCGTACATAATACATATATAGGTGTATTTTGTGAAATTAACATTGACATTGTGTAGGAATAATTGCAAACAGTACAGTACATTTCAATAACTTTATTAATGAATTTCGGACATAATACATATAGGTACATCTTGAAAAACAAACAAACAAAAGATTTCCAATAAAAGTACAATATGAAATAAATATAAAACTATGAGTAATATACAAAATCACATTTCCATATCACAGTCCGTTCCGTATAATGTAATTTGATAAACAAAAGAAAAATGATAAATAATAATCTAATCACATTTCCATATCACAGTATACTTTCCTTATAATGTTATGTAAAGCCGTATAAGTCATCATTAATGAAATTAATTTTCTTTGACTTTTGCGTATAGCTTGTGCAATTCATATAATTTACATAATTGCACAAGCTATACGCACTGATGTGTGTTGCATATTTTAATACTTTTTGATCCACGGCTATTTATATAGTATGTAGTGCAGCTTTACCGTGCATTTTTATTTAGGAACAAAATCATGTTTACGTTTGTATCTTTGATGTTGCTTCGCCTGTGTGAGATGAGTTCTCCTGCTTTGGAAAATAGTCTCTCTGATGGAACAGATGACGCTGATGTGCAAAGGAATCTTTTAGCCAGGTCACTAAGTTTGGGGAAATACATATCATGTTCTTTCCACCATGCCAGCGGGTCTCCATCCCTAGAAATATGGTTCTCTTCGAAATACCTCTTCAGCTCGATGCGAGGTCCTGTTGATAGCTGAGAGGTTGTCTGTACAATTTTTTCCGACTCTGTATCAAAGGTGTTCCAGTAGGGTGTTTTACATGACTTTTGAGCGAGAACCTGCTGGGCTGCTGGAAGTACCGCTGTTGTTGTACTTGGAGCCTCATCTGATGCCTTGGTTTGCATGAGGTTTATCAGACGATCTTCTGTATGTCTGGCAAGACTTTTATCTGCAAAAGGTATCTTTTTGAAGCGCGGGTCTAAAAGAGTGGCAGCTCCAAGGCAGAGAGCACTTTCAAGGCAAGGGAATCTCTTTGACATCTGTTGCTTTAGTTCAATGCCTAGAGGATTAGATGAGTACCTCTGTTGAGCCTCACTGCCGTTGCTTGCATTCATATAGGCTTGCATTCCTCTTACAATTGGTATGACCTTCGAAAGTGAAACGAATTTCTCTGCTGACATCTCTTTTGTTAGTTCCTTGAAAGGTTCCAGTATTACCACAGTATTCTGAATCAGCTCAAGCTCTTCACTGGTGGTACACATGTCATTTTTGCCGAGAAGGCAAAGTGTAGTTGTTATGAGTTCGCTTTGGTTTTCAAAGCGCTCTAGCATGTCAAATGTTGAGTTCCACCTCGTCTCAACATCCTGAATCAGTTTTTTTGTTGGCACATTGCTCTGCTCTTGAAGTTGTCGCAATTTATCAGAAGCTTTTACGCTATGATGGAAAAATGTCACAATTCTTTTTACCTTTTCTTTTACTTGTTGGACTTCGTCTGTGTTCTTTAGAGAATCTTGCACAACCAAATTTAGGGTGTGTGCAAAGCATGGGACGTGGCGAAGTTTCATTAAATTTACTGCTGCGCTCATATTAGCTGCATTATCAGTCACGACTGCAATTACCTTATGTAATATGTCCCATTCATTACAGATGCGTGTTATCTCTTCTGCAATATTTTCTTTGGTGTGACTGTTAGTCATTCTTGCCGTGGCCAAGACGACAGACCTTAAAGTCCACTCTGGGGAAATGAAATGGGCTGTTACTGTAATGTACCCCATGGTTTGTCTGGAAGTCCATATATCTGTTGTGAGTGATATGTAGTTGGAAGTGGATAATTCCTTCTTGACTTTCTCTGATTCATTTTTGTACAGTAGTGGAAGAAGTGTTCTCGTTAGTTCTCTCCTACTTGGCAATTCATATCGTGGATTCAAACCATGTGAATAATCTGTGAATCCTTCATTTTCCACAATAGTGAGTGGTTGCATGTCCTTTACTATCATTCTTAAGAGAAGATGGTCTAATTCTTTCTTCTTGTTTGAATCTTTTTTATAGACTTGTGTCTTACTTATAGCTTCCATTAGAGTGGGCTGAACTGTTGATGTGGATGGTGTATCTAACCCTGCAGCAGTTGCTTGATGTTCAGAGTCTTCTTTTAGGTCTGCATATTCCAAAGGGTGTTTAGTGCGTATGTGTTTCATCATTGATGACGTGCCGCCGGTGTACTTGAGTGTGTCTTTACACACTAGACAAACAACAGTGTTAGGCTCAACTTGATCCATATAGGTCCATACAGGAGCCTTCCTACTTCTTTTAGTTGCCATGGCGTACTAAATCGCTTCTTTATTGATAGAAAGAATTGTAAAACAAAGAAATGTGGCAGTGAGACGACGAAAATGGTGTTATAAGTGTGGAAAAGAATTGTCGGTGACAGCAACTTTTGCGTGATTTTCGTAGTGACCTCACTTTCAGCTAAATTTCTGAAAACACCGAATCCATTTTCGGAAAAGTAATATTGGTTTTAGGTAAAGGGGATGTTATACTCTTTTGCCGAAATATTTGTAAGTACTTATCTTTATTACATCGAAAAGTTCATATACGTGCTGATGAACAGCACGGGTTCCCCCCCTGAAAGCTTTGACTCGACTGAGGCGTCGGGGAGAGTGAAGGTATATATGTGGCCACTAAAATTGTGACGTCACGAGCTCGCGACCAATCATTTGCGCAGGAAATGATAAGCCGCATGATGGCAACATCCATGAAAGCCAATCACAGCCTTTTCTTGCCCACAGCCTCTCGGAAAGTCTCGAGGCGTTAGAGGTTCCATTGGCTTCCAAAGAACCGGTTCCACAAGCAGAGAACCGGTTCCCTAGTTCTCTCGACGGAATCGCCGGAACCGGTTCCGGAACCGGTTTCTGCCTGTCTCTACTTTCCAGTTGATGGCTTGCCAACACGCATGGGAGCATGATCCGATGGCAAGCATTCAACCTTATGCACACAAAAGGATTTCACATGCCTTACAATTTCATGAGAAGCCAAACAAACATCAAGTTCTGACACCCAATTTCCACCTTTTCGAAAAGTCATATCACTTTTAAAATGGCTACGTTCTGTCTTTAAGTTATTCACTAATAATATCTTATTATCAATACATATAGTTGATAAAACATAGGCATTATCATTTGGTGTATTCACGTGATCAGGGAGGACTGGATACTCATACCTTTCATCGCTCGGAATCTCACTACGGAGCGGTATTTCACGTGCGTAAACACCAAATCTGCAATTAAGGTCCCCCATGATAATATAATTACAATCATTGTCAGACACTTTCTCCTGTATGGCTGCAAACGATTGATGGGTGAAGTATTCAGAATCATAAGGTGGAATATAACAAAACCCAAACAACACATTAGGAATACATTTTAACATAAACCACACTTGATCGTTTTTATAATAGTCAAAGTTAGTAATAAAACGGGCCAGGTAGTTCTTCACCATAACAACTGTTCCTGCACGATGGGACGAAACACTAACAAAAACAAAACCCGGCAAACTTATTCTTAGGTTCGTTTTCGTTTCACTGACTGACTATATCATATTGTAACAGTAATGATTCAACCACAGGTTTTTCTAACTTTGTTCTTACTGCATTAATGTTCCAAGCCAACACATTAATATCTTTCATTATTTGTTGTCGTGGTCTTTCTAAAAACACATCAAATTAAACTTATCAATAACTTGACCGTCTTTGTACAGCTGGCGTTCTTTATAATTGATGTGAATGTTGGATCCTGCATTCTCAGGCCTTTCCTTCCCGATCTTTTCGGCTTTCTTCAGTCGTTTCCATTCTTCTCGTATAGCGGGATGCGTGTCTTTTTTAATGAAGATCTTCTTGTAAGGTTCACCAGCTTCTTTCAGGTGTTTTGCTCTCTCCAACACATCGTCGCGTACTTCACGAGTGTTGACGGTAATCAAGACAGGCCGGCGTCGCCCTCCTGGTTTGCCAAGACATAACATAACATAACATAAATAATAGGATAACAAAGGGCCACCAGGACCCATCTAGGTTATCCTGTTTCAGTTGCACAGCGACCTCGTCATCAGTACTTAAAGATACACTTTCAAGTACACAATACATTATATACTAATTCTAAATATTTGGCCCATTAATAGGGCTAAGTCCTACAGCAAAATCCTCTACAATCTGTGATCCCCATACATAGGGATCATGTCTTGTTTAACTATAGTAAATTTCTTATAAAAACTATCATGCAGCGCTATACATAATTATAAATCTAAGAAATTTAAGTGCTTATCTAATCTGTTTTAAACATTGTCAAACTAGTGCTATTTACAACCCTCTCTGGCAATGCATTCCAGAAGTCTACCACCCTATGACTAAAGAAATATTTTCTTATATCTAACCTGCAGCCTTGCTTTCTAATCTTCCTGCCATGATTTCTAGTCCTATTTCCCTCCTCTAAGGTAAAGAAAGATCTCACATCTATGTAGTTTGTATCTGAGAACATTTTAAATAACTCTATCATATCCCCTTATACATCTCCTCTCAAATGAAAACATGTTTAATTCCTTTAATCTATCTCTATACTCCAGGCACTTTAATGCTGGTATCATCCTAGTTGCTCTTCTCTGAACTGCTTCTAACATGTTGATATCCTGCCTATAATGGGGTGACCAGGCCTGTATGCAATACTCTAAATGGGGCCTAACATAGGAATTATATAAGCTACGTACCACTTCCTTACTTTTATAACTAACATTTCTATTTATAAAACCCAGGATCCTATTTGCCCTATTTCTTGCTTCTAAACATTGCTTTGAAAATTTCATAGTCCTGTCTATCACTACTCCTAAATCCTTTCCTTCCTCTACTGCCTCTAGCCAACATCCCTCCATCTCATAGCTAAAGTTTGTGTTGTCTTTACCTAAATGCATAACCTGACACTTTTTAGAATTAAACTCCATCTGCCACCTGTCTGCCCATGCTATCAGCCTGTCCAGGTCTCGTTGTATTCTGTAATTGTCCTTTTCACCCTGTACTGCACATGCTATCTTAGTATCATCTGCAAACTTTGATACTTTGCTACTAATTCCTATATCTAAATCGTTAATGTACACCAAGAAAAGAAGAGGTCCTAGCACTGATCCTTGGGGTACCCCACTAACCACTTCCTTCCACTCAGACATTGCCCCATTTAATACTACTCTCTGTTTCCTATCAGAAAGCCATTCACTAATCCAATCAACTAACCTACCCCCTATCCCATGTAGTCTCAATTTGTACACTAGCCTCCTATGCGGTACCTTATCAAACGCCTTGCTAAAATCTAGATATATAACATCTATGCTATTTCCATCATCTAACTCCTTGGTAATATATTCTAAGATATCGAGCAAATTTGTAAGACAGGACCTCCCTGATCTAAAGCCATGTTGGGTATCTCTAATTAATCTATTCTCATTTAAATGCTCCCAAATACTACCCTTAATGATTTTCTCTAGTATCTTACATACTATACTAGTTAAACTGATCGGTCTATAATTATTCGCATCATCCTTCCTACCTTTTTAAATATTGGAGTAACATTAGCTAACTTCCAGTCCTGAGGTATCTCAGCAAACCTAAGTGATCTTTCAAAGATTAACTTAAGTGCTTCAGAAATACTGTCTACACCCTCCCTAAGTACTCTGGCATGTAGCTCATCAGGACCACTAGCTTTCCTATCGTCTAGTTCAAGAATAAATTTCCTAATAATTCCCGGTTTTATATCAATATTTTCTAAAGCTCTTAAACTACTCGTCGCACTGTTTGTAACAGGATTTCCTATTCTTTCCCTAGTAAATACTGAAGAAAATTGTTAATTCAATAATTCTACTATGTCTTTATTTTGATCCACTACTACACCATCTTTTCTGAGTGGTCCAATCCTATCCTTATTTCTTTTATCACTGACCTTGTAATAACTATATAATTTTTGGGGATCTTTACTCCCAGCTCTAGCTAGTTTTATCTCTGCCTGCCTTTTACTTTTTTTATAACCTTACTCAAATCATCCCTGACCTGTCTGTACCTAATCAAATCTACATCTTCCCCACTTTTCTGCAATTCTCTATATGCCCTCTTCTTCTTTCTGATCTGTCTACCTATCTCGTGAGTCCACCATAATGGCTTCCTGTTTCTCTGCCTTATATCTTTGTAAGGGATACACTACATCACTATACCCTTTACTACAAGACACATCTGGCACACTTTGCTGCGGGACTCAAACAACTTACAGTTCCTTGCATTCACATCCATACACTGTACCCTCGCTTGGAACAGATCACCACCCAGCTGGCTCCGGACTCCGGAGCAGTGTTGCCACTCTAGAATTTCAGAAAACACAAGATTGTCCCTCCAAAAAAGACTAGATTGACCGAAAAACAACTAGATTTTTTTATAGTCATTTTCTTGGCAGTTTCACAGTCAGGAAACATCTTTTTCATTAACTCAACCAAATGGTCTGCCTGGGAAAATGCTATTCCATGTTCTGCCATATATCCACACAACAATAATTCTGCATTGTTAACTTTATCTTTCGGGTCTTCCACTGATTTCTTTAAGAAATGCTGAATATTCACACACTTTTCTTTGATTCATAGTTTTTTTTATATGCTTTGAGGTAACTTTGTAGCTTAACAAACCAGCTTTGTTAGGATTCTTTAGCTTGGATTCACATACTACACAATGAACAACATTCTTATCTTTGGGGTCTGGCTTGATCCAGTCTTTTAATTCAGGGTCAGTTAACCAGTCCTGATTAAATGACTGGCTGTACCACAACTTCTGTTTCTTTTTCGGCGGAGTTTTATCTCCACTGGAGCTTGCTGTAGGAGACTCACTCATTGTTGTCACTTATCACTATGCCTGTTTAAGACCACGATCTTCACCAAACTGAGGGAAGTTGGAATAAAAACCCAGTTCAGCTCTCGCCCGGTACTTGCTACGATGGACTCCCGTACTGACTGCTGAACGCGAACGAGACGCATCTCACTGTTCTTCATTAGAAAAAACGAGGAGTATGAGATTCATATAAGGGTATACTTAGGTATACGTAATTAGTAAGCAAAAAACATGAAACATTATCGCATTTTTTCCTTTGAATGAAAACTACAAGATTTGTTGGATTTTTAGGAAAAAACTACAAGACTACAAGGTCGAAGATAAAAATACTAGATCTAGTAGGAAAAAACAAGGAGTGGCAACTCTGCTCCGGAGTACGGAGCGATCCTGAGCCACCTGTAACATCAAGATCAAGATAAAGATCATCAAGATCAAGACTGGCTTTATTTTTATTAGTACAGCGGGATATGCGCTTGCAACCTTCTCCAGGCTAACCTCCTTGGTTTCAAACGTTGATCAACGAAACTGGAAAACTGTTGGTACGTATCTCAATCGCTCTGAAATTCACTTGTCCACACTTTTTATGGGACAATGATATAATTTTTGAAGTGTTTTGTTAGATTGATGTCCTAACATGGGGAGCCAGGGAGGGTGCAGATCCCCTTGGCTATCGTAGGTTGGTCAAATCAAGGATGGGCAAACTTTTTAGTGCAAAGGCCATCTTAGAAAAAAAAAATATTAATGCAGTTTCAACAAATACATCACACATTTCTCTCTCTCTCTCTCTCTCTCTCTCTCTCTCTCTCTCTCTCTCTCTCTCTCTCTCTCTCTCTCTCTCTCTCTCTTATTTATTGTTTATTGTTTTGTTTTGTTTTCTAGGCTCTATTCCACCAGTAAATGGTGCTCTACAGGGCCTCATACAAAATTATATATACATAGTTGTCCTAAATACATACAAATGAAAATAAAAATATATATACTAATAAATAGAACTTAACCTAACCTAACCTAAGGTCTTAAAAACTACATTGCACCTTATAATAATAATCACAGAGAAATCCTCTTCTTAACAAAAAAGATAACAAGTCCATCCATCACTGCATGAGATATGTAAATAAATGTATAGACATAGACATAATATGAAAAACAATATAAAAAAATATACAAATCAGATCCATTTATCCAAATAAGAAATGAAGATATAAGTGGCTAAAGAAATGAAATTGAACATATGAAAAGTAAACACAATAACCATATAAATCATCATCGCCCATTACAGTGCATAACGTTCAGTGATGCACATCTCCTCCACGTCATAACATTCTCTGAATATAAATGTAATTTAACCTTTTCTTAAAAACTACAACATTCTCACTGCACTTTATATCATTAGGTAGTGCATTGTATAACCTTGGAGCACTGTACTGAAATGTTCTTGCACCAATCCCAGAATTACATCTTGGTTCAAACAGTCTGTTTACATCATGTGCATGTCTCACAACTACATTGGCATTATTCTCAAATTTTTCCAGTAGGTCACTCAAATACTGTGGTTTACCAGTTTTAACAGCTTGATAAGTCAGGACACAAATTTTGAATACAATTCTAGCCTTGATAGGCAACCAGTGTAGTTCAATAAGTGTTGGTGTGATTCTCTCATACAGTGGTACTCTCTTAATTAATCTAGCTGCTTTATTCATGATCACTTGTAACTTTTTCAATTGGTAATTTGGTAAATTTAAGTATAATGAATTACAGTAGTCAATTCTACTAATGACATAGTTATGAATTAACATTTTGACAGAATTATCATCAAGGTATTTTCTTATAAATGCAATGTTACGGAGATGGTACCTAGCAATTCTTGTTACATCATTAATATGATCATTAAAATTTAAGTATTTATCCATAACCACACCCAAATTTTTCACTTTATCAGAAATCACTACATTCCTCCCATTAAAATTAAAACCTTGTATGTCATTCAACCTCCTGATATCACACTTTTTACCAACTATCAAACATTCCGTTTTGTCATCATTAAATTTCAGCTGTTTTCCATCCATCCATTTCTTAACATCAAACATAATCCTAGAAAGTTTACTCTCAGTATCCTGCACATTATTAATAGACATATAAAATTGGGTATCATCTGCATAAAGAGTAAAGTCTACATCATGATTCCGAAGTAAATATGATAATTCAATTGTATAGATACAGAAAAGCACTGGACCAAGCACACTACCTTGAGGCACTCCTCTCCGTAATGGCCTTGTCTCAGATAAAACATTACCAACCTGTACACAATACTTCCTATCCTCTAAATAGCTTCTCAAGTATCGCAGAGCATCATCAGTCACTCCAACAGCATGTAAATCCTCAAGTAACAACTCATGCACAACAGTATCAAATGCAGCACTCAGATCCAACAAGACTAGGACACCACAGTGCCCTTCATCCATACATACCAACAAAGAATTTACAACATGACAGAGTGCAGTCTCAGTTGAGTATAACTGTCTGTATGCAGACTGATTATCTGGCAAAACATTAACATTTGTCAAGTATTCCATTAATTGATCTAATATTACATTTTCAAGGATTTTTGATAAAAAATGATAAGTTAGAAACAGGTCTGTAGGAACTAAGCTCTTGGTGGTTTACATTCCCCTTTAAAGTTGGCTTAACAATGGCTACCTTTTCACTTGATGGGAAAACACATTCTGTAATACTCAGATTAACAATTTTTAATATAACATTTGCTATAATTGAAAAATCTCTATCCTGCATCAGGTCAGAGATTGATTGGCATAGGGTCACTGTTACAGTAAGTCTTCTTAACTCTGCTGAAGATCATGTTAAGTTCATTAGAGGTAATGGGCATAAAACCTGAAAAACCACAAAACGGAATGTCAGGCAAGTACTCAGAGTAAAGTTGCAGGGATGTACCATGAAAACCGTCAACTATTGCTTGTGAAAGAAAGTCAAAAACTCATTTGCCAATGTAATGTCTGAGTAACCATCAGGAAGGGTTTTCCGCTTCATGTTACCAGTCAGGTCATCAAACAGATAGTAGAGTCTCTTTACATTGGAACCCACCTCTAAAATGTTCTGCCGAAAATACATACATTTGCATTTCCTTATAATCTTGTTAACTTTATTTCTTGCTTCAATATACTCATTCCGCGTCAACTCCTTACGAGAACGACGCCACTTTCTCTCTTTCTTTCTCCTATCATTTATAGCCATTTTAATATCAGAATTAAATTGTGTGCCTTCTTTCACAACTATTTCCTTCTCTATTACTGGACACATGTCATCATAATATGCCTTGATAATACTGTTATAAAGTTCAACAAAACAACATAAACAATCACCCTTAACCTTAAAATACACAGCATGAGTGTAGGCATTAGTACTTTCCAGAGAAATTCTCTCAGTAGTATCACTTAATAACTTTTTAACATCAATATTTGACTTATTTCTAAATACAATGGTTTCCTTGGCCTTCTTTGGCTTTTTAATATCGATTTGGTTAGAAATCTCTCAATATTTTCTTTACAATTCAAAGAGAGAGGTTGGGGTGTGAGTTCTTTAGCTATATTGGTAACAGTGTACATCTGGCTCAGTTCTCTTTTAGTATCTTTGTTCAGATCTGGCGACTGCTGGCAATGCCTAACTGTTCCAGCTGAGAGATAGGTGATGGGATATCTCTACTATAATAGTGCCACATTTGGAGGGCCACATGAATTTCTTTGGCAGGCCACATGCAGCCTGCAGGCTGTAGTTTGCCATAGACTTTACTGCATCTCATTTTGTTTCCCCCACCCAAAATCCTCATTCCTGACAGGACCCCTAACCTTGTTTCGTGGTTTGAGGTGATGGAATGCAGATTTCCAATGAAGAATTACCTAGTACATAAAACTTTTAATTATATTTTGTCTCACATCCAGAAAACCTTGCCTTGGAGCACAGCCTCAACAATCCCTCTAAGGGATAACTTAACCTAGCCTAACAGGGGGGCTGCAACCCGTGGACCCTCACAAGGATATTAACCTAGCCTGGATCCCCCTCAGGTATACTAATCTAATATAACAAAGGCTAGCCTAGCTTAAAGTAAGCTAAAGTGATAAGCTAACCTAACCCAAACTAACTTGAGCTGACCTTTAAGGCACTAGGGGTAAGCATGGACAATCTGTTGGGATGTGTTGATATAAACCACTTTGCGTCGGATGTTAAAAAAGCCCGCCTGTATGATATACGGGTGGTAGTGCCGCCTTGACGCAGGAAACTTGTGCAAGCTTGTCATACTTGTCGTCTTTGTGTATTATGCTGCTATTTTTTAGTCACTATATCGCCTTTGAAGAGGAAAGTGGACGCTTCTCTCTTCGGAGAAAAAGAGAGAGAGGGAGAGAGAGAGTGTGACATTTGCTAATATTTTAGACACAAGCGGACGCATGTAGCTTATCTTCGAGAGGAAGAGGGGAGGGAGGGAAAGGAGAGGAAAAGGAGAGAGAGAGAGAGAGAGAGAGAGAGAGAGAGAGAGAGAGAGAGAGAGAGAGAGAGAGAATTAGAAAATTTTTGTTTTGTATTTGTGTGTGTGTGTGTGTGTGTGTGTGTGTGTGTGTGTGTGTGTGTGTGTGTGTGTGTGTGTGTGTGTGTGTGTGTGTGTGTGTGTGTGTGTGTGTGTGTGTGTGTGTGTGTGTGTTTTCACGAATGTTACAAGGCGGGGCATGTAACTTATCTTCGAGAGGGAGAGGGGAGGAGGAAAGGGAGATGGGGAGGAGGAATGGAGAGAGAGAGAGAGAGAGAGAGAGAGAGAGAGAGAGAGAGAGAGAGAGAGATGGGAACAGTCTATGCCATTGGGTAATTTTAGACACAAGGTGGGACACATGTAGCTTATCTTTAGTGATTGGTGGAGACAAGAATGGTGAGAGGAGCACTAGGATTTCAAGGACAGCATACGGCGTGTGTAGTTGGTATCCAACACACTATACGGGACAACTGATCTGAAGAAAGCTCAGAAAAGAAATATGACGTCTACGTAGGCGTCACCGTATTTGCTACTGGGGCTTCATGACGCCCACATAGGCGTCACCTTAGTGAAGAGGTTAAGAGTTTTTTACACCATGTGTTAACACCACCTCACTCATGGGGAGCTTTGATTAAGTGTGGCTGCACAGTGTTGCATCAGTAATGAGAGCAGATGCTCACTTGTATGCTGCCAGTTGTGGCAACTAAATTTGAATGGACTAAAAATGCCATCCTGCACTTCATAGAAATATGAAATGTAAAAAAGCAAAAAAAATGCAAGATGAAAAACATAAAAAAATACAAGTCTGGAAATAATTGAAACAGAAGTGCTATTCACAGTGGCACACATTCTCCCCCATCAAAGGTGAGTGGTGACTGACATTGCATGACACTCACTGCACTACTGTGTACCTATGACAGATTGCACTACCACTTGCTGCATAAGGCACACAACTCAGTCCATACATTACAGCAATAGCCACCTGTTATTAAAATGTAAAGGGACTGGCATGCCTGCAGAGTTTTGATGCCCCCATTTTGCATGTCCATTCTCCCCTCTGTGTCACTGTATCTTACATGGGGTAGCCTACCAGGTGAGAGTACACTCAGGTGTATATCTGGATTGGAAGGGACAGATGCATCAAGCAACCTGGAGCAGTCATATAATCATGTTAAACTTGGCCTAATAAGTTTCCAAACAGTGTGGGGAAAAGGATGGTGTGTTTCAAGGATATGATGAGATTGTAGCACTTGGTGGTTAAGGAAAAGTGTAGAAAAGTCACATGAATGAGGACCATGGCCAAGGCACTGGAATTTGGTGGCTTCCAACAGTATCCGAAAAAGGAAAATGCATCAGGTGCAATCTCAATACAGTTTTTGATGGCAAGAAATGGTGTAATGATTGTAATGAGAATGACAATCCCAACATTTATGAGAACTGTATGAGGTGCAAAAGTAAGTAAAGAATTATAGACAAAGGTCTACAATGTGATAAGTGTTTAGGCTTGTTTCATGCTGGCTGTGACCAAGTAGATGTGGATGAGTACAAGATATTCATAAAGAAGAAATATGTGTGGTGCTGCATGGCTTGTAGCCAGGGTGTGAGGGAAAACCTTCAAGTGGTAAAAGGATTGAAGAAATTAAGTGAAATAAAAAGTGAAAATCATGAATTTAACCCTTAAATGAAAACGTGACTCAATATGGAGTCACTAGTTAGTGATTTTGAATAAGTTCGTCATTTTTCACGTACACCTAGCTTCAAGGTCTATGGATCTGAGTCTTGTGTCTGTTGTTGATCAGATCCAGAGGAGGACAGACAAACTCCTTGCTGGCAATGCTCTTTCCTTCCTAAGTAAAGGCTGTGATGCCAGGTTGACCCACAAAGTCCATTAGTGAAATATTGAGTCATGAACATACGTAGGGGGGAAAACATTGTTTATAGGCCTGTATATGTGATATATAGACCCTTAGTACCTCTAACTCATGCTAAATATATTCTCTCATTTGACATGTGTGTAATAGTTATTATTATTTTTTCTTCTGGTTTCTTTGATGGGCAAATTTGACATGTTACATCCCTCTGGATTGTCTGATGAGAGAATACAGTAGCTGTTGGCCGAAGAAACTGTAGATCTCACTGGTGAAATAGCATTCACCGAGGCCTATTTGCCAGTCACAGCTGACTTGGTTATTTATAGAAAATCACATTTTCAGGAATCACCTTTCTTTTGTTCAGAGCACCACATGTAGTGTGGAGAGCATACAATTTATAAATAATTTTGAAATAATGGTTTTAATAATATGTTTAAACAAAAGTTATCATGGTAAACCATGTTGTGGGTATGCAGGCTCTGTTTATTTGTTTCTTTACCTGTTTATTTATTAAAATCAGAAAAAAAAATTGTTCATTTTGATTTAGTAAGCACCACAATTGGGAAGCAAATTAAGAATTATACACTATTTCTTAGAAAGAGCAACCATTTTACTTAGAGAATATTCAATTTTCTTACTTTTCTTTCCAAAGAATTTTATTTGTATGCTATATGGCAAACACTATTTTTTCAATACTTTTAGAAATAAATTGTGAAAATTAAATATGAACATAAATTTGTATGATTTTCTTTCATTATTCGGTTGGTGCGGTTGGTCAAAGATGGAATGCTATCACGTCATCAGTGACAGAAATATTGTTCTATGCAAGGTTGTATTTTTAATTTATGGAAGAAGTATGAGGAGCTTAGGATTACAACTGATCAATTACTGAAAATTTGTTCCAGACTGAGTACCTAGACCAACCATTTAATTTTTTTTTAGTTTGTTTACTTTCCTTTAAGCAAGACTTTTATCTGTTTCAAATATTTTATTAGTTGTTTTGTTTGCTGATTTAGGTAGGTAACTCCTTACCTTTTGACAACTTCACTTGTCTAGTTTAAAGGCGGGTTCACACGTGTCAATATGCGACTGAAATTGCAAGTCACTAGAAGTATTGACAGAGCCCTTCTAGGAACATGTTCAACACAGCAATTAGGAAATATCAGCTGGTTGGTGGAAGTGAATGCAAACAAACAGCAACCCAACAACCTGTCTTACTCCAGTGGTGATGCCAAAGTGGTAGTTGCAGTTCTTTTGCTGTACCTGAAGCTTCAATTAAATCATCACAGGTATTCAATCCTTACCTCCAATAAAACCCTGCATAGAGAGAAACAGTTCTTGGAGAGTGGCAGTTATCTCATTGAACCTCAATTTGCATAAGCTTTTTTTGCTGTATAATTGATTTCTAGGATCTCAGATGTGCTCTTTTTCCTCCCCCACAAACTCCAACATCTTTTCTACATCTGGACACCACATTTTCAAACCTTTCCCCATGACATTACAATGTAAACGAAGTTGCAAAGTAACTGAACAAGACCAGTATGTCAGTTATGTGGAACTGGCTTTTCAAGTTGCTAGGCACTGATATTCAGTTGGAAATTTCAGCTGCATATTGACATGTGTGAACCTGCCTTAACTGTTTTTATCTGTGCTTAAAACATTTGATTAAAGTTTTGTATAATGATTTAGCTCGTCATCTCGTAACCACTCATCTTCTTTTGTTTGACTGTTTCATTTATATTTTAAGGGTTGATGTGTATTGGCAACAGCTAAAAATAAACAATGTTATAGCAAAGAAGAATATTACTTTTCACCACTGTTTAAACAGTGTATACCATAGTTTCATAAGTAAACAAGGAGGCCGAAGAAACCAGGGTTAGGGGCTGGAGTGACTAAAGGCCAGAACAACTAGAGGCCGGAGTGACTTGAAAGCCTCTTGGAGTAAAGATGAGAGGAGAGCTATGATGTCACAAAAGTGAAGCCACTAAGCTTCGTCCCCTTTTTGGAAGTCAATCCAAAACATTGCTTTGCTGATGATATGCACCTCATTCACCGATCACAACATTTATTATTATACATACTGCTATCCATAATAATTAATTATTGCTTAAACCCCCCATTCTCACAGCAAACTTACACCATGTCTAACAGCTCGAGAAATAGAAACAAAAGAAATACTTGAGGTGCCCTTTCTTGTTTTCTTTGAGAAGACACCCAGCCCATTTTCTACTCCCAGGTACCACCCATCAGGCCAATTCCCTCATTTGCCTCTTTGCTGTCACAGGGCTTACATGTTGTCTCCAGCTCAGCACTTGGACCAGCTAGTTGTTGTTTTTTCTTTTCAGCAGCAGTGGATTTTATCTTTCGTTGCTCCTTGGTTTGTCTGTCTTCTACAGGGAGATTATAAGTGTGTGATTATGCCGCGTAAATGTGTGAAGTCTTCTTGCTCCCTCCTGTCACTTACAATGGACCCTCATGGGGAGTGTCTGTCATGTAGGGAGGTGTTTTGTAGCCTTGCTTCCTGTTGTGATTGCTTTAAGGCCTTATCCCACGACCAGTTTCTATGTCTGTTGGAAAGTATTAAAGACTGTACCAAGAGAATTAAGGCTTTTTCAGGTAAGCGTAAGTCTTTCCCTTCATCATGGCAGTTGCAGAAACAGGTGTAGGATGAAGGAAACATTGGGCCGGCTTTCCCTCTTTCTCTCCTCTTCCCAGGGTTCTCCCTTCTCTGGTTTCCAGACTCCGGCTTCACAGGTAGACGATTTCCAGCCAGGATTGAGCGGTGCTATGCAGAGTCTGGGGCAGGCTGGACCAGCTGCTGCTGCCAGTCCCGAAGTTGAGATAGTACCGGCATCCACAGTGGGCCCAACAACAACAACAGGTGGCTTCCATGCCCCAGTTTCTGGGACAGGTAAGGCTGTGCACAGTGCCCTTGGTACTTTTCACACTGTTTACGGTGGTGAGATTGACGACAGCCATCCGGCTCCCATGTCCAGTGGCCAGACTCCTATCTGGGATATTGATGGTGGTGTCTGCCATATGGCTCCCATGCCTAGTGGCCAGCCTCTTATCCCCTCCCATGATTTTATCTGTGGTACAGGTAAGAAAGTGCCTGGTGCTCCTGGTACCTTTGGCAGTGTTTATGGTGGTGGGGTTGACAACAGCTATCTGGCTCCCATGCCTGGTGGCTGCCACACTACTCAGGATACGGTGGTCGGCGTCTGCCATACAGTTCCTATGCCTGGCAGCCAGACTCCTTTCCAGGATGTTTAGGCTGATGTCTGCCATACGGCTCCCATGCCTGGTGGTCAGCTTATCATCCCCTCATGTGCATTAGGCATAGGTGAGACTATTTCACTTTCTTCAGTGGTGGAGTTTGGCAACAGCCTTGCTACTAAAATGTTTGGTGGCCTTCTCCCTACTGAGAATATCAGTGTTGGTGTCAGCTACAAGGCTCCCATGCCAGGCAATCAAACTCGTGTCCCTTGTGTAGGGGTTGGTGTATGGTACTTGGCTTCCATGCCTGGCGGCCATCCTCTTCCTTGCAGTGGTTTGGGTCATCTGGACCCTGATGAGTCTGTGCCAGGCAACCTTCCACTTATTCAGGAGGCATCTGTTGAGGCTGGCCAACCAGCTTCTGTGCCTGGTGGCAGTTGGGTGGGCCAAGGTCTTTCGGCTCCCATGCTGGGTGACCAGACTCATGTCCCTGTTTTTTTTTTTTTCTTATTTTTACATGTTATGGCCTATAGCACCTATAAACATACTTGAAGAGTATAATATGTGGGAAGAGCTTTTAAGCGTCTTTCCATTAGTGGTGAAGGCAATTTTATTTTACACTGGTACCCATATTAGGGCCCATATCACCACCCAAGCACTTAGAACCTGGGTAGTATTTTGACATGTAGGTAACTTTAAATCACTCGACAAATGGCAAACTTTGAAAGTGGTATGTGGTGGGATTTGTAGGGGTTGGTGTGTGCCCCTTGGCTCCCTTGCCTGGTGGCCATCCTCTTCCTCTCAGTGGTTTGGGCCATCTGGATCCTGGTGAGTCTGTGCCAGGCAACCTTCCACTTATTCAGGAGGCATCTGTTGAGGCTGGCCAACCAGCTCCTCTGTCTGGTGGCAATGGTGTGGGCCAAGGTCTTTTGGCTCCCATGCTAGTTGGCTGCCCCTTTTCTGTAGCCGGGACCTGTGAAGATGATGAACAGGAAGAGCTTCCCAATCAAAAAGGTGTTTTCCCGTTTTGCACCTCACAAGCCAAGTGAGGGACTATCTTCATCTGCCTTCACCTGAGGCTCCTTCCTCTTCTCAGCTTACGGGTGTAGAAACGGCACAGGGCTCAGTTTTGCCCTGCTAGCCTTCGCCTACTCTCCTACTGTCGCTTGTGGCTCAAGCTGTCTGGGAGGAAGCCCAATGCAGGTCTGAAGGAGCATAAGCCTTGCTTAGCCAATTTTCAGTTGTCTAGGGACTGGTATGGCTGGGCCAGGTCTTTTTACCTGTTTGAGGGGGCCTCGCTGGTTCCTCCTTTGGTTAATGAGGAGTTGAGTGGTTTATTGCCGGTGGGAAACCCAGCAGTAGTAGAGTAGATCTTGCTAGGGAAGTAGTTTGCTCACTTGTGCCTGTGGGCACTTGCCTGCAGTGGCACTGGAGAGAGTGGATGGAGGTTGGGGCAGGAGAGTGGGTAGTGAAGACTCTGTGTTATGGGTATATTCTCCCCTTTTTGTTATTTACTTGTTACTTGGGGTGTTTGTTCAAGGCTCCACTCCACTGTGAGGCAGCGCTCAGCAGAGCCTCCCTCAAAAGCAACTAGCATCTATAATTGTCTTTGATTTCCATGCCGTTAAAATCATAAACTTCCTTGAACAAATATGTCTTCAATTTCTTTTTGAAGATATCGATCCTGGCACAACCTTTGATATCACTCAGCAGTTTATTGTAAATCCTTGGTGTGCATCTTGCAAATGCTTGACATCCCATGTCAAGGTTATATCTTCGCTCATGTAGTCTGTATGGGTCTGCATCGTGTCTCAGCTCCATCGTAGTGTCATGGTGAAATGTTTCCAGTAAGTTCCTCAAGTACTCAGGTTTTCCAGACTGTAATGCCTGATGAGTCATAACACTAATCTTGTACTCAATTCGTGCTTTAGTTGGCAGCCAATGCAGATCTATCAATACAGGTGTTATCCTCTCACGAGGAGAGACGCCTGTAATCAGTCTGGCAACTCTGTTCATGACAAGCTGTAAGTCTTTTAAGAGATACTTAGGCAGTCCATAATACAGAGAATTGCAGTAATCCAGTTTGCTTATCACATGATTATGAACCAGCATCTTCGTAGTTTTCTCATCCAAGTATTTTCTGACAAAACCTATATTTTTCAGATGGTATCTTGCCGTCTTAACCACCTGCCGTATTTGATCTTTCATAGATAAATGACAGTCCAATAATACTCCCAGATCCTTCACTGTATCACGAACACCCAAACTGTTACCATCAATATATAATGTGGACATATCAATCCTCTTTAAGTCCTTATTCTTACCCACTATCAAACATTCAGTCTTGTTTTGATTAAGTTTCAACTGCTTGGATTCCATCCATCTACCAACATCATCCATAATAAGTTTTATCTTTCCTTCAACATTATCTACATTGTTCAAGGTCATGTAAAACTGTGTGTCATCAGCAAACAGTTTGAAGTCAATGTCATGTTTTCTTAGTATGTGTGATAGTTCAATAGTATATATACAGAACAGAATAGGACCTAAAACACTGCCTTGGGGTACTCCTCTTTCTAAAATCTTCTTGTCTGAGAAAGATTTACCAACTTGAACACAGTATTGCCTGTTTGCAAGATAACTTTCTAAATATGTTAGTGCATCTCCATCAATACCGACAGACCTGCAATCTAAAAGAAGCAATCTGTGAACAACTGTGTCAAATGCTGCACTTAAGTCCAGTAAAATTAGCAAACCACATTTTCCTTCATCCATCAGGATTATCAGATCATTGATAACTGAGCATAAAGCTGTCTCAGTCGAATAAAGTTTTCTATAAGCCGATTGATTATCCGGTAAAGCCTGCACTACTTTCAAATGGTCGAGTAATTGGTTTAATACAGCACTTTCAATAATCTTCGATAAAAAGGTCAAATTAGATACAGGTCTAAAGGAACTCAAGCACTGCGTATCCATTTTACCCTTTACAATGGGCTTTATCAATGCCATTTTTCAGAGACAGGAAAGGTATTGTTCATGAAGCTACTGTTTATAATCAGTTTAAAAATTTCCAGAATTTCACAGAACTTCTCACTCTGAATAATATCACTAATAGGTAATGGGTCATTATCGCAGTAGGTTATATTAACTTTATGTACAATCTCCTTTACTTCATCCACACTTACTTGCTTAAAGGAGAGTAGCTTAGCCCGAGGCGTTGGCATACTCACGGGTATTTCAAGCTCCTCATTTCTAAAGCTCTCCACAATCGACTTTATCTTTTGATCAAAGAAGTCAAGGAACATATTTGCCAGCACAGTGTCATTAAACCCCTCAGGCAACTTATTTATTCTCCTGTTACCTGTCAAATTATCCAGTATCTTATATAATCTACTAATGTTAGACCGTGACTCTAATGACTTCTGTCTATAGTACTGACACTTTCTCCTCTGTACAAGTTTGTTTAGCCTGTTTCTCATGTCCATATATTCCTTCTTGCCTCTTCTGTTCGTAGTCTACGCCACCTTTTTCTTTCTTCCTTTTTTCTTTCTTAGCTATGGAAATTTCAGTATTAAACCAAGGTGCATGATCCCTTATCTTAATATCCTTTTCATGAAGTGGACACATTTCATTGTATTCTTTTTTCATGTTGCCATTATATAATTCAGACAAACAAGATTCACATTTCTCAACTGCTACTCTTCCATGAGTACACACATCATCCTTTCTTAACTGAATGGCCTGTGACACTTCAGCTATCAGCCGCTCAGGGTCAAAATAATTTTTCCTACGAAACACTAATCGCTTAGTGTACGTAGTTTCTTTTACAAGATATTTGAAAAGTAACCATCCTGTGCACCGGTGAAATCCTGCAGATTTCATCAACATTTACTTCTCGAACAAGATTATGATCTGAGTCACAGAAGACCAAGTCAATTACATGTCCACCAGCAGATGCTGCTTTTTCTACTTTATTGTCTAAATTAAAGGATTTCATCATATCTTGAAACTCCCTCACTATATAGTTTTCTTGTTCATCCATTCTTATATTAAAATTTCCACAAATAAAAATATTAACGCTCACCATATCCAGCATTTCCAAGTATTTCCTGAAATCGTCAATAAACAACTGGGCACTTAGGCTTGGAGGTCTATAGACCACTATAAACATAGATTTTCTACCACCAAGCTCACAGCTAACATGCATATGTTCAAAATTCTCCCATTGTCTTTGGAAAGAGAGGCTTTTCGTGGAGGGTTGCTAGATTTATGACCCTTCCTGTCAGGCAGTCCTCTGCCAGAGTTTCAGGCAAAGTGGTCTGTCTTCTGTGGTTGGTGTGAGTCGAGGGGTTGTCATCCTCTCTCAGCCTCTGTGATGGACTTAGTGGGCTTTTTTATTTTTCTTTAGGACACAAAGCACTTACCTTTGCAATCCATTGGGGATATTGTTCAGTTTTTGCCCCTCTTTTCTGGCAGGCTGGCTTGAATATCTCACAGAATTTGGATCTGTCAGCTCTTCTTCAGAGATTTACCAAGTCAGCTCCCTTCCTGGGTGGGATTTATCCTTAGTTTTACATTTGTTAATGAAGTCCCCTTATGAGCCTTTTCATTTAGCTTCATTGAGGGACGTTGCACTAAAATCTTCTTTTCTTTTGGCTTTAGCATATGCTTGTCGAGTTAGCTAACTGCATGGTCTTTCAGCGGAAGTTTGTCACTCTAAGGGTTGGTCTTCTATGACTTTTTCTTTAGCCCTTGATTTTCTAGCGAAGACTCAAATTCCAGGTGACGAATTTAGGTCCGACTTCACCATTCCTTCTGTTATGGAGTATGTTGGCGACTCGGAAAGGGATTGGCTTTTATGCCCAGTCAGAGCTGTCAGGGAGTAGTACATTCATAGGACCAGAGATTGTCATCGTAGATGCTCCTGCCTTTTTGTGACTGTTCTTGAGCCTCGGTGTGTGTTGCACCCTCATACTACAGTGTTCCCTTGCTATTTCGCGGTTCGACTTTTGCAGCCTCGCTGTTTCGTGGGTTTTATACATACAGGCAACCCCCGTTTAACGAAGGGGTTACGTTCCTAAAAAAACACTTCGTTAAGCGAAATTTCGTTAAGCGAACCGATTATAACAAGTTTAACCCCTGATTTGAACTTCCATTAAGAGTAAGCAAAGCGAGAGTGCATCATAGTACAGTAAAAGGTTTAATGAAAGTAAAAATTATGAAGTTAAACATTTAGGTAGTTTAATTTAAGTCATTATAATGTACACTAATGTATGTATGTATGTATGTAACTTTATAATGTTGATGATCTTAACTTTATGAAGGGAGGAAGAGTGAAACGGGAAAGACACTAATCGGCAACCTGTGGAATATAAACAAAGTGCGCATCATTGTACTGCATACAAAACTTATGTACCACATTTCCACAAGGCTTTCCATTTTATCCATTGTAGAGTCATAAGTTCAGGTGGTTCTTTTAGCTTGCAAGGAAGATATGGTCTCACCAGCCTTCTTAATAGAGTCTGCTGACTTGAAAATAGAGACAGTATGATATGGAGTCAAGATAGTGGCCAGCACTGCTATAGTTTTCTGCCTCTCTCGTCTCTGTGAATAATATCTGGCTTCATTTGGAGAGTAAGAGACTTCCTGGTCTTCTTACGAACACTAGGCCAATTGAAGGGCATTTTGGTGGTAAGTTGAGCTAGGGAAGACAAGCTGCTTCTGACGCTGTTATGTTTTGAATGGGGAGTGAATGTTGCGCGTGTTGTTCACGAGAGGCTTGATCTTGATCTTGATCTTTATTCTATAGGGGTTCCAGAATTTTTCCTGAGACAGGCCTTAGTACCAGCAGCTCCTGGTATATTCAAAAGCCTGTCAGCTTGCGTAATATGGTGGGGCTTTCAAATTTTGAAAAAAATTACCTGGATAAAACTTCGTTAAGGCGAGTTTGGTGTTCGTTAAATGAGCAGATGGTAGTAAAATGAAACCTTCGTTGTAGCGAAATTTCGTTGTGTGAACCTTCGTTAAACGGGGGTTGCCTGTACTTGTAGATATGTTCTGCGGATTTTTTGCTATACAGTAAGTCCTTGTTATACGGTACTTCTTTATCCGGTAAATTCAGTTACGGTATTTGGAAATTACTACCTTCGATTCGATATACAGTAAGAAAAATTCACAGATGTGGTATCCTCTCATGTCATCCAAGAGGGCCCAGCGCGTGGGAGCAGGGGTGATGACGTCATCCACGCCACACATCCACGCCACTCACAGTACTGACTTGACCACCCTTGGAGCCTGTTATCTCTTCCCCTCCCCCACTTTTTTTTTTTTCAACTGCATTACATATTACTTACATGCATTACTAATTAGATGAATAAATGAAATATTAAAGGGTCTATTGTAAGCACAGATATATTCATAATAATTATGGCACATTTAAAGCCTACTACCATCGGCAAACCATGCAGCAACTGATAAAGGGCACAGATGGGTCTGGCAAGCCCACTATCAGAGAATGGTGAAAGTAGTATAACATCAAGCACGCCTTAGATAACTTCAAGTCATCTTGGGGCGAAGTGAAGATGTCTACCATAAACTTGGCATGGAATAAAGTATGGCCAGAACGTGCGCATAAGTTCTCAGGCTTCACTGAAGACGACATCGGTGTGATCTGAAATGACATATTAAATCTGTGCCATAGGGCTGGCTTCAATGAAGTTGATGATGATGGTGTTCAAGATCGTTTGGAAAGCCATGCTGAACCTCTCTCAAATGATGAACTTACAGAGCTAGACAAGGCATCACAGAAGGCAGAAAAAGAGGGAGACAAGGAAGAAGAACCCGTGGGTGGCGTGGACATCAAAACTCTTAGAGAATGTCTCGGTGGTATCGAAAAAGCTCTGGGAAACCTGAAGGAACGTGACCCAAATCCTGCCAGGAGTAGCAAAGTGGCTCATGACGTAGAGAAAAGTGTCAAGATTTATTAATAAATCTATGATAAAAAACAAGAAAAACCAAACAGTCTTTCATCTACTCGTTCTTCAAGCCATTCAGACATGCCATCCCTGTCACACATGCCGACCCTGCTACAGCTGGCCCTTCCACATCCACTGCCGATGGTTCTACAGCTGGCCCTTCCACATCTGCTTCCGACAGTGCAGACGACGATGTCTTATCCTCGTCTGCCCACTCAGCCGAAGATGAATAAGGGCTGAAATCCGTACTGTCTCTTAGCTTTGGGAGGGACATCATCTGAGAATACATAGCGAGTGAAAGGTAAATGAAAACATTTTCTTTTTATTTCTTTTGCGCAGTGCTTTACATTTTTTTTATGAGTATTTTCATGTGTTTTCATTTCTGTAGGGGTGACTTTTGACATGCTGGAATGCATTCCCTATTATTACATGTTATAATGGGTTTGGTATATGGTAATTTTGATTTACGGTAAGGTTTTCAGGAACGCATATGTACCATATAACGAGGACGTACTGCATCACGGGGTCTGTGGTGTGTACTGTATGTACAGTAATTCGGTAAGTTGGTGTGTAATAACGACGACAATGTAGGTTACTATGTACGTAAAGTACTGTACATGTATTGCTCATATACATATACAGTAAGTCATTGTTATACGGTAGTTCTTTATTTGGTAAATTCACAGTTACGTTATTTGGAAATTACTACTTTCGATTCAATATTCAGTAAGAAAAATTCACAGATACGGTATCCGCTCATGTCATCTGAGAGGGCCTAGTGCGGGGGAGCAGGGGTGATGACGTCATCCACGCCACACCTCCCCGCCACTTGCAGTACTGATTTAACTTGACCACCGTTGGAGCCTCTTATCTCTTCCCCTACCCCCTTTTTTTTTTAACTGCAGTACATATTACTTCCATGCATTACTAATTAGATGAATAAATGGAATATTAAAGGGTCTATTGTAAGCACAAATATATTCATAATAATTATGGCAAACATTTATAGCCTACTACCTGTGGCAAACCATGCAGCAACTGATAAAAGGCACAGATGGGCCTGGCAAGCCCACTATCAGTGAGTGGTAGAAGTCATATAACATCAAGCACGCCTTAGATAACATCAAGTCATCTTGGGAAGAAGTGAAGACGTCTTCCATGAACTTGGTGTGCCACTCACAGTACTGACTTTAACTTGACCACCCTTGGAGCCTATTATCTCTTCCCCTCCCCCCCTTTTATTAACTGCATTACATATTACTTACATGCATTACTAATTAGATGAATAAATGGGATATTAAAGGGTCTATTGTAAGCACAAATATATTCATAATAATTATGGCAAACACTAAAAGCCTACTACCAGCGGCAAACCATGCAGCAACAGATAAAGGGCACAGATGGGTCTGGCAAGCCCACTATCAGAGAATGGTGGAAGTAGTATAACATCAAGCACGCCTTAGATAACATCAAGTCATCTTGGGGCGAAGTGAAGACGTCTACCATGAACTTGGCATGGAATAAAGTATGGCCAGAACGCGCGCATGAGTTCTCAGGCTTCACTGAAGATGACATCGGTGTGATCTGAAATGACATATTAAATCTGTGCCATAGGGCTGGCTTTAATGAAGTTGATGATGATGGTGTTCAAGATTGGTTGGAAAGCCATGCTGAACCTCTCTCAAATGATGAACTTACAGAGCTAGACAGGGCATCACAGAAGGCAGAAAAAGAGGGAGACGAGGAAGAAGAACCCGTGGGTGGCGTGGACATCAAAACTCTTAGAGAATGCCTCGGTGGTATCGAAAAAGCTCTGGAAAACCTGAAGGAACGTGACCCAAATCCTGCCAGGAGTAGCAAAGTGGCTCATGACGTAGAGAAAAGTGTCAAGATTTATCAATAAATCTATGATAAAAAAACAAGAAAAACCAAACAGTCCTTCATCTACTCGTTCTTCAAGCCATTCACACATGCCGACCCTGCTACAGCTGGCCCTTCAACATCCGCTGCCGATGGTTCTACAGCTGGCCCTTCCACATCTACTTCCGACAGTGCAGACGACGATGTCTTATCCTCGTCTGCCCACTCAGCCGAAGATGAATAAGGGCTGAAATCCCTACTGTCTCTTAGCTTTGGGAGGGACATCATCTGAGAATACATAGCGAGTGAAAGGTAAATGAAAACATTTTCTTTTTATTTCTTTTGCGCAGTGCTTTACATTTTTTTATGAGTATTTTCATGTGTTTTAATTTCTGTAGGGGTGATTTTTGACATGCTGGAATGCATTCCCTATTATTACATGTTATAATGGGTTTGGTAAATGGTAATTTTGATTTATGGTAAGGTTTTCAGGAACGCATATGTACCATATAACGAGGACTTACTGTATCACTGGGTCTTGTGGTGTGTATTGTATGTACAGTAATTTGGTAAGTTGGTGTGTAATAACGACGACAATGTAGGTTACTATGTACGTAAAGTACTGTACATGTATTGTTCATATACATATACAGTAAGTCATTGTTATACGGTAGTTCTTTATCCGGTAAATTCACAGTTACGGTATTTGGAAATTACTACCTTCGATTCGATATTCAATAAGAAAAATTCACAGATACGGTATCCGCTCATGTCATCTGAGAGGGCCTACTGCGGGGGAGCAGGGGTGATGACGTCATCCACGCCACACGTCCCCGCCATTTGCAGTACTGATTTAACTTGACCACCGTTGGAGCCTCTTATCTCTTCCCCTACCCCCTTTTTTTTTTTTTTTTTAACTGCAGTACATATTACTTCCATGCATTACTAATTAGATGAATAAATGGAATATTAAAGGGTCTATTGTAAGCACAAATATATTCATAATAATTATGGCAAAAATTTATAGCCTACTACCAGCGGCAAACCATGCAGCAACTGATAAAGGGCACAGATGGGCCTGGCAAGCCCACTATCAGTGAGTGGTGGAAGTCATATAACATCAAGCACGCCTTAGATAACATCAAGTCATCTTGGGAAGAAGTGAAGACGTCTTCCATGAACTTGGTGTGCCACTCACAGTACTGACTTTAACTTGACCACCCTTGGAGCCTATTATCTCTTCCCCTCCCCCCCTTTTATTAACTGCATTACATATTACTTACATGCATTACTAATTAGATGAATAAATGGGATATTAAAGGGTCTATTGTAAGCACAAATATATTCATAATAATTATGGCAAACACTAAAAGCCTACTACCAGCGGCAAACCATGCAGCAACTGATAAAGGGCAGAGATGGGTCTGGCAAGCCCACTATCAGAGAATGGTGGAAGTAGTATAACATCAAGCACGCCTTAGATAACATCAAGTCATCTTGGGACAAAGTGAAGACGTCTACCATTAACTTGGAATGGAATAAAGTATGACCAGAATGCGCACATGACTTCCCAGGCTTGACTGAAGATGACATCGGTGCGATCAGAAATGACTTAGTAAATCTGTGGCATAGGGCTGGCTTCGATGAAGTTGATGATGATGTTTAAGATCTTTTGGAAAGCCATGCTGAATCTCTCTCAAATGATGAACTTATAAAGCTAGACCAGGCATCACAGGAGGCAGAAAAAGAGGGAGATGAGGAAGAAGAACCTGTGCGTGGCCTGGACATCAAAACTCTTAGAGAATGTCTCGGTGGTATCAAAAAAGCTCTGGAAACCCTGAAGGAACATGACCCAAATCCTGCCAGGAGTAGCAAAGTGGCTCATGACGTAGAGAAAAGTGTCCAGATTTACCAAGAAATCTATGATGAAAAAACAAAACTAAACAATCCTCCATCCACTCGTTCTTCAAGCCAGTCAGACATGTTGTCCCTATCACACCTGCTGACCCTGCTACAGCTGACTCTTCCTCAATATCCTCTTTCTTCAAACCATTGAAACGTGCCGACCCTGCTACAGCTGGCCCTTCTGCATCTACTTCCCACAGTGCAGATGACGACGTCTTGTGCTTGTCTGCCCACTCGGCGGAAGATGAGTAAGGGCTGAAATCCCTACTGTCCCTTAGCCTCGGGAAGGACATCATCTGATAGAATACATGGCAGTTGAAAGGTAAATAAAAATATTTTCTGTTTATTTCTTTTGCGCAGTACTTTACTTTTTTTATTTTATTATATTTTTAATGATTATTTTCATGTATTTTCATTTCTGTAGGGGTGACTTTTGACGTACTGGGATGCATTCCCTATTATTACATGTTATAATGGGTTTGGTATACGGTAATTTCGATTTGTGGTAATGCATATGTACCGTATAACGAGGACTTACTGTACAGTGTTCCCCCGCCACTTCGCGGTTCGCGATAAAAATGAAAAAATACAGCCATATTGCGGAAAAATACGTTGCTTCATATTGATGCATAAGAGTGGTTTCCCAGCATGCCAAACAAAGAGATTAGTTGACTCAGAGGCTTTGTACATACCCACAGGCGCGTGACTGGTTCCTGGCTCGAGATCGACCAATGAGAGCACAAGTGGATTTATCACGTGAGCTGATTGGCTGCGCATCATCGTTGCCTCACCCAACATCTTCCCTTGTATCTTGCCAGTCTTGTCCACGCTGTTGACTGTTTCGCATACTGTATCTTAGTGTTGTGTTTGCGATAACTTTTTTGTTTAAGTAGCGATTCTAAAGCCCTTACAATGCCGCCTAAGTGCTGTGCCTCTGTTAAAGCTTCCTCTAGTGAACCCAAGAGAAAGAGGAAGATGATGACCATTAGTGAAAAAGTGAAACTTTTGGATATGATCAAAGAGGGCAGAAGAGGGTGAGTGTTACGTATCGCATGAGAGAGAGAGAGAGAGAGAGAGAGAGAGAGAGAGAGAGAGAGAGTAAAAGTATAATTACTGTATAAGGTTTTATAATTAAATAGATTTAAGTAAAATACTGTATATGTAAAGTATAAATACTATTTACATATTTTAAACATTCTGGTACCCACATACACATACATGAAAATTTCTAAGGGGGGCAAATCCTCTTTCGCGGTTTTTCACCTTTCGTGGGGGCTTCTGGTATCCATTAACCGCGATAAATGAGGGATCACTGTATTTCTCGCTGGATTTGTCAGGTTATTCAGTGTACAGATGAGGATGTCTCTGAGGAGGACATGTACTCGGTTCGGGTGAAGGCACTTGAATTTAGAGCAGTGGTGATGAGTGCCTTGTTCAAGAAGATCTAGAGTATTCCTGCTATTCTTCTGGCAGGAAAGAACCTGGAATAATATGTCCACATTTGCTTCTTTGTATATTAGGGATATTACTCATAGGTATTTGGATACCTTTTCTCTGGGTTCTGTTGTGTCAGCTCTCAGGGTAATCCAGTAATTTTTTTCATTTGGGTTCTATATATATACTGCTCTATGTATTGTCCTCTGTGTGGTTTTGGGTCTTGGACCTTTTTCGTGGGGAGATTTATGATGCTTCTCTCATTCCTCTGGTTTTGTCGCTCTGTCATGGGATACAAGTGCTGCACCCACCTCAGGACATGGCCTCTGCTTTGTAAGTTTGGGTATGTAAGGGTGTGTGTCGTGGGGAGTGAAAGTTGTTTTTAGGGATGAAGTCATCCTCCCTCCTATACTTGGGATTCAGTTCTTAAGCTATGATTAATAATTGTGGGTAGTATGTGTAATAACAAATAGGATTTTTTTTATGTAAAATCCATTTTTATCTACATACTTCCCATAGTTATTAATCATAATTGAGTTTTCCTTCCTCCCTCCCCTCTATGACCTTTTAGGCTAGAGGCGAATGAGGGAATTGGTCTGATGGGTGGTACATGGGAGTAGAAAACGGGCTGGGTGTCTTCTCAAAGAAAGGGCACTAAGTATTTCTATAGTTTCTTTTTCTTGAGCTGTTAGACATGGTGTAAGTTTGCTCTGAGAATGGGGGTTTAAGCAACAATTAATAATTATGGGTAAGTATGTAGATAAAAATGGATCTTACATTAAGAATCCTATTTTGCAATTATGCTGGCTTGCTTGGCCTATGGTTGCACCAGGAGGAGTGACAATGGAGACATAACATGTCATTAGTAAGGTATACAGATTTTCATTGCCAATCATTACATGAAATGCTAGAAAAAAGTTGTTGCAGGGGATTACATGACGAGATCCACAGGCAATCAAGCCACATTGCAGATTTCTATATTCATCATCAGAAGAGCAGTAAACACTTACTATTAACTATAAGAAGTGATGAATGATGCGATAAATCTTTGTGTGTTTGTATGTCAGACACCTCAGTTGACTGATTGTTATGACTTACACACGTAGATAGTAATCAAGTTACTAGAATATATAGTTCCTATTGGCTTCATAATTAATATTAATATACAGTAATTTCCTGAAACAGTGAATATTTTTGCAAAAAAAAATTTTGGAGTAATAGCATCCTAAGCCCTAGGGAGTGAGACAATCACAGGACAATCATGGGCCTCTCTTAATCCCTGACCAAGTTTATTTTTTCATTAATTTATTCTTTTAATTGTAATATTTTTAGATCTTGACTTTTTATTTTTATTTTTTTTTTAATGATCACAGGGTGGCTTCCAGTAAAGTAATTTCAACTCAGATTTGTTGTTTTATTTAATTCTGTTCTTTAATACTGTACAACAAGAAAACACAGGACATGTGTTTGCAGCATCAACAACTAGAAAGAAAATTGGCCACATACTGTTACAGTACACTATTTTTTATTAAATAAGAGCCCATGTGTATTGTATGCAAAACTATGCCCCCCCAAAAAAAAGAAAAAGAAATTACTCTTGTCACAAAGTAAGCCAAGTACATAATTTGTAACATGGCTGTAATTGCCAATTGCTTGGTAAGTGGAAGCATAAAAGAATGCTGTCTGTTTTTAAGGGTGGCAAATTGGTCAATCACTTTGTTGTGGCTCAGATGCAGAAGAGTGTCTTTTTCAATGGACATGACTGCAAGACTGAAATCTTTTCTGACCCATTGTTTGATGCAGCCAGGAATGCAGCTGACACAGAGCACTAAATGACCTTTCACATGAGCAGCTGCTTACAGGCACTGTTAGGGCAACTTGGATGGTTGCCTTCAGGGAGACAAACATGTCTGAATCAAGGAGGTTGTGCACAGACAGCATATCTTGGGGTGGACATGCAGCATCTGTTTTCCAGGCAAGAAAGTTTCTGGCCACCAGAACCTCTGTTTTCAGGTCAACTCTATAGTGCTTTACAAGTTCATTCAAGTGTAGCTCATTCAAAAAGTTATCAGATTTAAGACTGCATGCCTAAATGCCTTTCAGTAGCCCTGCATCTATATTTTAAAATCTTTGCTCAAGCTTGCCAACCACCCTATCCACACAAGGGAAAAATAACCTCTTTTCAATGTGTCTGAGTTGTTCAACTCAGTGTGTGAACTTGCAGTTGCCTCCAACACAAAATCCTTCATTTTTCATCTGTTTGTTCCTTGTCTTGGCACTTGGGTTCAGGGATATTGTGGATGTGGCACAGGGCTTTGGTTTTCTCATAGAGCTCCGTGGCAAATGCATCTATATGTTTGCCCTTGAGTGTGTCACAGTTTGTTTGCAGATGATACTTCTGTCAGGTCTGTGTCATTGATTACATGGGACTGTTAGCTGTTAGCTATTAGCTGGAGCTAATTTTACTACTAGCAGTTGTAAAAACTTACTTTCTTGAAAAACTTCTGTATGTCCATCTTGTAGACTAGTTCACTTAATGCTGCTGCTTTCTGTCTGGCTCTGGCTGTGTATGTACTGTAGATGCAACTGCAGTGGATTGTAAGGTAATAGTGAAAATGTGGACTGGGTTTTCAGTAATGTGGCCATTACTGGTAGAACGGACTGGAATGGATAGTAAGCGCTGACAAAAGAGTCTCCACCTTACACTGTGAAGTGAAGAGAAACCAAATGATTTATGATGAATAATGACAAGTTATATTATTATTTATTTAAACATATTCCTGCATATTTATATTGAATTTGTCAGCACTTTTTGATAAATTTTTAATTTTTTTTTACATCAAGTAATTTAGTGGGGCTTAAAAATATTTTATGGTGGCTTCAGTACTTCCCCTAAAATAGGCGTAACGACTCCCATGCCACATAGTATGATAACTACCTGTGGTCCACACCCCATAGGAAGGGCACCCAGGTAGTCTTTCATGGGGGCACTCTAGTATCAGCTTGCCACCTTTGGGCTGGGATATTAGCCAAATTTGAGCACCTTTCTTGGGCTCACCTTCTTGGATTGGGGTCTGAGAGCACCTTTAGGGCACTCAACAATGGTCATCTAGGACTCTTTCTTTGGTTTTTGAGACACAAGGGTCATGGAAAACTCCTATGTACCCAGATGTATTCTCCAGCACCCTCTTTACCTCTCCTCAATCACAGGTTACTGTCTCCACAGTGGACAGTCATTTTACTCTCTACACCTGGCATGTAATTTTGACTTCCGTCTCACAGTGTTGGAGTCTGCAAATTTTTTGTATGAAAAAGAGGTCTCTGTGATAGAAATTAATTTCTAGAATTAAAATTAATATATTATCTCACCAGTTTTCATACAAAAACAAGTGCCCTCTCTTCCTTCCCTCAGTCTGATTCCTAATGCAAGAATTAACAGGTGGCACACAGCTGATACCCTTGGCAGCATCAGTGCACTGCACTGCCAGGCATAACAGATTTTTTTAATCTTGGTGGAAGAAAGTAAGTAAAACAGTGGAACTGCTAATTTTTTTTTGTAATGAAAAACAGGTAAGTGAGGAAATTAATTTTAGTTCTAAAATTTACATTTCCCTGTTTGTTTATGTTTCCATGTTGTTGCCTGCTGGGATCAGGACATTTGACCAGAGTTACTTAACCAGATAGATTGGTTGAGTAATATTTCATATAAGTACACTGATCTCATAACTAACAAAAATATTTCTTAAGTACTTTAGTGACAAGATGTAACAGAAATGAAACAAAGAGTCCATATAGAATTAACAGACTTTGCTAATGGTAGTGCTGTGACCACCATCTATGTATGCCATGGAGCTCACCACCAAAAAGTTAATAATATTGATTTTACATAATTCAATTCTTATTTACTTGTTAAAATCTGGGGTCTTAGAATGGATTAAAATCATTTACACTGTTTCCAAAGAGGAAAATGGTTTCTGACTTGGAATAATTCTGACATGAACAGACTTTTGGACTAAATTATGTTTGAAATACGAGGGTCCACTGTATATATATATATATATATATATATATATATATATATATATATATATATATATATATATATATATATATATATATATATATACAGTGTGTATATATATATATATATATATATATATATATATATATATATATATATATATATATATATATATATATATATATATATATATATATATATATATATATATATATATATATATATATATATATATATATATATATATATATATATATATATATATACACATACAGTGTGTGTATATATATATATATATATATATATATATATATATATATATATATATATATATATATATATATATATATATATATATATATATATATATATATATATATATATATATATATATATATATATATATATATATATATATATATATATATATATATATATATATATATATATATATATATATATATATATATATATACAGTAAAATCTCAGCTCACGACCATAATTCGTTCCTAAATCCTGTTCGTCACCTGATTTGTTTGTCCCCTGAATCAATTTTTCCCATAAGAATGTATTGAAATACCATTAATCCATTCCAGACCAAAAAAAGAAATCATACTTTTGTCCATAAAACCCATTCAAAATAGACATTTAATGTATGCATGACATGAACGAAATAATTATAGAAAGCCTAAATTGTTTTACTTACCTAAATGCTATCAAAATTATAATAAAATGAATAAAAAAGAAAAGGTTATTTACTTGAGAGACTGGACGTTGATGGCATGATGGAATGGAGGAGAGGAGGATGGGGAGGAAGACAGACAAGATCCGAGAAGACAGTCATGAGAGAAGACTTTGGATGTGTGCAGCGTGCCAGAGCTACACAACAGCTGTGTAGCGTCACAAGTCAGTGTGGCTATGTGGGGCCCCATTATAGTGAACATCGGCGTGGGAAACATGGAAAGATTGCCAGTCTTCGTCTCTGCCTTGGAAGACCCTTGCCTGTTGGGGATTGACTTCCTCACACGTGTGGGAGCAAGTTTGGACTTCCAAGAAGGGAAGTTAAAGGTACGTGGCCAGGAAGTTCCTTAGATTCTCGGAGGTGATGCTCAGTGTGAGAGGAGCGGGCAGTAGGGCGGTGTTCCTTGCCAGGCGAGCGAGGAAACAGCTGCAATGGATGTGCCACAATCTGCAGTACCTGGACATGGCCAGGATTATGATGACAGCAACACTGAGAACCACCAGAGCAGCGAGGATAACGCCGAGGAAGCTACAGTAGAGCGTGCCGGTAACATCACCATGCACAGGAAAAACAGGAGAAAATTGTGGTGGCATGGAGATTATGTTATGTAATATTTTTCGTATGTTCCTGTTTTTATTTTCTTTTGTGCTTTTGTTTTGTTGTTGTGTGATAGCCGGGTTGGCTATCACACAAACAGCTCGCCTGCCGGCGAGCCGTATAACTGCGTTCGTCCCCCGAAATATCGTTCGTTCCCTGGGTCGATATATTGACAAATTTTTTGGTCGTCTCGTGAATTGTTCGTCCTTAGAGATGTTCGTCAAATGAGGTTTTACTGTATATACAGTAAAGCCCCAGGTTACGTCGGTCTCAAGTTACGTCAAACTTGTAGTTACGTCAGTCCACTCTAAGGCAATTTAAGATTAAAAAAATTGAAAATTTATAAATCGTAAAGCGCGGGATTTATTGTTATTGTTGGCCGCCAGGTGTCACTAGTGGTTACCCGCCTCACCGCCTGCCTCACGCATGAATACAATAACACCCTGCCTCAGTTCCACCACACTGTCGCCCCTGGCAAGTGTAATCCTACTTCTGCGTTTACTGACTCAAGCTCTTAGTATCTTGCTCAATGGCACCAAAGAGAAAACTCCTTAGTGACAGCAGTGATGCTAAGAAAAGCAAAACCATTACGCTACAAGAAAAAGAGGACATAATTAAAAGACATGAGAAGGGAGGCAGCAACTGTGTGTGAGGGAGTGAAGAAGAAAATGGGAAGCCCATTACCATGACAACGGGGAGGTTGATGATCTTGAGGGCTCGCACACCCATCACAACAATAACAACTCTGGAGCCTTCGCATGAGCCACACGACACTGGCAGCTCACTTGCACCATGTGCGCCAGTCTGCTGATCCCTATTGCCCTTTCCTATTGCATTTCCTGCTTCGCTGCCCACACTTCTACTCCCACCGCACTGCACTACGCTCCCAGCTGTCCGCCCTGGGCGTCACAACATTTGACCTGTCCACCCTCCTGGCGGCCTCAGGTGTCCACCCCTCTCGGCAATCTGCAGTCCTTCGTGTTCGCGGCCCTAATCAACAACAAAAACAACCTTGTGTTTCATATTCCTACATAGTTGTAAATAATATAACAATATAACCTTTAACTTACCTGAATGACCATAAACAATGATTGGTTGAAAACTCGATAATATGCTTTGAAATGTACGGAAACTCAAGTTACGTACAAAATCAACTTACGTCATGTTTCAGGAACGTAACTCTGACGTAAACCGAGACCTTACTGTATATATATATATATATATATATATATATATATATATATATATATATATATATATATATATTATATATGCATTAGTTCATTTCTCTTGCACGGATATATGTACATAGAAAAATGAATGTGAAAAATGAAATCATTGATACAGCAATACTCAGCTTAACGAACAGGACAGGGGGTGTCAAAGCTGTTCATAGAACGAAAATTCGTTAAGCGGATGTAATTTTCCCATAGGAAATAATGGAAATAGGGGGGATGCATTCTATGCTGGTCCCCAACATACCATATGGGATAAAAAAAATTGTATATAAGTTTCGCAGCGTATTGGGGCACCGGTGTACCACTACTTTTGTGATGTCATATGAGTCATTGAAAGTTAGAGGAGCTTTGTACAAATTCTCTCTGATAGCTCCACTGTAATTTGTGCAGGAGTGGATCAAAGTTCGCCGCGGTGAGGCAGAGTCTAGCGTATTGCACTAACGTGGGTAACGTGTTAAGTGGAGCAGAAATACAGGTCAACCTGTTCGTACTGCGGAGCGGGAGAGAGTGAGACAGAGGCAGCCAATACCAGCACCAGGAGCTGGATCCAAGATTCTTTAACAACGTCAGAGCAACCTCCTGCCGCGAAACGGCATCCATGAACGCTTGGAGAGACGATGACGAGGCTGCTATTAGGTTGCTGGGAACACCACCTCTTGAGGTGAATTACCAATGAAATACCGCAGTATTTCACTAGTAATTCACTATCACTCAGTGCCACAGAGTCAAGGTTATCCTCATGGCACAAACGTATATGAATACTAAGATATGATATCCATTATAGCAGGCAATAGAGGAGTGGAAACATAGATTTAATATTGTGGTGAAAGCAACATGCAAGCTAAAAGGGTCACAAGAAGAAGAAGAAACGACCGAGTCACCGCAAATTTCCACCTAGTCTGTGGCCGATCTCATCTCTGCTTTATTTTTTTGGTATTCCATGTAAGGTTTCACTTTATGCATTACAAAACAATCCTTTCTTGGGGGCAAGGTTTGTGAAAAGCTAATAGAAATGTTGTTTTGTGAACATAAATGCATATATAAGACAGTAACACCACCTCGAGCCCAGCAACCTCAGAGCAACCTCATTATCATCCCTCCAAGCGTTCATGGATGCCATTTCGCGGCAGGAGGTTGCTCTGATGTTAAAGTTTCTTGGATCCAGCTTTTGGCAGCCAATGAGCACTTTTAGGCGGGCTACCAACCTCCACCTGCCAACAGTAACGAATCTTTGTGGATGCTATTTTACGAAGGTTGGTATATGAGCAGGAGGTTGCTATGGAGGCTGTCTGTACCAACTACCAACATAGACAACAACCAGCTTCTTGGAGCACTAGAGACAGAGGCGGGGAGCCAGCCAATCACAGCGAAGCTGTCGAGTTCAGTCCCTCACCCGGCAAATTCAAACCCAAAAAATTCGCTAAAACAGATGTGGTTGTATGTTATGCAGACTTTTTGGTCTAACTTTATATAGCACGTTAAACTGGAAATCCATTAGATGAATGTTCGTTAAGCAGAGTATTACTGTATTGTATAGAAAAAACCTGAACAAATATTCTATAATTGTAGGTGATTTTAATGGACATATAGGTTTCTTAGGACCACAAGCCCTAAATAAAAATAGTGAATTACTCTTAGAAGTAGTAGAAGAAATAGTTGTTGCTATATATACTAATTACCCATATGTAATTACATATGCCATTATTCCTTCTCAGCACAGAAAATCAACCAGCACCTTTATATAGAGATCGTGCCTATAACAGTACCATGTCACCTCCATGCACATGTGTGCAGGAAACCACCGGCCCAGCTGGCCAACCATACCTCAAATCCTTTCTGTGCTCAGCAGGGTGTTCACCTGTACCTCTTCTCGCTTCTCCTGCCTTTTTTTTTTTTGGTGCCTGCTTCCTTGCCACTTCCATTTCTACTTCTCCCTGAGTTACCCTGGCCACTCGGAGTTGTGTTGGATGCAAGAAGTGGTTGCCGGGCGAGGCTTTAGAGCCACATTCCTGCTGTGTGTCTTGTCGGCCCACCATGTGTTTGGCTGCTGACTGGTGTAGTGAGTGTTCCCACCTCTCCCTTCTCCAGTTCCAAGCATTTGTGAAGGATGCTGAGAAGCATTCTGCTAAGGAGAAGAAGCGGGCCAAGTCGTCTGGCAGTTCCAGTGAGAAGCATTCTTGCTGGTAGGAGCCGGCTTCTGAGGCCCATTGTGCCAGCAGGTTTGTCGCTGTAGAGTCTGATCTTGCTCTTATGAAGACTTCTGTTGCCCAGTTATCAGCAGTCTTGTTGCCCCCTGCCTCCAGTTATGTGTTTTCAGGGTTTGCAGACGGCGGAGCGAGTGTGCGTCCGCCCCCCAGGTTGGTGCCTTGTGTAAGGGGGCCCTGATCTCCCCCTGGCTCAGGCCCTTCGGTGGTGGCTGCTGGTAGTAGTGGAGCGAGTCTCAGTGTGTCCCTTCTCCCTGGTTTGGCTCCAGGAGTGAGTGGGGACAGGCTCCCTCTGTTCCAAGTCCTGACCTGGAGTTGGCAGTCGAGGGAGTGAGATTGCCCCATTCCCTAGCATGGCCCCAGGAGTGAGTGTGGTACAGATTCCCACTGTGTCAGGTGCTTCCAGGAAGATTCAGGTCTTGGAATGAGCTTGCATGCAGCCCCACTTCCTGGTGTGGCTCCAGGATTGAGTGGTTTGCAGGCTCTCGCTGATCCTGTTTTTTCCGTGGCCAGTCTTGGGGTCATTGAATTGAGTCTATGCACAGCTCCTCTCTCTGGTAAGGCCTCAGGGGATTTCTGGGGAGCCAGCTCCTGTCGTGCCAGTCTCCTCCTTGGGCCTTGTTGGTGGCGGAGAAATGGGACTTCATGCAGCACCACTCCCTGGTGGGTTGCTGGGTGATGGTAATATTGCAGCCTTGGCGGGCATGTCTTCCATGGGCCTGCCTCATGTTGATTTGATGCATGGATCAATGTCCTTGCAGGTCCCGGCCTGGCCATTTGATGCGGACGCGGTCCTTGGTGGCACCATAGTTAGTCAGGCTGCTGCCATGGACTGGCCTTCGTTTTCTGAAGAGGCAGATGAGGTTTTTGATGATGTTCCCACGGGGGAGGCTGGCACTCTGGATGAGGAGGGTGAGGCCTCCTTTCGTGAGCTTATTGCCTCAGTGAGAGAGTCCTTGGCTCTCCCCATGTGCTCTTTTATTACTTCCACTCTTCAGACTGGGGTCAAGCGCACCTGGGGGACTTCACGGCCTGGCCCCACTCCCTTGGTGCTGCCTCGTTCTCCCCTGGCTCTGGAAGTTTGCAGGGAACAACTGGGATGTTCCCTGGGGATCCCTAATCTGGCTTCAGCCAAGTTCGCCTTGCCCAGGAAATGGGCTTGAAGGGCGGAGAGGTGGTACACTCCAGAAGGAGATTCCTGTGGGGCTCCACCTCTCAATGATGAGCTGCTTCATTTGGTGGAGAGTAAAGATCTGTCTGTGAGTCTTCCCTGGCATATGGCTACTCAATTAGAGGGTATTTTGAGTAGTCTGGTTGATATCACTTCCTGGACAGATCAGGTTCTGGGGTGCCTTGCTGGCCTTTCCAGTGTTGCTCCCCAGAGGGGCTTGGATTGCCTGGGAGCTCTTGCCAGGGCAAATTTAGATATTATGCAGCCCTGTGAAATGCTCCCTTTGAGTATGATGTTACGCAGGCAGGCTGTGGTAAGAAACCTCCCTAATACCTTCGGTGATCAGGAGAGACGGCAATTGATGTCTTCCCCTTTTGGCTCCCACCTTTTTGATGGTCAGACTCTGGCGGCAGTGGAGCAGAGAGAGCTTGAGTCCTCACAATGGTCCCTCATATCCCAGATTGCTCGTGGCCTGGCTTCCACAGCTCGGGGTGTCAGGGCTAAGGCTGGTCGTGCCATTGGTCGACACCTTGCTCCGGTCGCTCCTCCTTTAGTTCCACCCCCTCCTGCTCCTAAGGCAAGTGGTTTCTTTCGCTCTTGAGGATTCTTCTGTGGCTGCTCTAGGGGCTGTTGGGGATCTCATTAGGGACGCTGCGGAGGTGCTGCAGCAAGTTGGGGCTTGTCTGCAGCGGTACTGATAAGAGTGGGAGAACATTGGGGCCTGCTAGTGGGTGGTCAAGACCCTTTGGTATGGTTACGTTCTCTCCTTCCTCATGGATCCTCCCCTCATGAGCATACCTGTGGAGTTTGTCGTACAGGGAGGGCTCGGACCGTAACTTGGCTCTGGAGGCCATGGTTTCCGAGATGCTGGTAAAGGGAGCTTTAGAACGTTGTTAGACCCTCAGGCTGGGTTCTATTCTTGCATGTTCCTTGTGCCCAAGAACACTGAGGGTTGGAGGCCGATTTGCGACCTTTTGGTCTGGAATTGTTTCCTGGTGGTGACCCACTTCCGCATGGAGACAGTTTCGTCAGTGCTAGAGTCAATGGCTGAGGGTGAGTGGATGGTGTCCTTGGACCTGCGGGACGCTTACTATTAGGTTCCTGTCCACCCTCGGTCACACAAGTACATGTGGTTTGTCTGGCAGGGCAGAGTTTACCAGTTTTGGGCTCTGTGCTTTAGCCTTGCCATGGCTCCTCAGGTCTTTACCAAGGTGATGGCTCCCGTGTAGGCTTGGGCCCATTGCCTCGGCATACCCTTGCATCGCTATCTGGCCGACTGGCTAGTTTCTGTTCCTTGGGCTTCATGCCTCGACAATGCCCGGTCTCCTCTGCTTCTGTGTTCTCAGGTGGGAATTCAGGTCAACTGGGCCAAATCCAATCTGTCTCTCAGCAAGAGAAAGCAGTTTTTGGGTAATTTTCTCGACATTGTCAGAGCCTGAGTTTTCAGGCAGTGGCTTGACAGTTTCTGCTGGCTAAGGCACCACCAGTGTCCCTCTGGAGGTCTTTGCTGGGACATCTTGCATCCCTAGCACAGTTAGTGCCAGGCGGGCTCCTGTGGATGCAAGCTCTGCAGTGGTGCTTAAAAAGGCATTGGCGGTCTGCTTCCGACCCAGATTAGTGGTGGGTGGCTCCAAATCTTCAGTGTTTGCAAGACCTCGCTTAGTTGTTGGTTCTGGATGAACTTCTGAAAGGCATCCTGTTTGTGGTAGCGCCCCTGGAACAGACCCTATTCTTGGATGCTTTCCATCTCAGGTGGGGAGCTCACCTGGGGGAATTCTCTGGCTTCGGGAGTCTGGACTGTGGAGGATTAGGGGCTCCACATAAATCATCTGGAGCTTCTGGCAGTCTTTCGGGCTCTCCAGAGTTTTCAGCAGGCCTTGTCGGTGTCAATTGTGTCTGTGATGTCCAACAACTTGACAGTGGTCGCCTATCTCAGGAAGTCAGGGGGCACGCGTTCCGAACCTCTATCAACCTTAGCACGGACAGTTCTCCAGTAGTGCAAGAGCTGTTCCATCTCTTTGTGTCCGGTTTTCGTTCCAGGACGCCACAATGTGATTTTGGATGTGCTCAGTCAGGAGTGTGTCAGGTCAGAGAGGACCATACATCCCAAAATTTGCAAGAAAGTCTTCCAGGTGTGGGGGTCTCCTTTGGTAGATCTGTTTGCCACGGCACTGACTCTTTGTCTGCCCCTGTATGTATTTCCTCTTCTGGTTCAGGGAGCCTAGAGACAGGGTGCGTTCTCTTTTCCATGGGACGGTCTGGATCTGTATGCCTTTCCACCATTCGCTCTGATCTGCTGTGTTCTGGTGAGGGTTTGCGAGTCGTGGGCTGTGCATATGACACTAGTTACTCCTCTTTGGCCTCAGGCAGACTGATTTCCTCTGTTTCTGGACCTGCTCGTGGACAGTCCCTGGGTTCTTCCCATGTGGCAGTCTTTCGACAACCTCACCATCCCCTCTTCCACGGTTCTCCGGAGAAACTCTATCTTCATGCGTGGCGACTCTCCAGCATCTCTTCCAAGCGTGAGGGTTTTCACGCAAGTCTGCTAAGTTCATGTCTCAATCAGTCAGGCAGTCCTCCGCCTCAGTTTACCAAGCGAAGTGGAAAGTCTTTTGTGGTTGGTGTGAGTCAAGGTGTTTGGATCCGTGCTCTGCCCCTGTAGTGCAGCTGGCAGATTTTTCCTTTTCCTTTTTTAGTCTAAGTGCTTGGCAGTGTCAGCGATTAGGGGTAATCGTTGTGCCTCCTGTTCTGCATCAATCAGGCATAGTCCTTTCCACCGATCCAGAACTTTCTTCTCTGTTCTGCTCCTTTGTGGTCTCTTGTCTACCTTGTTTGCCTCGGTTACCTGCCTGGGATCTTTCTCTGGTCCTTCGGTCCTTGTTACGTCCTCATTGTGAGCCCTTGCGGACAGCCTCGCTGAGAGATGTCTCGCTTAAGACCATGTTTCTTTTAGCGCTCGCTTCAGCTTGTCTGGTTAGTGGGCTTCACGGCCTGTCGGGTGAGGTGTGTCATTCCAAAGGTTGGACGTCCATGACCTTTTCCTTCGCCCCTGATTTCCTGGTTAAGTTTCAGTGTTTGGACCAGCATTCCTTCGATGAGTTCACTATTCCTGCTCTTCTTGAATTTGTTGGAGAGGACGAGGTAGACCACCTTCTTAGTCTGGTTTGGGCAGTCCGTGAGTATCTTCGAGGACTAAGGATTGTCGGCCGGCCTGCTCTAGGTTGTTGGTCACGGATTCGGATCCACTGTCATACCTTGTCTAAGTGGTTTTGTCAGGTGATTTGGAGGGCCTATGCGAGTGTCTTGGAGGAGGAGTTGCACATTCTGAAAGTGAACACTCATGAGGTTCAGGCTATTGCGACCAGTGTTCTCTTTAGAAAAGTCAAGATTCTGGACCTGGTCCTCAAGGCTGGTACGTGGAAGAGTATGACCACCTTTTTTCCTTTTACTTATAGGATGCTACGCATAGTTGTTTAGATACTTTTTCCCTTGGACCAATAATTTCGGTGCTGAGGGTTGTTCACTGATGCTGGTTTAGTTTCTTTCTGGATTTCCCTTGTTGTCAGCAACAAGATTTACAGATACATTATTTTTCCGTTTTTGGGGTTTTGGCGATTTTGGAGAGCATGTCTTCCACTTTCGGGTTTCTTTTACACCCTCCCACCTATACTTGGGAATCTGGCATGTGTAGTTACATATGGGTAATTAGTATATGTAGCAACAAAATAGTTTTTTAAAGTAAAAACTTTTTTTGTGAATATACTTACCCATATATAATTATATATGGGTTTGCTTCCTCCCTCCCCTCTGTGTTTTTGTCAATTTTGGCAGAAAGGATCTTAGGTATGGTTGGCCAGCTGGGCTGGTGATTCCCAGTGCACATGTGTGCGAGGTGATGTTTTACTTTTATAGGCATGATCTCTATATAGAGGTGCTGGTTGATTTTCTGTGCTGAGTGAGGGAATAATGGCATATAGACATATGTAATTACATATGGGTAAGTATATTCCAAAAAAAAGTTTTTACTTTAAAAAACTATTATTAAACAATACTAAATGGCACATTGCAGTGTCCAGGAAAGATAATCAGACCCCAGAACATTGACAGTGCAATAAATCTGGTTATAGTTAAGAACAAATTCCTCAGAGCTAGCATGAACATTGATGAAGACAAAGTTATGTATGACTTAGAGAACCATAACTTGATACAAATATCCCTTATGATAAAAGAACAAGTTGCAACCTGTTATGATAAAACCCGGAAACAAAACACTATTCTGAACATGAAAGAAGAAAAGTGTTAATGATACATATCTTAGGTGGAAACTAAATTAGCACAGTCCATAAATGAAATAAGTAACATAAACAAGCTGAAAGACATTATGCAGGAAGCTGCAAGGAAATTCTTAGTAAAAATATACACAAAGTGATCATCAAAGCATGAACCAAAAACTGGACCAATATGGATTACAAGCAGTATAAAAAAAATGGAGTGAAAAAAAAAATGCAATAGCTTGGCTAGAAGAGCAGTGAGCCAGAAGGAGGAAGAAAGACCTTTTCTTTTTTTTCTATGATGTGGCCTAAGGCATGTGTAGGTGTACTTAAGTATGGGAAAACAGCTTTACTGTTCTCAAAAGTTCAGAGTCAAGGAAAAAATTAAGGAGGCAATGAGAAAACATGGGAAGATTACAACAAACAAGATCATAAATGACAAAAACTCATAATAATCGTTTATGGAAACAAATAACACTATTTGAGGGGACATTAAAATATAAACAAAGAAAAGCTCTGTAATTATAACACTGCTTTGCCAATGGAAGGTGTAAAGGAAAAGCCTCAACACTATTGGGGAAAAATTTTTACCAAGAGGCATGGAAAATAGAAAATAGAGAAAAGGTTGTATTAGTGACTTCATGGTACATGACCCAATTAATGTACATGACATTACAAGGAAAAACTCTAACTTTCCCACACACTTACTTGAGCACTTATAAGCTATAAAATCAGATACTCCACCCAATATCAGTTACATGAAACCTCCAGAAGTCCAAAGCAGCAAAACAGTACAAGCCTCACAAATCCATAAAAAGCAGCAAGGCTGCTGGACCAGACAACATGAGAGAACTCTTCAAGATATTAGCAGACAGCACAATCTTTGTAAACAGCATAAGGACATTTTTCAACAATGTCCTTACAGAAAAGCATATGCCACAAAATTGTAAGATTAAACGATACTTACCAAGTTGAAGTTTGATCGTAATTTCACGAACATTTAAACGACATCACTGAGGCAGTAAATGAGATGTCTATGCTGCTCCTCGTCAGTCCTTCAGAGTGTTGGTTTGAGGAACAAAGTATAAAAATTACAAAAGCTAAAAATTAAAGTGAGTGAAGAAAAAACCCCAAAACACGGCGACCAAGAAGCCGGGAGGAAGGAGGGCATTTACTGCCTCAGTGACGTCGTTTAAATGTTCGTGAAATTACGATCAAACTTCAACTTGGTAAGTATCGTTTAATCTTACAATTTCACTTCACAATATTTAAACTGACGTCACCGAGGCAACAAATGAGAGCTTTAGAGCAGGTCCTCAAACCAAGCCGAACCCCAAAACCAGGAACGACTGAAGACCATATAGTATCATCTTCATGTATTCCAGCCAAAAGCATACAATTAAGTACAAATATGTGGACAAACAATGAAATCATATGAAAACCACCACAAAACCCGTAGTACATTTTACATATTCATGGAGGAGACCCATCCTCCGCCAACACCGCCTGTGCAAATAACCCCTTCTTGCTAATTGGCCTCCCATAAAACTTCGAAGGTAGACTCCCTGGACCAGCCCACAGATGAAAGGATGGAGGACAGCGGAAGACGGAGCGCAGCCTTGCTAGACGCGGCGGACCTAGTAGAGTGAGGTGAAAAATTTTGAGGTCAATACCCATGCTCCCATAACCTCCCTGACCCAGCGCCGTAAGGTATCCTGGGAAGCCACCTTAATAGGGGGTTTGGTAGTCAAAAGAAGGCCAGTGATGGAACCCCTAGAGTCCTTAGTCCTCTCTAAATAATTAACAATTGTAGTATAGACACAGATAAGCTGGTCCGCAGAATATTTTTCAAAACATAATTCAGAAATGTGGCAACCAGGCCTAGAAGTTTTAAGGAGATCCCCAATACGAAAAACTATCATGGAATCCGAGATAGACATATTACGGATATCTAAGAAACTTAAGACTTGGCCACGCTGCCCCGAAACCAGTAACATTAAGGCAGTTAATTTGCGGGATAACTGAATGAGTGAAAGACGTTCATCAGGGCCGAGACTCTTTAAGTAGTTGAGCACTAACTCTGGGTCCCAGGTAAATTGACAGTGAGAAAAAGCAGGCCTCTCCTGAAAGACGGCTCGCATAAATCTAATAACCAACGGATGTTGACCCGCTGGTTGACCCCCGATCTTAGCGATGGCAGACACGGCCGAACGGATGGTATTCATAGTACTATAACTCCGAATGGGAACCCTCTGAAATTCACACAGTAGGAAGTCTAAAAGAAAACTTAAAGGTGGTAGAAACGGATCAATTTCCCGCCGGAGACAAACTGACACCCATCTTGAGAGATACGGCCTATACTATTGTAAAGTGCTCTTCCGCCAGGAGTGAAGCAAAAGCTGGGCAACGTCTCGCAATAGGCCTTGGACTTCAAAGGATCGCCTGATAAACTCATCGCAGTCAACACCAGAGACCGGGCCCGGGTGGATGTAAGCAGGGTTCTGCGGTAATGACACAGGGAGGCGAGGGAGGAGGACTGGTGGCTGAACAAGAAACTGAAGGGCCCTGGGGAACCATGCTTGACGGCCAAAGAGGTAGAATCGCGATCAAGGAAGCCCGGTCCTCCTGGAGTTTCCGCAGCACTCTGGCAATGAGACTGAAAGGAGGAAAGGCATATGAAGTCCTGTCTGCCCAATTAATTGAAAAAGCATCAACAAAAGTAGCTGCAGGGTCAGGTTTCCAAGAAACATAGGTAGCCACCTGGGCATTTAAGCGACGCAAACAGGTCAATATCGGGAACATAAAACATGTCACATAACCTTCGAAAGACAAGGGGGTCCAACATCCATTCGGTGTCTAAATTCTTTAACCTAGACAAAGAATCTGCCTCCACATTCTGGGTACCCTTTACATGAGCTGCAGACAAGGTAAGGCCCGAGACCCGGCCCAAGCATAGATCTCCTCTATCAAAAGTTAAGACGGATCTTCGTGCTCCCACCGCGATTCAGGCACGCGACAGCCACGGTGTTATCTGAACGAAGGCGGATGTGGGCATTACTGACATTCTTACATAGTGACTGGAGACCAAGTAATATAGCTCGCAATTCTAGGCAATTGATGTGGTCTAACTCGCGTGAGCCCAAGAGCCGCCCGACGCGGATCCGACAATGGCACCCCAACCTGTCAGACAAGCATCGGCAAACAATTCAAGGTCAGGGGAAGAAGAACGCAGTGATTTAGATTGCAAGGGAACATTATTAACCCACCAAAGGACTAATTCCTTAGCATGCTCATCCAAAGAAACTCTAGCTGCATAATCCCCATGGTGCCGGGCAAGCTCCCTGTTCCTAATGATCTCAAGGTACTTGTAACGAACGGGGGCCAGGTCGACAGCTGGCTCAGCAGCCACAGCGAGGCCAATGAAAGAAGCTAAATCACGCAAAGAGACACGGTCCTTCAACAACAACCGACCTAGTTCCTGAATTTTGATCATTTTCCTGAGAGGCAGAGTAGCAGTCATGAGGCATGAGTTTAGAATAATTCCCAAAAATTCCACCTCCTGAGTAGGGACCAAAACTGATTTTTTAACATTAATAGTGAGCCCAACCGAATCAAAAAGATACAGAGCATAACTCACATTGCTAATTAGCTCCTCCTCCGAGGGAGCAAAAAAGATGCAATCATCAATATAACAGATGACCATAATCCCAAGGGACCGGAGGTGACAGAACACTGGTTTCAATAATTTTGTAAAGATCCGAGGGGCAGATGTTAACCCTTGAGGAAGACAGGTAAAGTGAAAACATTGGCCCTTCCAAAAAAACGGAACCAACACCTTTCCTCAGGTCTCACATACACAGAATAATAAGCATCCTGAAAATCAATAGTCATGAAAAAACACTGGGGCTGGACTAAACGCACCACATCCTTAAAGGAATCCATTTTAAAGTGAGTGTGAGTAACATAAGGATTTAGCTCTTTCAAGTTTAGAATGACTCTGGCAGTAGTACCGTCTTTCTTTACAGTGGGAAAAACATTGGAATAAAAAGCATTGCCAGGAGAGGGCTCACATCTCTCAACAATACCCTGTTCCACAAACCTAAGCAGCGCGGCATCCAGGGCCGCCCTGTCACTTTCTGAAAGGGACAGGGGCCGAGGCAGAGCAGATTGTAAGGGAAGCTCATCAAACTCAAGCACATGGCCACAAACCACATCAAGAATCCATTTATCGGAGGAAAGAGCTAGCCACTGCTGTCTAGCAGTGAAAATTTTCCCGCTCATAAAATTGTCAGAGGTATTGGATAAAGAGTTGATGGTAATACTCACTCGGCAAGGGTTCACTGGGCCGACCTGTGTTGCTGGTTCCCCCTCAGCGGAGGAGGCCGCTGGCCTAAAAAAGGCTTAGACCGAAACCTTGAGTTCTGGGAAGGAGGGGCCCTCCTGGGAGCCTGGCGGGAAGCAGCCGTCCGCCTGGGACCTGACCGGTATGGCAGGAAAGAAGGCCTGCCCAGCCGCCTGGCCCGATGCAACTCCTCACACTTCTTAATGACATCAAAGGGGAACAGCTCTGCAGTGCCAACTTAACAGTCCCAACAGCAAAGCTCCGCAAGGGCTGAATCGTTCACGTGAATGTGGGCCACTTCCTTCCTGAGCTGGTTAAGGTAACACACTGCAGAAGTCAGGAGACGTACACAGTTATTCAGGCCATCCAGGTAATCATCCACAGGCTTACCTTTCCTCTCCCCAATGTCACTCAGGCACTGGGCAACCGGAACCAGGGCCTTGGAGAGCAGGCCATTGGTGAAAACCAGGCGAGCATCAATCAGCCTGCCCCCCACACTTAGAGCCTTGGTAATAACTGCATTTGTAGCAGGCACAATCAGATTAGGAACATTGCTGGGCAACCTCACCTTACTACAGGTAGTTTTCACCCCCTCCGAGGTGGGGCGACGCCTGAGGCTATCATCTAAAATGCCTGCTAAACGGTCAGACAGGGGCTCACCTTTCTTCTCCTGACCATGAAAATGCCCCGACAGTTCTTCCAAAGCCCGAAGAAAATCAGCATCTTCAAGTGCGTCCCGTGGGCCACCCAGAACATCCAGCCCCGCAAGCGGGTCGGCCGCTGCCTCCCGCACCTCACCGTCTTCGGATCCTGCGCTCTCGATGCTGCCAAAGCCACTGAAGTCCCCGCTGTCAGCCTGGGGCACCGTCTCAGGAGAATGCCTGTCCAGCTTCGCAATCAGGTCCGCCACGATGGAACCCAAATGGCTGACACGATCCTCCTGGGACGGGCCAGCTGAGTTGACATCACGGGGCTGACTCGGCCCCGCCAGGGCCGAATCAGAAGCCAGCTGAAACGCTTTGTCATGGCCAGGGTCACGGCGGTCCCTTTTTCCCTGCTGAACATCAGACCAAGCATCATCTTCGCAAGGGCGTTTCCTGCCCCGTGGAGGGGAAGCCGACCAGGCAAAGGAACGAAGGGGCGAATCGCTAAGGACTGCTGGGTCCGCCAACACGATCCTAAGATCGAGAAGTGTACCACCATGTATCAGCAGCGCAGGGTAAAGGAGAAGGTGAAAACTGACCAGGACAACTCCGAGGAGAAGCAGGCAAAGAAAAGGGCAGCAGCAGGCTCCGAGAAGCAGCTGGCAAAAAACCTGAGATCCGAGCTTGTGTGTAGACCAGATGAGGACGAACAACAGACTGATGAGGAGCGGCATAGACATCTCATTTGCTGCCTCGGTGACGTCAGTTTAAATATTGTGATGTGAAATTGTAAGTTTTCCAAGATAGTCCTGACTGAAAAGAAATTAACAGTGAGTGAATTATACCCTATTTTTCCCGTTAATGCCTCTTACAAACTATTCATGGCAGTACCGAAAATGAAAATACATATCACACAAACAGACAAGGTAATGAACTGCAAGCAGGATTCTAGAACCACACTCATACTCCTAAGATTCAATACAATTTAGAATAACAATGATGCTTAGGGATTTTAGTAACTATTCTTATAACAAAGAATCACAAATATTAATATTAAATATACAAATACTAAATATACTAATCTATGATGAAAACCCAGAGTTTGTCAGAATCCAGTAAGGTAAGCAAAATAATCTAAAGGCTATTAGGTTATGTTATTACTCTAGGTTGGGTCTTAGGAATTTTTTATTAAATGCCTTTTGATACCAAATCTGATTGCCTTATAACATTAGTGAATAGCCTACTGGTTGGAGGCTATTTCAAATTCAGTCGTGTTTTTTTTTTTTTTTTTTTTTTTGCAGGGGGGAACTTCTCATAAAAAAAATGATGCATCATAGGTCAGCCTTGATCAGATGGGCAAGTGTGTGATGCTGTACAGCCTAAAGGACAACATTAAGAGCTGGGTGGTGTATGTGATTGTAATTGTTTGAATATTTTTTTTTTTTTATTTGACCTATTATTGGTGTTGTCTGTTATTGTACAGTTACATAGCTAGATTATGTGTTATTTGAATACTATTCTCTCTCTTAGGGTGATTCCTTTTTTAGTACAGTGGAAACTCAATACTCGAACTTAATTCATTCCAAATGTATCAAAAAATTTGACTACTGATACCTATAAATCAGCAAAACCTTAAGTTTATGAATTTTTCAATGTACTTTTTTTTATGATTTTGATTTGTACTTAATGTAAGTGAAGGCTGGAGATGGATAATTTAGAAGAGGAGGGGAGAAGGGTACAGAGATGAAGGGAGCTTATTCTTCAGAACACGAGGCACCATCCATATAAAGCACCTGGTAACTCGGTATGATTCCTGTGAATCCTTTGTTGGAGGCTCACTAACACTTGCACTCTCACTAGATTCCATATTTTCATCACTAATAAGCCTCTTTGGTACTATTTTAAGGTTTTAAATGAAAAAGTAATACAGAACGCAGAAGAATGTTGTTGTTCTCTTGACCATGGTGTGGCGGCAGGAATAGCCTATGAATGTGCACTGGTGTCTGGTATACTGCAATATCGGTATTTTAGTTTCGGCTATACCGGCATTGCCGATATCAGAATAGGACAACTGCGTGTGCGGCTGTTCAAGCACCAGGTCAAACTTTTGTGTTTGAATATTGAAAAGTTTGACTTTTAAGACATTTGAGTATTGAGTCTTCACTGTATCATAAATATGCTTGTGTTTTACTTATGTGTGTTTTGATGATAAATTCAGTAAGTTTTCTAGGATCATTTCTAGGATTTCTAGGATTATTTTGTAGATAAATAGTACCTAGATAAGCACACTCAGGAAAGAGAATAACAAACTACTTACCTTTTTTGCATCAGAAACAAATCATGATAAGAATCCTTACACATGCATGATTTCAATTATTTTGTAATTTTCTTTCCTGCTCATACACATGTAGTATGCATTCTTGCCATAAAGATGTTACTTCATTTAGAAACTTTTTCTCCTACAGGTTGCACATCTTGGATCTGTATGTGAGGCTGGGACATACTTTCTGAAGCAGCATTGCTCTTTTTACATACATGAGAGATTAAATCCAAATTAATGTTATTCTTCCACACCTTGTGAATACCAAGAAATCATCTATGGAAAATAAGAGCAATACTATGCTGCAGCCAGACCCATCTGTCTCCCTTAGCAGTCTTGAAAATGAGGGAAGGGACTTTACACTTGAGGAAATTTTGGTAAGTGAAGTGGAAAAAGCTATCTAAGTATTATTGATTTGCTTCATGCAACTAGTCCTTAAAACCCATAATTATTAAGTCAAAAAGATGAATGCAATTTGTAGTGTTATGCCCATGGTTGTAGAGTTAGAGTTGGAATTGGAAGAAATTTGGTGCCCTGGAGATGGAAAGAATTTGGGGTTGTGAAGTTGGAGTCTGTAAAAACATCCCAATTCGCCTCTGACTCTGATCTCAACATAAATTTCAGAGACTACGTAGATCACAAAAAATTCTCACTTCTTAAATATATCAAAATCAAAATTGTGTTATTCAAACATAATTTTCCCATAGAAAACAATGGTAATAGGAGGAGGTTATGTTCCTGGCCACTGGGAAAGTCTGCCTAGTTTGAGAATTTTGTTACACAAACCTTAAAAATACTATTGATATGTCATTAAGTCATGGAAACAATAAAAACACATGTTCTCACCTGTGTGCACATCTTTTTTTTTCATGAAATTAGAAAACTATTAATTTAATGTGTTTTTTTTTATATGAGATCATATTCCAGGAATATTATCCCATATTCATACATTTACTATTAATGTGTTTAACGAAATAAACCATGAGTATAATTTGGTGGTGGTTGGTAGCAGTACCTGTTTACTGACACCTCAGCTGATTGAGCCACACAGTCCAGACCACACAGCCTCACCAGTCCACTACAGACAATATGGAAAATTTTATGGAGAGAACCAGCCCTATTACTGCTGCAGAGCATAATTTATTAATAGACTCGCAATAGTTGTGGCATACTGTTACATCAAGATTTAGATCAGTAAATCATACATACAAATGAGATAATACAGTGTTTTCCAGCTGTGGTGGACTTGGATGAGAGATGGTAAGGTGTCCCTGGGGCAAACGTATGACTAAAAAGGGTCATGTACACATGTCCAACTCTCTAACGCAAGAGTTAAACAGTACTCTCAATCACTCATACCTTTTACTGGTAAACTCTGGAACTCCCTCCCTACATCAGTATTTCTGACTTCCTATGACTTGTCTTCTTTTAAGATAGAGGTATTGAGGCATTTCCTCCCTAATTTTGGTTGATGCTTTTCCTCTTTGTAGAGAGCCAGCATTCAAGTGGGTCTTTTTTTATTTATTTATTTATTTATTTTTATTTATTTTTTTATTTTTTCCCTCTTCCCTACATGAAAAAAAAAAAAAAAAGTGCACATAGATTTAAACATGTATGTATACATGTGCATTTAAATGAAGGATAAATAAACTGTATATCAGGTGAAACTTGGCCTGAAGATTGATTTTTCTTGGTACAGCAATTACTTAATGGGAACATCCAGTTTAGATTGGTGTTGTCATATCTCTGGTAAATATTCATGAAACACTCTGGTTTTTTTATGTTGTGAAGTATTGGGAACATGTACATAAATTTTAGACATTCATGCCCATTTTAGTTCCCAACCCCGCCATGCAATTATAATTGCAACAAAAACTTACGAGTATTATTCTGGCGTTATTATTTGCCCCACAACCTTCATTTTTCTGTGGCAAAGACATGTTATAATATGAAATGTTTCTATGTCATTAGATTTTTTTTCATCTTTTGTTTTTGTTTTATGAATTTTTTCAAAATATTTTTTCTTTTTACTTTTTTTGACCAAAAGATATTATTATAAAATTACAGGTCACATATATAAAGAAATAGTAACGTGAATTAAAAGAAGTATTCTTCTTTTTAGTTTTTGTTTCATTGAAATCAAGCTAAAATTGGCTTCAAAATAGATTTTAGAAGGGAATAACTTAGGTTTTGAGATACGGGCCGATAAAGTTTATCAATCGATCTCGATCCCGTTATAACACACTAGAAAGTTTATTCAGATTTACTATATGTTATTTTTTATTATCTACAATCTCATAATACAATTCGATGTATTTCTAAATACATCAGGCTCCTAATCCCTTCCTGTCAATGATATGTTGGTCCTGAAGAGGCTTTTCTTCCGACGTCCAGCTCTCACTTTTTCTGGTTGTGATGTGTTCTTGAAGTTGCATGTTGTGCAGTGCATAGTTATGGTTTTTTCATATACATTGAAAGAAGATTTTTCAGCCTCCTTTTCGTCAGCATGACAAGTTCGTTGTCACTATCCACATCTTCATTTCCTTTCTCAATATTTTGTAGAAGAGCTTCTCTAATTGTGAGTAATGAGGCCTTTTCTTCTTTATTTCCTTGTCTTTGTTCTGCGTGAGATGTCGTGGGCTGTGGTGTGGGAATGGCAGGCAGTGGTGTGACGGTGAGGGTGGTGGTGGAGGGTGACACGAGAATGTGTACTGGAGCATCTGAGGTATCAGGTTCAACACGCTCATTTTATTCTTTGAGCTTCCATACTCATATTCCAGGTGTTCTTACTCTGCTTATTCCTCTTAGACACCCATCCCATGGTTGGCAGTAGGTGAAAAGGATGCAGTAACTAAATTATGTGTTGTTTAGCAGAGTGAAGGGCGGGTAGCAAGAGATGTAGCAACAACCTCCCTCTCTGATAGCTTTGCCCCTACTGAGTCTCGCTGGTGCTTTGGTTGATGCCCAGTGCTTCCATGAATTGATGAAATCTTACCCTAGATTATTGTCAATTTTACCCTAGATTCGAGTGTTTTACCCTAGATTGTCGAAGTTGCCCATTAATTGTTGATTAATGCACTCTTATCATACATAAGTTTAAATATTGCCCCCCCTACCCCCAAACACACACACACAGGACTACACACTACAGCCACTACTGCGGCTGCTCTGTGTGGACTCGTCCTCGCAAGTGACTGATTCTGTGTGTGAACTGTGATCTAACCGTCCAAAGGTCCAAAATGTGTATGCGTAGTAGACGGGTGAGTGGAGACTGGGGAGAAAGGGGATGGGGGTCGGGGGGTGAAGGGATGATACAAGTCACGGGGATGATTGTGTACATGAATCGAACATGAAAGAGAACCAGCCTGCCACCAGATTGGCACCATTCCAAGCACATCTATCCATAGGATGGCAGATTATCCTAAAATTACCCTAGTTTATGCATTACCCTAAACACTACCCTAAAAGGGGTCCAATTACCCTAGTTTAGGGTATTTTACCCTAAAATGGAAGCACTGTTGACGCCACCCATACACACACTCGCTTTCAGTGTTGCTGTATCATGCCCACCAAAAAAAGTTAAGATTTTGGCCTTTTTTTTCGTAGTTTATGAGTAAAAAAAAACTGATTCTGCTGATGTAAATAAACATACGTGGTTGAGTACGGGACCTTTAAATGGCATTTAAACAGAAACCAGTGTGCTTTACACCATAAAACTTCGTGAAATAATTGCTAACGTGTATAACTACCACATATTTTTTTTCCACACAAAAACATTATTTTTCATATTTTTTCGGTCTCTAAACTGGACGCTCTCTCTCTCTCTCTCTCTCTCTCTCTCTCTCTCTCTCTCTCTCTCTCTCTCTCTCTCTCTCTCTCTCTCTCTCTCTCTCTCTCTCTCTCTCTCTCTCTCTCTCTTTATAGCTTTTATGTAGAATAGTGTGTGATTTAATATCACTGTGCGTTGGAAAAGCATCAATCACTTCGAGATCTTTTGGAAAGCTATGCTGAACCTCTCTCAAATGATGAACTTACAGAGCTAGACAAGGCATCACAGGAGGCAGAGAAAGAGGGAAACGAGGAAGAAGAACCTGTGCATGGCCTGGACATCAAAACTCTTAGAGAATGTCTCGGTGGTATCGAAAAAGCTCTGGAAACCCTGAAGGAACGTGACCCAAATCCTGCCAGGAGTAGCAAAGTGGCTCATGATGTAGAGAAAAGTATCAAGATTTATCAATAAATCTATGATAAAAAAAAAAAAAATCTCCATCTACTCGTTCTTCAAGCCAGTCAGACATGCTGTCCCTGTCACTCCTGCCAACCTTACTACAGCTGGCCCTTCCACATCGGCTACCGACGCTTCTACAGTTGGGGCGTCCAAGGGACGAAGTGGATGTGCTGGGAGTCACGCTCATGAGGATCGCATGGCTGCTTGATGGAAAGGGGCTGGAGGTACTGTACAAGGCTCAGGTCCGCTCCTTTATACTAAAAAAAAGTCTAGGGAGTTGGGTATTCATTCCTTACATTATACAATTTTTACTTTATACGGTCCCTTCTGGAACGCATCTACCGTATAAATTGAGGACTACCTGTATACATGAAAACAGCCATTAAAAAAAAATGCAAAGTACTGCACAAAAGAAATAAACAAAATATTTTTGTTTACCTTTCACTCGCTATGTACAGTAAGTTCTCGTTTTATACCAGTTCAGTATACGATAAATTCGCAGATACGATAATTGACAGTTACTACCATTTTTTCGATTTACGATAAAAAATTTGCACTTATGATATTTGAAACTCCCGCTGCCTGTGATTGTGGCGCTGCACTGCACACTGCGACAAACAACAAACCAGTTACTTTCGCGCCACCACGACGAATATCAGTGAGACTGTGTTCGGTGATTTACTTACATTATTCTCTGCATTTAAGACCAATTCCTGTCCAAAATGTCACCAAAACATAATTTGGATCTTGGTAAAGAAGTGAGTAAGGTTAAACGAGCCAGGAAAAGTTTAACGTTGGAAACGAAGCTTGATATAGTCAAGAGAAAAGAACTTGGGGAAGGCTCGTCAGCCATAAGCCGTTCCCTGAATTTACCACAGTCAGTAGTTGCTACTGTTTTGAGGAATGCTTCAAGTGTTAAGGAGGCAGCAGCTAATGGTTCAAGCCTGCAGGTAAAATTGCTCACAAAACATCGGGAACCCATTATGGATCGGATGGAGAGTTTACTTAAAATTTGGATAGACAGCCAAACACGCCAGCATGCCCCACCCTCGTTGAGCCTCATTTCAGGCTTCAAGCCTGCAGGTAAAATTGCTCACAAAACATCGGGAACCCATTATGGATTGGATGGAGAGTTTACTTAAAATTTGGATAGACAGCCAAACATGCCAGCATGCCCCACTCTCGTTGAGCCTCATTTCAGAAAAGGCCCTGTCTATTATTGAAACCTTGAAGATTGAGATGGATGTGAAGGATGTGCAGTTCAAGGCCAGCAAAGGCTGGTTTGATCATTTTCAGCGTCGGTCCAACCTACATAATGTGAAGGTGTCAGGTGAAGCTGCCAGTGCTGATCATGAAGCTGCACAGAAGTTCAAGCCAGAGTTAGCTAAATTAATTACTGAGAAGGGTTACAGTGCAAAGCAAGTCATCAGTTATGATGAAACAGGCCTTTTTTGGAAGAAAAATATCCTCCAAGACGTACATAAGTAAAGCAGAAAAACATCCCAAAGGTTTTAAAGCTGCCAAGGACAGAGTCACACTTCTCTTGGGAGGAAATGTTGAAGGCGACCTGAAACTAAAGCCAATGTTAATATACCACTCAGAAAATCCGAGAGCATTGAAGGGACTAATCAAAGATTATTTACCTGTCGTGTGGAGATCAAACAAGAAGGCCTGGCTTACTACAACCATACACCAGGACTACTTCAGCTCTTACTTGGCACCTAAAGTAACAGAATACGCCTCTGCAAATAATATAGCAAATCGGTTTCTTCTCATCCTGGACAACGCTCCCAGTCACCCAAAGTGTATGGAAGATTGGGCTGAGAACATTGAAGTAGTGTTCCTTCCTCCCAACACTACTTCACTGATCCAACCAATGGATCAAACCGTAATTAAAACCTTTAAGGCTTATTACCAACGCCGCATGATGAAGCAGCTGATTAAAGGCACAGATGGACCTGATAAATCCACTCTCATGGAATGGTGGAAATCATAAAACATCAGACATGCCATTGACAACATTAGGGCCTCTTGGGAGGAGGTGGAAAGCTCTACAGTGAATGCTGCCTGGGGAAAATTGTGGCCAGAGTGTTGTAACAACTTTCAAGGTTTCTCGGATTCCATAACTGAAGTGAAAAAGGATATTGTCAGGCTATCCCATGAAGTGGGCTTTACTGAAGTGGATGAGGAGGCTTTAGATGGCTTGTTGCAGAGTCATGCAGAGCCTCTGAGCAATGAAGAGCTTTTAGAGTTGGAGAGAGCAGCTGCTGAGAAGGAAGAGGAGAAAGAAAATGAACCAGAACCAGTTCGTGGATTAGACATCAAGACTCTGCAAAAAGCTTTCAATTTAATTGACTCTGCAATGGAACTGCTGCAAGAACAAGACCCTAACCCCAAAAGGAGTAGCAATGTGGCTAATCAGATGGAACTGGCAATAAATTTCTACCGAGAATTATATGACGCGAAACGTAAGAATGCGAAACAGTCCACAATCTTGTCTTTCTTCAAACATGTAGCAAGCCCATCCACTTCACCCACTGGACCTTCAACTTCATCAATTAAAGCTGAGTCATCAACTTCAAATGACGAGTTTGAAGGAAATAAGTCACCTGCTTCACACTTGGCCAGTGTGTCACCCACTTCATCCGCCATATCAGCTGATTGTTCTCCCATGAGCCCTCCTTCCGAGTAGGCAGGCGAGGTCCCTGCTGTCCCTTATCCTCGGGAGGGACAAAGGAAGGGCACAAATGGTCCTTTAGCCTCAGAAAGGACCTATACAGAAGATTAACATTAAGAAAGGTAAGTTAAAGTGTTCATGTTTTTTTTTGTTTTTTTTCGGTAATACACAGCTTGTCCAGTTTGTTTACTTTTTTTCGATTGACTTTCATATTGAGCTGGAACGTATTCCTATCTAATACATGTTAAAACGGGTTCGGTTTACACTAATTTTGGTTTACAATAGCTTTTTGAGGAACGTATTTCTAGTGTAAAACGAGGACTTACTGTATTCTATCAGAGGATGTCTCTCCTGAGGCTGAGGGACAGTTGATATTTCAGCCCTTACTCATCTTCGGCTGAGTGGGCAGACAAGGATAAGATGTTGTCGTCTGCGCTGTTGGAAGCATATGTGGAAGGGCCAGCTGTAGCAGGGTTGGCACGTTTCACTGGTTTAAAGAAAGAGGATATGGAGGAAGGGCCAGCTGTAGAACCGTCGGCAGCGGATGTGGAAGGGCCAGCTGTAGCAGGGTCAGCAGTGTGACAGGGACGGCATGTCTGACTGGCTTGAAGAACGAGTAGATGAAGGACTGTTTGTTTTTTCTTGTTTTTTCATCATAGATTTCTTGATAAATTTTGACACTTTTCTCTATTTCATGAGCCACTTTGCTACTCCTGGCAGGATTTGGGTCATGTTAATTCAGGGTTTCTAGAGCTTTTTCGATACCACCGAGACATTCTCTAAGAGATTTGATGTCCAGGCCACGCACAGGTTCTTCTTCCTCATCTCCCTCTTTTTCTGCCTCCTGTGATGCCTTGTCTAGCTCTGTAAGTTCATCATTTGAGAGAGGTTCAGCATGGCTTTCCAAAAGATCTTGAACATCATCATCATCAACTTCATTGAAGCCAGCCCTATAGCACAGATTTACTACCGTATTTTACGGCTTACAAGACGCACTTTTTTCCTAAGAAATACCCTGAAAAATACTAGTGCGTCTTCCAAGATGAATGTTGTATTGTAAGGCAGCATCCAACCTCAAGTGAGCTTGGACACTTGACAAATAGCGACCTGGATTTGTATGTTGAGTCATCACATTATGATGTTAGCTTAAGTACCATTTAATTTAGCCTTTTATATTATGTAAACTCAGTACTTAGGTGTTACAAGTATTACCAATACCATAATCTTTCCTGCAGCCTACTCAGCGTGTGGAGAAAACGGGCCGCTCCCTCGTCTCATTGCAACACACACATACATGCACACAAACGGACTCACATCATACCTTTATTAAGAGAACATCCAAGTGGCTTACTCATTCAAGCAAGAGTCAAAACTCCTCTTGTGAATTGTATTCACATTGATAAAGCCTATGAAGCACGACTGCAAAATAAAATAAATATAAACTGCAGCACTGATGTGTTTGGTTTCGGCGATCGGACAAGTGATTCCGTAATGTAATCAACAGGTCCAAAACATGCCGTCGCCTGCCACTAAAACAAGAAGAGATGAACTGTTTTACTGTGTATATGTATTTACCTATGGTGTTTTTATTTACATAGTTTCAAATTTGTGGTGAGTGTTCCAGCAAATTTTTAATGAGTGGTGAAACAATAGTGTCTTGCAGGCTCCTTGCTTCTTATGTTTTTGTATTCAGTGGTTGGGTATATGGTGAATGTGTTCTTGTATGAGAATGACTTTTTATTTCTTAGAAATTTCTTTCAAATACAGGCAACCCCCGTTTAACGAAGGTTCACACAACGAAATTTCGCTCTAACGAAGGTTTTGTTTTACTACCATCTGCTCGTTTAACGAACACCAAACTCGCTTTAACAAAGTTTTATCCAGGTAGTTTTTTTCCAAATTTGAAAGCCCCACTGTATCATGCAAGCTGACAGGCTTTTGAATACATCATGAGCTGCTGGTACTAAGGCCTGCCTCAGGAGAAGTCCTGAGACACCTGTAGAATAAAGATCAAGATCAAGCCTCTCGTGGACAACACAGGCTCTGCCGATACAAAGGCCTGACTCAGAAGAAATTCTGTGTTACCTGTAGCATCAAGATCACATGCACCACTCACTGCCCAGTCAAAACATAACAGCGTCACCAGCAGCTCATCTTTCTTAGTTCAACTTACCACCAAAACACCCTGCAATGTGGCCTAACGTTCCTAAGAAGACCAGGAAGTGTCTTACTCTCGAAGTGAAGCTGGGTATTATTCACAGACAAGAGAGAGGCCAGAAAACTAATAACATTGCTTCCCACCTTGGCTTGACTCCATCTACTGTCTACTATTTTCAAGTCAAGAGACTCTATTAAGAAGGCTAGTGAGACCTCATCTTCCTTGCAAGCTAAAAGAACCACCAGAACTCGTGACTACAATGGATAAAATGGAAAGCCTTGTGGAAATGTGGTACATAAGTTTTGTATGCAGTACCATGATGCGCACTTTGTTTACATTCCACAGGTTGCCGGTTAGTGTATTTCCCGTTTCACTCTCCCTCCCTTCATAAAGTTAAGATCATCAACATTATAAAGTTACGTACATACATACATTAGTGTACATTATAATGACTTAAATTAAACTACCTAAATGTTTAACTTCATAATTTTTACTTTCATTAAACCTTTTACTGTACTATGATGCTCTCTCGCTTTGCTTACTCTCAATGGAAGTTCAAATCAGGGGTTAAACTTGTTATAATCGGTTCGCTTAACGAAGTTTCGCTTAACGAAGTGTTTTTTAGGAACGTAACCCCTTCGTTAAACGGGGGTTGCCTGTATTAGGGTGCGTCTTGCAAGATGCAGCGTCTTGCAAGCTGTAAAGTACAGTATGTCATTTCTGATCACACTGATGCCGTCTTCAGGGAAGCCTGAGAACTCATGCGCGCGTTCTGGCCATACTTTATTCCACGCCAAGTTCATGATAGACGTCTTCACTTCGTCCTAAGATGACTTGATGTTATCTAAGGCGTGCTTGATGTTATATGACTTCCACCATTCTCTGATAGTGGGCTTGCCAGGCCCATCTGTGCCCTTTATCAGTTGCTGCATGGTTTGCCGCTGGTAGTAGGCTTTAAATGTTTGCCATGATTATTATGAATACAGTCGTGGCAAAAAAATTGTAACATCTCATCGGCAATAAAAATCGTAACACGAAATTCACGTGTTACGATTTTTTTTGCTGTTCCAACATGGAGAGAGTGGGTGGAGCTTGTGTTGCCGCATGGCCTTGACTGGCATGTAGCTACACCACACCACCCACACAGGTCTCAGTGCACCATGAGTGCTCGTCAGGAGAGGTTGCATGTTACGCTGCTCTAGTTAGCACTGATCCTGACTGTAATCCTATCTTTCCAGCCATATAATTCCATTCAACTTGAACACAATGGGACGTACTAAGCTCAGCATGGAGGAAAATTCTCGTGCTATCGCGCTATTAGATTATGGCATGTCTGTGATTCATATAGCCACCGACCTAAAGGTATCTAGACAAGCCATTTCTCGTGTTTGGGATGCGGCGGCGACAGTAGCACCGGGCATGACCTCGCCAAAGAAACCAGGCTCTGGAGCACCAAGAAAGACATCAGCAAGGACGGATAAACTGTTTAAACGTGAGGTGATGTTAAACCTTTCAATAATAGCTGCATCACTCAAGAAAAAACACCCAGACATCCTCCAGAACGTTGTTATTAGGACGATTCGGCACCAGCTACATAAAGATCTTGGGTTACCCGCACGACGCGCAGCCAAGAAACTCCTCACTAATGCTATGAAAAAAAGACGGCTTGAATTTTGCAAGAAATACAAGGACTGAACCTCAGAGGATTGGAAAAAGGTAATGTTCAGCGACGAAAGTACCTTCAAGACAGTGCGTGGCCTGAGAGATGTAACACGGTTTAATCCCCGGTACACAGTGATGACGGTAAAACATCTTTTAGAGATTTCGGTGAAACTTTTGCTGTTGCGTTAGACATATCAAAAGCTTTTGATAGAGTCTGGCATAAAGCTTTGATTTCAAAACTGCCCTCTTACGGCTTCTATCCTTCTCTCTGCAACTTTATCTCATGTTTCCTTTCTGACCACTCTATTGCTGCTATGGTAGACGGCTACTGTTCTTCTCCTAAACCTATTAATAGTGGTGTTCCTCAGGGTTCTGTCCTGTCACCCACTCTCTTTCTATTATTCATTAATGACCTTCTTAACCAAACTTTTTGCCCTATCCACTCCTACGCTGATGATACCACCCTACATCTTTCCACGTTCTTTCAGAGACGTCCAACCCTTCAGGAAATTAACAGATCACGCGGGGACGCCACGGAACCCCTGACTTCCGATCTTTCTAAAATTTCCGATTGGGGCAGAGAAAATCTAGTAGTTTTCAATGCCTCAAAAACTCAATTCCTCCATCTATCAACTCGACACAACCTTCCAGACAACTATCCTCTCTTCTTCAATGACACTCAACTGTCTTCCTCTTCCACAATTAATATCCTCGGTCTGTCCTTTGCTCATAATCTTAACTGGAAACTTCACATCTCATCTCTTGCTAAAACAGCTTCTATGAAGTTAGGTGTTCTGAGGCGTCTCCGCCAGTTTTTCTCGCCCCTCCAACTGCTTACTCTGTATAAGGGCCTTATCTGTCCCTGTATGGAGTACTCTTCGCATGTTTGGGGGTTCCAGTCACACAGCTTTGCTTGATAGGGTGGAATCGAAAGCTCTTTGTCTCATCAACTCCCCTCCTCTGACTAACTGTCTTCAGTCTCTTTCTCACCGCCGAAATGTTGCATCCCTTTCTATATTTTATTGCTATTTTCATGGTAACTGTTCTACTGATCTTGCTAACTGCATGCCTCCCCTCCTCCTGCGGCCACGCTGCACAAGGCTTTCTTCTTCCTCTCATCCCTATTCTGTCCAACTCTCTAATGCAAGAGTTAACCAGTACGCTCAATCATTCATCCCTTTCACTGGTAAACTCTGGAACTCCCACCCTGCATCTGTATTTCCAAATTCCTACAACTTGTCTTCTTTTAAGAGGGAGGTATCGAGGCATTTGTTCCCCTAATTCTGGCTGACGGTTTTGGCACTTTTTGAACTCTTTGGAAAGCCAGCGCTCAAGTGGGTTTTTTCTAACTTTCTTTTTTTGTCCTAGGCTGGCCCTCTTCCCTACGTAAAAAAAAAAAAAAAAAAGTGTAATGGTGTGGAGTTCTTTCAGTGATGGGAAGGGCAGAGCACGGCTGTACTTCCTCCTCAAGAATGTTACCATGAAGGAGAGCAATTACATTGATGTTTTGAAGGAACATTTGCTATGTTTTTGGAGTATTCATGAGTGTAATTATTTCATGCATGATGGTGTCCCTGCACACAAGTCAAAAGTGGTCAAAAAGTTTCTTGCAGACAAAGAAATTGAAGTGTTAGACTGGCCAGGTAATTTGCTGGATCTGAACCCCATTGAAAATGCTTGGAATGTTATGAAAAACAAGGTACAAGCATCCAAACCAACCAACATCAAAGACCTGCAGGAGGCACTGAAGGGGTTATGGATCAATATGGATGTCTCCTACTTTGCCAAGCTCGCCGAATCAATACCAAAAAGACTTCAGATGGTGATAAAGAGCAAAGGCAATATGTCTAAGTACTAACTTTGAGGATATAATCACAATGAAATACATGCAAGTGAAATATTTGTCTTTTATTAACAGTATCGTGTGAATGTTATGATTTTTTTTGTCGCGACTGTATATTTGTGCTTACAATAGACCCTTTAATATTCCATTTAATCATCTAATTAGTAATGCATGTAAGTAATATGTAATGCAGTTAAAAAAAGGGGGGGAGGGGAAGAGATAACAGGCTCCAAGGGTGGTCAAGGTAAAGTCAGTACTGTGAGTGGTCGGGAGGTGTGGCGTGGATGACGTCATCACCCCTGCTCCCCTGCACTAGGCCCTCTCGGATGACATGAGTGGATACCGTATCTGAAGTTTTCTTACCATATATCGAATTGAGGGTAGTAATTTCCAAATACCGTAACTGTGAATTTACTGAATAAAGAACTACCGTATAACGAGGACTTACTGTATGTGTGTGTATATATATATATATATATATATATATATATATATATATATATATATATATATATATATATATATATACAGACACACTGTTCCCTCGCTATTTCGCGGTTCAACTTTCGCGGCTTCACTGTTTCGTGGTTTTATACATACTCAGATATGTTCTGCGGTGTGTTCGGGGTTTGTGGCGTCACTTATTAATGGTAGATTAAACGAATACTTACCAAGTGTGAAGTTTGATCTTCATTTCACGAACATTTAACTGCGTCACTGAGGTAGTAAACGAGATGTTCGTCGCGCCAGCGCCACGTCAGTCCTTTAGAGCATAGGTTTGAGGAAGCAACTAGTAAACCCATGAGCAGACAGGCTAAGGTTTTGAACGTAGTGTCACAACAGTATTGGGTTGGGCAGGGAGGGCGTTTACTACCTCAGTGACGCAGTTAAATGTTCATGAAATGAAGATCAAACTTCACAATTGGTAAGTATTCGTTTAATCTACCATTTCACTTCACAACCATTTAACTGACGTCACCGGTAGTAGACGAGAACTTTAGAGTGGTTCCTCAAACCAACTATGCCAGCCAAAAAGGGGAAAACACAATAAAGAAAAACCAAATTGAGGAGTAACATGCTATATTTACCAACCAAAAAACCCAAGGAACAAAAAACAAAAGACAAGAAAAAACCCCAAAGGGCAGCATGGGATACAGATACATTGCTATGACAAGACAGCACTTGAAAAGTGTCCCAGGGGGCTTATAGGTCGGTTGTAGAACCTGTTAAAGGTGGACTCCCGGGACCATCCAACAGTGGAGATGATGGTGGCCAGGGGAAGTTTTAGGGTGGCCTTACTGGTTGAGGCTGACCTGGTAGAGTGAGGAGAGAAGATACTGAGGTCAATGCCTGCAGACCGCATGATGTCTTTTGTTCAACGACGCAAAGTATCTCATGAGGCTACTCGAAACAGGGGTTTCGTGGTCAAGAAAAAACCCGTGAACGGTCCCCGGAGGGCACGGGTGCGTTCAAGATAATTCACAATGGCAGTGACTACACACACCCGTCTGTCTGTGGGGTAAGCCATAAAAACCAATTCCGAGACATGGTTGCCTGGTCAGGAAGTCTTTAAGGGATCAGCTATCCTGAAAGAGACAGTAAGGTCTGAGACAGTCATGTTTCGAATGTCTAATAAATGTAAGGTTTGACTGCGTTGGCCTGAAAGGAGCAGCATGAGAATAGTTAACTTGCGTGACAACTGAATCAGGGATAATTCCCCATAGGGTCCCAGACTTACAAGGTAATCTAAAACCAGATGAGGGTCCCAGGTGATACGGTAACAGGGAAAAGATGGTCTCTCCTGAAAGACAACCTTCAAGAATCAGATGACTAAGGGATGTTCTCCCACAGGCTGATCGTTGAAAGTGGCTACAGCCGAAATAGCTGAACGAATGGTGTTCATTGAGCTGTAGGATCGGCCTGTGCCCTTCTGAAATTCAAGGAAGAGGTAGTCTAAGAGGGCATTCATAGGTGGCTGAAAAGGATTAATTTCCCTGCAGAGGCAAAAATGCAACCAGTTTTGGATATGTGGCCCATATTGTGACCTCGTGCTTGCTCTCCAGGATTTAAGCAAAAACCTGGCAACGTCTGATGATAGATAGGCCTTGAGTAGCGAAGGATTCCCGGATAATAGTATTGCCGCTAAGACCAACCCTTGGGCCCGAGGATGTGTGAGGGTTGGATCTTGTGGTAGGACCAGAGGATGTCGAGGGAGGAGAACAGGGGCTGCCGCCAGGAGGTGGAGGATTGTTGGGAACCAGACTTGTGTTGGCCACAAAGGTAGGATCGTCAAGACTGTAGCCTCGTCTTCCTGAATTTTCTGCAGGACTCGGGAGATTATGCTGAAAGGTGGAAAGGCGTACAGTTTCTTATGTGACCAGGTCAGTGAGAAAGCATTGGGTCTGGTTTCCACAAAACATAATTTGATAACAGCGTTAATTTGAGTGGCAAAAAGATCCACCTCAGGCACGAGAAAAAGTTGACATAAGTTATGGAAAATATGGGGCTGCAACATCCATTCAGCATCCAAATTCCTCACACGAGATTCCTTGTCTGCTTCTGTGTTGTGCAAACCCTGTATATGTTGTGTTGAAAAGATATCTTTTTAACACAACATATACAGGGTTTGCATAACAGTCTTGCTGATCCTACCTTTGTGGCCGACACAAGTCTGGTTCCCAACAGCCCTCCACCTCCTGGCGGCAGCCCCTGTTCTCCTCCCTCGACATCCTCTAGTCCTACCACAAGATCCAACCCTCACACCCCAACTTTGGCTGATGCTTTTACACTTTTTAGAGAGCCAGCACTCAAGTGGGCCTTTTTTTTAAATCTTTCTTTTTTATTGCCCTTGGCTGGCCCTCTTCCCTACGTAAAAATAAAAATAAATAAATAAATAAAAAATAAAGGAATTATAGTTGGGTGTTCTGAGTACCGACTTTACAGCCCTGATTGTGCCGTTGATAATTAAAAGTTTTTACTCTAGTTTATTTCAGATTATTTCTGATTGCCAGGCAGTAAGATTGCTTGTTGTTTTATTAGAATTAGCAGTTTAATGTATGTATCTGAAGTTTTGCATTGTTTGGTTTTTGACACTAGATGGTTTTGTGATAATGTACTTTACAACAAAGGATTTGGCTCACTCATGGACTGGTGAGATACTGACCAATTTTCAGAGGTACCAGAATGGCAATTTTTTTTTTCATGAATCAATAGTCATCCAGTTGCCACGTGGATGAATGCACATATGACATGACAAACAATTTAAAAAGGCCCACGTTTATCCATTCCTGGATGCTAGATACCATTTGAACCCCCTTCAACATGATGAGTGCTTGTGACATTTCTGATGATGCGCATATTGCATCATGGCGGCTTTCTGCTAAGATAGTGTTTTGTTTTGTTTTCTGGATACTGTATGAGATCTTTCAGAATGTAGGTCATATATGATACGATGGCTTTTTTGACTTTCATCATTAGTACAAAGGTTTGTGATTTGCATATACCAGGATAAGTACCAATACACCCTGCTGGCATTAATTCTATCTAACTTATTTATTTCTTTTTATGGTACCAGTAGATAAGTTTACCTTTCAAAGAACGTTTTCTCTCATTTATCTTCAGAAAATGACCAAGAGACGGCAAACTATAATTTTTCTCATAAGTTTGCATGGGTTTATTTCTTAACACGCTCCCTGCGATGTGACCGACTGGTGGGTCATCAGTTACTATCCACTATTGTGATGCAACCCACCGATGAGTCCTACAACAGTTTATACTTATATCACATTTTAATCTTATTAATAGAAATGTGATGATATAGTAAAATTTCAATAAACAGTATATATAGGAAGGCAAAAAAAAAAACACTGACTGATAAATAATATGAAGTTTATTTTGTTTTAAGTGTTATAAAAATTATATGAAAAATAGTCTTGTTTCCATATTTTCTTTCTAATACATGTAAAAAAATATATTATCTTGCATTTTATTCCTTTAGAAGAAGATAAAACTTATTTCTGTAATAAGTCATTGAAACAGGTCTCACAATTGGACTTTCTTTGACAGCTTTAATGATTTTTTTATTAATTTAAAAAATTTTTCCTTGTATTATTTGGACAATTAAAAAAAATGCTTCCAATGGGGACCCTTTTGAACTGCATATATAGAGTCTAGTGTATTGCACTAACGTTGGTAACGTGTTAAGCGGCAAAAACACGTTGTTAAGTGGAGCAGAAATACAGGTCAACCTCTTCGTAATGCGGAGCAGGAGAGAGTGAGACAGAGGCATCCAATACCAGCACCAAGATTCTTTAACAACGTCAGAGCAACCTCCTGCCACAAAATGGCATCCATGAATGCTTGGAGGGACGGTAATGAGGTTGCTCTCAGGTTGCTGGGAACACCACCTCTTGAGGTAGTGTTACTGTCTTATATATGCATTTATGTTCACAAAACAACATTTCTATTAGCTTTTTACAAACCTTGCCCCCAAGAAAGGGTTGTTTTGTAATGCATAAAGTGAAATCTTACATGGAATACCAAAAAATAAAGCAGAGATGAGATCGGCCACAGACGAGGCGGAGACTCGCGGTGACTTTTTTTTTTTTTATACCATGTGGGCTTTTTGCCGGAATTTATGGGCTAAAGGGGATAAAGGGGAAGCCCAGCCTACACTTGGACCATGGACAGGATTCGAACCCGTGCACTTGGAGACCCCTTGGACCCCAAAGCACGCATGTTTCCACTGTACCACGGCGGCTCGCTTCTTCTTCTTCTTGTGACCCTTTTAGCTTGCGTGTTGCTTTCACCACGATATTAAATTTATGTTTCTACTCCTCTATAGCCTGCTATAATGGATATCACATCTTAGTATTCATATAAGCTCATGCCATGAGGATAACCTCGACTCCGTGGCACTCAGTGATAGTGAATTACTAGTGAAATACCGTGGTATTTCATTAGTAATTACTGATGAAATTACTAATGAATTACTAATGAAATACCGCGGTATTTCATTAGTAATTCACTATCACTCAGTGCCACGGAGTCGAGGTTATTCTCATGGCATGAGCGTATATGAATACTAAGATATGATATCCATTATAGCAGGCTATAGAGGAGTGGAAATATAAATTTGATATCGTGGTGAAAGCAACATGCAAGCTAAAAGGGTCACAAGAAGAAGAAGAAGAAGCGACACAGTCTGTGGTGTTGGGTAGCTGTCGGGACAGTACAGCCACGAAGGTGAAGGTTCTTCATAGAAACACGTACTAACTGTAGTAGGTGTATTCAAGCAGAGGAACACAGAGAAAGCCTTGGAAGGACCCCGTACGCGTGCCTGCCTTGGAGACGCCAGCAAGACTGAGGCTTACGTAGGGTTGCCAGGCGTACGATAATCAGAGGTACAGGGAATACATATGATACATTACATTACATACCCACACCTCCCTCCCCCCTCACGCTCGTAGCACTGTCTCGAGCGGAACTCTTTTCCATGAGCCGCTGGGAACGACGTGGGGCAACTGGGGGAGCAAGTAAAGCAGACGGACTTTTCTCGTCTGACCAAGGGACCACAGGGATATGGTGGGGAGGATCATCACCATGGGGCGGCACTGGGCGTAGGAGACGGCGGTTGCGTCGCCAGACACGTCCGCTGGGGAGACGAACATCATATTCCCTGTTCCTGCTGCAGCCCATGACCACACCGACCTTATCCCAGCGGAGAGACACAGGGTCCTGGATGCGGACTGTGGCTCCAATGCACAGCTTGGGGAGGGGCCTGGCGTGCTGGTCATAGTGAGCCTGCACCTGTTCAGCTCGGGCGGCAGCGCGGCGGTCGCATTCCTCCGTCTTGGTCTGCCAGTCCGCGGAGAAGGACTCTGGGTGGGCAGGGACGCAGGACCGAAGAGGGTGGCCATAGAGGTGTTGCGAAGGGACCGTCCTGTATAGTTGGGAGAGTTACGCAGCTCCAGGAGACCTCTGGCAAACTCCTCCGTATCAATGTTGCCGGAGGGGGCTGTCTTCAAGATGAGATGCTTCACCGACTTGACAGCCGCCTCAGCATGGCCATTAGACTGGGGATAGTGCGGCGAAGTCACTATGTGGTGAACACCCCAGCGCTCCATGAAGTTCTGGAAGTCTGCACTGGCAAACTGGGGCCCGCCATCAGTGCGGAGACGGAGGGGGACACCCACTTCCCGGAAATAGCGGCAGAACATCTGGATGGTGCGTGTGGCTGTGGTGTCCGCACCACATGGGACGACCACAGGCCATCCCGAGAGTCTGTCCGCAATGACAAGAAAGGACTTGCCAGCGACTGTGAAGAAGTCTGCGGAGACGGACTCAAAGGGCCTGGATGGGTTGTCGTCGCACATCAGGGGTTCCTGTTGTTGGCTCGGCTGGAGGACTTGACATGGTTCACAGGCACGAACAGTATTGGCGATGTCAGAGTCAATGCCAGGCCAGAAAACAGTCTGCCTCGCCCGACGGCGAGTGGCTTCCACACCGCGGTGGCTGTCATGGAGACGAGCAAGGGTGCGGCGGCGGAGAGCTACAGGAACCACGATCCTCTGGCCATAGAGGACAAGCTCCCCATCTGCGTAGAGGTGATCGCGGAGCTTCCAGTAGGGAAGTAGGGAACTGTGGAGCTCGTACCGGTTGGACGGGAAGCCAGATGTCACGCAGGCGGTGAGGTGGGCATATGACGGGTCTGCCCTCGCTGCTGCTCTGAACTCCTGGAGCGTCCGATCGGCGTCATGGTGTGGTGTGTTTTGGTCGGAGCCTTCAGCGTTGGCAGCTACGACACACCGCAGGTGGGCAGTGGCAGCAGTGCACGCCATCTCGTCCTCAGGAGTGGGGTGGCTGACTGGGGCTCTCGACAGAGCATCTGGGATGCGTAGCAACTTCCCGGCGCGCCATACGGCTGTGAAGAGGTAGGGCGAGATTTTCTCCTTCAGACGCTGGAGACGGGGATTCTCGATCGCGTCCAAAGTGTAGGCATTCAGGATCGGGACCAGTGGCCGATGGTCCGTCATCAGCGTGAAGTGCTGTAGGCCTATGAGGTGGAGCCGACACTTGGACATGGCCCATACAACGGCAAGCAGCTCGAGCTCAATGGTGGCGTAGCGCGTCTCAGCGTCAGTGAGGAAGCGTGAGCCACATTGAACTAGTCGTGTGCATCCTTGGCCGTGATCTTGTAGGAGAGCGTACCCAATCCCATGAAGGCGGGAGGCATCCGTCTGGAGGACGACTGGTAGCGCTGGATCAAAGTGGGCCAGAACAGGCGGCTGGAGAAGCACCGTCTTGACATGGTTGAAGGCTTCATCATGGTCCGCTGTCCAAGTGAACGTCCGTTTAGGGCTCAAGAGAGGGCGAAGAAGCTGGGCTGCGGCTGCTATGTCCGGGGTGAACTCTGACAGCTGGTTCACTAAGCCCATAAAGGAGCGGAGGTCAGTCAAGTTCGCGGGCGTAGGAAAGTCCCGGATTGCACTGACGCGGTCTTCGCCTGCAGAGATGCCAGAGGGGGAGAGGTTGTAGCCACAGAATCGGACCTGAGGCTCGGCAACTGAAAACTTGTCCTTGTTGAGGGTGATCCCGTGCTCTCTGCATCTGCTGAGCATCTGATGAATCCTCTGCAAGTGTGTGGGAAGTCATCATCAAAGAGAAGAATGTCGTCCACCACCTTGACACAATTCTCCAACCCTTGGAGTGCCAAGTCGCCGCGGTGGCAGTAGGCGTCACCAGTAGCTGCGAAGCCCATGGGGCCTCGGCAATGCCTAAACCGGCCGAACGGGGTGATGAAAGTTGTGAGGTGGCGATCCTTCTCGTCAAGTACCAACTGCCAGTACCCACACAGAGCATCTGCTGTCGTGAAGAAGCGGGATGACGGAGTGACTCTGCGGACAGCGGCGTAAGGTGTTGGTGCTGGGTGAGCTGGGCGAGAAACCTGGCTATTGAGCTTTGTGAGGTCCACCGTGATGCGAACTCCCTTGTCCTTAGCCACGACGACCAAGGGGTGACACCAGGCAGACGGCTCATCGCCGGCAGGCTCAATTATCCCTTGACGCACCATGGAGTCCAGCTCATCCTTGACTTGCTGCTGGAATGCGAAGGGATCTGTCGTGGTGTGTGAATGGCGAACGGTGTAGCGCCCTCCTTCAGGTGGATCTGCATGGGCTGTGCGACCATGGGCTTCAGGGAGCCTTCCTCAGATCCTCCTTGGAGAGAAGTACGTCTGAAAACTCACGAAGGAAGTACTCCTTTGCAGCATATGGAGACGTGATGTCAGGAGGGGCCGCTCGCTGCACCGGTTAACATGCTTGACCTTGAGAATCGGCTTCGGGAACTCCGGGAGATGATGGCCAGTTCCTTGCAGTGGCCATAGGAGAGGAGTGGGGTCTGGACGCCATCGTGAACTTGGATCTGGGCGATGCAAGACCTTTGCCCGAGCCGTAAGGTAGCTTGAAAACATCCCAGGGCAGGTGCCATCTCTGAACCGTCCGCCGTCAGCGTGTGCACGGGAGGTAGAGGCTGTAGGCTGTTCCTGGGGATTTGAAGAATGCTGAGGTGTCGCTGGCCAATGACTGTGACGTCCGCGCCTGTATCTGGCAGCATTTGGAGGTGGGAAGTGGATCCTCCATGCGTCAGGTGAATACACACAGGTTTAGGAGTCATGGCCTCAGACGCTGGACTGCGAGTCACACTGCGGCAGGAGCTCTTCTTCTGTGACGTAGCGTGAGAGCTGTTCTGGCTGTGAGTCGCATTTGTTAACCTGCAGCACTTGTCGTAATGCCCAGTCTTTTTACAGGCACGACGTTGGGTGTCTTTGGCAGGGCACCTGGCAGTCTTTGCCCAATGGCCCTTGCGTCCGCAGTTGCTACAGGTGCTGTTGACAGCAGGGCACTGACCATATGAGTGCCGGCGGGAGCAACACTGGCAGGGTTGGGACACGTCAACGGCTGCAGGCTTCCCTCGCTGTTCCGAAGGCGGTTGCTGAAGTGAGGAGGTGGCCTTGTCATGTCGCTTTCCTCGTCTGTAGGCAGAGACTGGATGGCGGATGCTGTGTTCCGGGCGGCCTCATACGAGCGGCAGCAGGTGACCAGGTCCTGGAGAGGGGCACCTGAGTCCATAGAGATGAGGCGTTGAACGAGCTCCTCCTCTCTGATGCCCATGAGCAAAACCATCTTCAGCTGGGTCTCAGCACAAGTCACTGGATCACCGGAGCAAAGGTCGACCTCTTCAGCAAGGTTTTTCAGGCGGACATAGAAATCAGAAAAAGACTCACCCACTGCCTGTTTGCAGCACAGGAGTTCACGGCGGCGGAGAGCCTCGTTACGTTGACTCTTGAAGTGGGATTGCAACACATCGAGGACTTCATCCACGGCTAACAGTGTGTCAGGAGCGATCCCGAGAGTGTGTTCAAGAGTCCTCTGAACCTCCAGGGAAACAGACATCCGTAGCTGGATCAACTGCTTTTCTCTGGGAAGGCGCTGCAGATCAATCATGACTGAGAAATCATGCCACCGGCGACGCCATTGCCTGAACATCTGGTAGGTGGCGTCGGCTTGCAGGATGGGCGGACTCTGAGCCACAGGTTTGCCCGTGGGGGCCTGCTGTGGACGTAGGAGTCGCAGTCACAGTGACGGGTGGTGCAGCGGCTGTAACGGCAGTCACGGCGGGGGTGGCAGGGTGGCAACTGTTGGAACAGCTGGAGAGGGCGGCGACTGTTGGAGCATCTGTCACGGCAGGCAAGGCAGTGACGGGAGTAGCACTCGCTGCAACAGGTGTAGTCCCCACGAGACCAGTGACTGCAGGCTGATAGGCTGGGGCGAAAGGGCTGAGTGTTGGTAAGGGAACAGGTAAGCGGGCTGGAGACGGCTGGTGTTGGGCTGGCGATGCCTGAACTGACAACAGTTGTAGCAGTGCCATGAAACGCTCGTTGTCATCCCTGCGTCTCATTTCCTCTGCTTCCCTTCTTGACTCCTCTGCTCGCCGCCTTTCCTCATCCTCCTGTCTTCTACGCAAATCAGCTGACAGACGTGATTCCTCCAAGTATTTGATGAGGTGAAGAACGGTACCGTCTTGATGCGCGGGAGGAGACTGGTGGGGTTGAGGCGAGGAGTGGGGCAGGTGGGGGGTGAGTAGCGGCGGGCCCAAGGGTAAGCCACCCGGACTCCCCCGGGGACTGGCTTCGTCGTCTGAAAACTGAAGAGTTTCCTGCTGGTGTTCGGTGTCGCTGCACTCGGGCGAAGGACGCGGGAGCGACATGATGAACAAGGAGAACCCGTGAACAGACAGGAAGCGTCCCCACAATCAATAGAGAAACCCGTGAACAGCTGGGTTTTATATAAAGTTAATGCAAGAGAGTGCACGTGTGTGTGTGTGTGGCAGTATCTGGCAACTCGGTCGTCGGTACTGTGCGTGTCGCTCCCCGCAAGGAAGGCACCGCCACCTCAGTTACCCGCTGCGCGCTGGACGAGGGGGATGTGATGCTGCGAGGTCTGTCTCCCGCCAAGGGTGTAGCGTCCCTTGTGAACGGCGAGGGAAGACTAGAACGCAAAACACTGCACGCAAAGGCACGACACCGCACACACTGTCACAGCACTGCACACACAACACTAGGCACTGCACGCACTGTCACAAGAGTCACTGAAGCTCCGTAAAACCCAGGGAAGGGCGTGAAGAGGCAGTGGAGTCCCTGCTGGCGCGGCGGCGATGGCGTCGGGAAGACTCGTGATCCTACTCACTGCGCCATGTGGTGTTGGGTAGCTGTCGGGACAGTACAGCCACGAAGGTGAAGGTTCTTCATAGAAACACGTACTAACTGTAGTAGGTGTATTCAAGCAGAGGAACACAGAGAAAGCCTTGGAAGGACCCCGTACGCGTGCCTGCCTTGGAGACGCCAGCAAGACTGAGGCTTACGTAGGGTTGCCAGGCGTACGATAATCAGAGGTACAGGGAATACATATGCTACATTACATTACATACCCACAACACACACACGCACGCATGCACGCACATCACCTACAGAAACATAAAACACCACTTATAATACCTCCAAATATTATTCTCCAATGAGTTTGTGTTAAATTCAATGTCGGCGATGACATGTTCGGTTTCGGCTATTATTATTATATATTTATTACTATAATTTTTTACTTTTTACATATTTAACTCAGCCTTTCAAATTTTCCGGATTATAAGGATTTCTAGATTATAAGTTTCCGGATTTAAGGACTTTTACTGTATAAGACAGTAACACTACCTCGAGAGATGGTGTTCCCAGCAACCTCAGAGCAACCTCGTTACCGTCCGTCCAAGCGTTCATGGATGCAGGAGGTTGCTCTGACATTGTTAAAGTTTCTTGGATCCAGCTTTTAGCAACCAATGAGCACTTTTAGGCGGGCTACCAACCTCCACCCGCCAACAGCAACAAATCTTTGTGGATGCTATTTTATGAAGGTTGGTATGTGAGCAGGAGGTTGCTATGGAGGTTGTCTGTACCAACATAGACAACAACCAGCTTCTTGGATCCGGCCCCAGGAGCACTAGAGACAGAGGCAGGGAGCCAGCCAATCACAGCAAAGCTGCCGCGTTCGATCCCTCGCCCCGCAAATTCAAACCCAGAAAATTTGCTAAAACGGATGTGGTTGTATGTTATGCGGACTTTTTGGTCTAATTTTATATAGTACGTTAAACCGGAAATTCGTTAGACAAATGTTCGTTAAGCGGAGTATTACTGTACTGACAGCCAAGACAAAAAAAATATAGACAACTGGAGACATAAAAAAATATGCATGTAAGTGTAGATGTCAGAAATACAGGCATGGGAAATACATAATGATGATGTTGAAAAATACAGACATTATAAATAGATAATTGAGACTTTGAAATTATAAAGAATAGGGATGTCGGAAATACAAAGAACTGAGACACTGAATATACAAAGACCCGAAACATCGAAAATACAATGAACTGCAATGTTGAAAATACAAAGAACTGAGATGTTGAAAATGTGAAGAACTGAGACATCAAAAATACAAAGAACTGAAATATAGAAAAATACAAAGAACTGAGACATCAAAAAATACAGAAAACCGTATTGGTGTCGAGAACAGACATCAAAATTATAGAAAAGACAACAGTGGAAATGTCAAGAATGTGGAACACTGCCAGAATAAGGCATCAGAATATTGTAAAGACTACCATTTAGATGTCAATATAATGAGACTATCATAAAAGATGTCAGAATATTGTAAAGATTACTATAGAAGGTATCAAAAATACTGAAATAGCCAAGACAGGCAGTGTCACAAGTATAGTGACAAAGTGCAATAAAGCTGTCCTGATACACAAGAGTATGAAAAAAAAAAAAAAAAAAATTCAAGACACATGGCAAATACATACTGCATATAAGAAATGTAACACAGAAACATGATACACATAAGGTGCATTGGTGCATAACTCAAAATGAAAGAAACATTGTGAAATACATAATACAGTACATGTAAATAATAGTACAAAAGAGAAAAAATATCCTGTCCTGCCTAGAAGTGTCCCTCTAAACAAGACAGTTCACATGGAGACATTGAAAGAAAAAAAAAAAAAAAACCAGTTAATACAATATCAATGAAAAACTTAGCCTAACATTGGCAAATAACAATCCTTCTCAAGGGACAAAACAAAATGCCCTTGAGACAGCAAACAATGTAGAAGAAAAAGACAATGCAACATTATAAAATTAATTGTATGAAAAGACATCCCTCCCATGGGGTAAACAACACATCCATGGGACTTAAATAAAAATACGCAATACATGGGGAAAATTGTCCCAAAATACGGACTCACAGACTTCTTTATAGGTACAGGATGTGTGGCAGCAGTAGTAGGCATGGCATTCATTTCAATAGCAGTGGCAGTGGTGCTAGAGGAAGTAGCAGTAGTAGTAATAATCATGGGGCCAACAGGTAGATAACACATAGCTAGAGCATTAGCACAACACATAAAATAAAAAATAGCAGTGCAAACCTGATAAACAGGAAATTGATGAGCACAATGAGGAAAGAACATACAAAATAAGAACTAGTAACATCCCCCAAAAAGCACACTAAATGAAAAGTAAATGCACTAATGTGAAAAAATTAGCAATGTTTAGATGAATTAGGCTAATAGTGTTTTGAAAAAATAACATGAAAACAAAATTTGGCTCATAAAATGTGCAAAAAAATTGAGTATATAGGTCATAAATTTCAGGCAACAACAAAATTATTAAAATAAACACAATAGAAATAATATAAAGTGCACAAGTAATGCAGAGAAATAAATCAGTGTTATAAATCAAATGCACAAATATAGTGATCATGTGAACGACGACAGTCGAATAACAAAAGCCGTCAGATTTGGCAAGCAAATGTGCCAATGAGAGAGGAGGTACGTCTCTGAGGACCAATGGAAAACCAGACAGCAGGCTACAGCCAACCAGAGGTCAGGACACAAGGCATATATGCAAAAGTGGTTGGAAAGGCACAGCCTATAACACAGAAAAAAAATCACAAAGGGAAATACAAAACACAAATGTATGTTAATTACAAGTCACGCAACCTATTGTATGGTCTTTGACCACATTCCCCAAAATAGAAGTACTGATCCGATCACAATTAAATTTTTGTATCTTGCCCTATTTCTCCAATTCCTTCTCTGGCATTTTGCCTCTGCCAGTTGGGGGAACCTGAGGAGGTATTATGCTGATTTTCCCTGAAATAATTACTGTTTCCGTGTCAGAGACCCATCTCTGTGTGCTGAACGCATAATAGAGGTGATAGTGTCTGGCATGGAGGCATACATTCCTCATTCTGTTTCTCAACCTAAACCTTCTAAACCTTGGTTTAACACAGCCTGTTCTCGTGCTATACATGATAAAGAGGTTGCCCAAAAGATCCTTGAGCCTTCCATCTGAATCTCATGCACTTTATATTGCTGCTCAGAATCATGCCAAGTCTGTTCTTCAACTTGCCAAACACTCCTTCATAAATAGAAAATCTCAAAATCTTTCAAAGTGTAACTCCCTTCATGACTTCTGGCATCTGGCCAGAAACATTTCCAATAACTTTTCTTCTTCATCCTTTGTTTCATCCTGATGGCACCACTGCCATTTCATGTCTCTAAAGCTGAACTCTTCTCTCAAACCTTTACTAACAACTCCACCTTGGATGATTCTGGGCTTGTCCCTTCCTCTCCTCCTTCCTCTGACTATTTCATACCTGCAATTAAAGTTCTTTATACTGATGTTTTCCATGCCCTCACTGGCCTAAACCCTCGGAAGGCTTATGGACCTTATGGGGTTCCTCCTATTTTTCTCAAAAGCTACACTTCTGTGCTTGCACTTTGTCTATCGACTTCTACCTTTTCTTCTTGCTGGAAATTTGCCTACATTCAAGCATGATCCTAAAAACGGATGACCGTTCTGATCCCTCAAACTACCATCCTATAGGTTTAAACTCCTGCTTGTCTAAAGTTTTTTTTATCTATCTTCAATAAGAAGATTCTTAAGCATCTGTCACTTCATAACTTTATATCTGATCGCCAGTATGGCTTCTATCATGGTTGCTCTACTGGTGATCTTCTGGTGTTCCTTACTGACTCTTGGTCATCTTCTTTTAGAGATTTCAGTGAAGCTTTTGCTGTCACATTAGACATATCAAAAGCTTCTGATAAAGTCTGGCACAAAATTTTTATTTCAAAACTGCCCTCTTACGGTTTCTATCCTTCTCTCTACAACTTTATCTCAAGTTTCCTTTCCTACCGTTCTATTACAACTGTGGTAGTGGCCACTGTTCTCCTAAATCTATTAATAGTGGTGTTCCTCAGGGTTCTGTTCTGTCATCCACTCTCTATTGTTCATCAATGATCTTAACTTAAACTTCTTGGTCTATCCACTCCTACTTTGATGATATATATCACCCTACATCTTTCCATGTCCTTTCAGAGACAACCAACTCTTTAGGAAGTCAACAGATCACTCAGGATGCCACAGAATGCCTAATTTCTGAAGTTTCTAAGATTTTTGATGGGGAAGAGAAAACTTGGTAGTTTTCAATTCCACAAAAACTCAGTTCCTCCACTATCAACTCAACACAACCTTCCAGACAAGTATTCACTCTTCTTCAATGACACTCCACTGTCTTCCTCTTCTACACCGAGTATCCTCGGTCTGTCCTTTACTCATAATCTTAACTGGAATCTTCACATCTCATCTGCTAAAACAGCTTCTATGAAGTTAGGCGTTCTGAGGTGTTTCTGCCAGTTTTTCTCGCCCTTCCAACTGCTAACTGTACAAGGGCCTTATCTGTCCTTGTATGGAAGTACTCTTTGCATGTTTGAGGGAGGAGGGGTTCCACTCACACAATTTTATGAGATAGGGTGGAATCAAAAGCTTTCCATCTCATGAGCTCCCCTTCTTTAACTGACTGTCTTCAGCCTCTTTCTCACTGCCGAAATTGTTATTCTCATGGTAACTGCTCTACTGATCTTGCTGACTGCATACCTCCCCTTCTCCTGTGGCCTCGCTGCACAAGGCTTTCTTCTTCCTCTCATCCCTATTATGTCGAACTCTCTAATACAAGAGTTAACCAGTATTCTCAAGCATTCATACCTTTTTCTGGTAAACTGTGGAACTCCCTACCTGCTTCCGTATTTCCATCTTCCTATGACTTAACTTCTTTTAAGAGGGAGGTTTCAACACATTTGATCCTGGCAATGGATTGCCAGGAAACTGGCAATCAATTGGGCATTTTTTTCATATTGTTTTCCTTGGCCAGTTTCCCTTCATGCATAAAAAAAAACAGCAGCAGTAGGCTAGCAGCAAGGTGGGCTTGCATCTAGACAGGCTGGTAGCAAAGGAGGCAGGGAGTGTGTGGTGTGTGGCATGTAGTGTCACCACAAAGCACCCCAACAGCTCACCTAGAAACAATGCTGATGAGATAAGACAGCACACAGCAGCAGCAGAAGCCAATCACTGAGGGGATGCCATGCCACTTGTGGGCACATGGGAGTTACATTCCCATAATGCAATAGCATAGTGTCAGGGCTGGGTGGCTGTGTGACGTGTGTCAATTACTCTTTAAGGAATTGGGTTAAATAAACATGGAAGCAAATACAGGCAACCCCTGTTTAACGAAGGTTCACACAACAAAATTTTGCTACAACGAATGTTTCATTTTACTACCATCTGCTTGTTTAACGAACACCAAACTCGCTTTAACGAAGTTTTATCCAGGTAATTTTTTTTCCAAATTTGAAAGCCTCACCATATCACGCAAGCTGACAGGCTTTTGAATACACCAGGAGCTGCTGGTACTAAGGCCTGCCTCAGGAAAAATCCTGGGACACCTATAGAATAAAGATCAAGATCAAGATCAAGCCTCTCGTGTACAACACGCGCAACACTCACTCCCCAGTCAAAACATAACAGCCTCAGCAGCAGCTTGTCTTTCCTAGCTCAACTTACCACCAAAACACCCTGCAATTGGCCTAGTGTTCATAAGAAGACCAGGAAGTCTCTTACTCTCCAAATGAAGCTAGATATTATTCACAGACATGAGAGAGGCCAGAAAACTATAACAGTGCTGGCCACTATCTTGACTTCATATTATACTGTCTCTTTTTCAAGTCAGCAGACTCTATTAACCCGTAAAGTGTTTAGTACGTATATATACGTTCGGGAGGGAAAGTGTTTAGTACGTATATATACGATCATCGTTTTCTTTTATTTCATGGCACCTAAACCTGTAGAAATGGTTCAAGATGTCTTTTCTATGCCTAAATATGATTTTGAAAGCTCACTATAATTTTTATTGTATTGCTGTGGTCTATTACATAGAATGTATCCATGACCACGAATGATCTATTGAAAAAATAGGTATATTTATAAAAATATGTCATTGGTGTCATAATTACTTATCAATATACTCAAAATACTGTTCAGTAGATCAGCTATTTTTATATCATTCCAACTTGAATAGCAATTTCAATATATTTTGTGTTCATGCGTACAGTCATCGTCGGTTGTGTTGGCAGCCCTGGGGCGTGAGGCGCCGGCCAAAGCAACGCAAAGATACGAGGTTCATGTGTGTGCCCTGCGACACGGCTCTTTGTCTGGACCCGTGTTTTGAGGTATATCACACTCTCAAGATATACTAGAGTGGTATAGATAATTGTAAATAATGTATATACTATAGAGCATAGGAAAATATGTTTCATTTGCTGCTAATGAAAGACAGAAGTTTATAATACTGTACGGAAACCTGAAAGTTTACAGGCACAAGTTTTTTTTTCCCTATGGCCGTTTATAATACGGAAACCTGAAAGTTTACAGGCACAAAATTTTTTCCCTATGGCCGTTTATAATACGGAAACCTGAAAGTTTACAGGCACAAGTTTTTTTTTTCCCTATGGCCGTTTATAATACGGAAACCTGAAAGTTTACAGGCACAAGATTTTTTCCCTATGGCCATGAGATGCGTATTTGCGTGTCAACAGTTAGTTGTAGGTACATTAGCCAATACACTTTTCCCTATGTAAGCATCAATTGCCACATTATTTCTGCTGTCTTTTATGCACATGTGCTTTCATATCATTCATTCCTCATCTTATTTACTTTGGCCCACAGTAGATAGATAGAAGTATAGAACTGTAGTTGTAGTTAGTGTAGTGTTAGCTATACAGGCAGCCTCGTTGGGCCCAACAGGGTTGTTGCTGTCTGTTTCTCCTTTGTATTCATTCCTGGCTCGGAACCTGAGTCATCAGTTTCCCAGCCATACAGATTTTCATGGGATATGCTACAGTCCAGAGGTAATACACAATTACCTCTTAGATATACTTGTAAAATTGGGATGTTATGTAAATTGTACAGTAGCAGAGCAATACCAAATTGGTCGGCAGCAAATGCAAAGACGCAGAAGCTACGTAGTAAATGGGAAAATGTTTGGGGTATGTGATCAGCTGGCGGGCGAGGGCGGGCGGGCTGTGGTATGCAGGAGTACCAACATAAAAAAAACATAAAATTCGTATAATGGGTTATTTGGGCAGCTGTGTGTAATTTTTTTGTTGTTGGTGTTACAAAACATGTTATGCTTGTGCAATGAAGGGATAATATTGTGCTACTTATATACACATAGAGAAAATATAGTCTGTACGAGCGTGATAAATTTGGTACTATGATATGACTATAGAAAGGCTAGACAAACAATCCTCAGATATATTTTACAAGAAACTCAAACTAAACAATATATAGTCATGGAAGAAGCATTCACAGTGTGTCGGAAATAATAAATAAGAAGCGGAAGTTACATAGTACTATTCTACATGTTTCGTCTTACGCACCACCACTGGAGTATTGGTGCCACGCGTGAAAGGACTCACAGAAAAGGACAGCTTACAGGGAACACACATATATCGCATTTATATCGTTCAAATCAGCTATTTTTTTTCAATTTTATAAGACAATAATATTATTTGGCCAAAATCCAACCCCACATGACCTGTTTCACTCCTATAAAGCAACACTGCGCGGGTTAAGGAGGCTGGTGAGACCGTATCTTCCTTGCAAGCTAAAAGAACCACCTGAACTCTTGACTCTATAATGGATAAAATGGAAAGCCTTGTGGAAATGTGGTACATAAGTTTTGTATGCAGTACAATGATGCGCACTTTGTTTACATTCCACAGGTTGCCGGTTAGTGTCTTTCCTGTTTCACTCTTCCTCCCTTCATAAAGTTAAGATCATCAACATTATAAAGTTACATACATACATACATACATTAGTGTACATTATAATGACTTAAATTAAACTACCTAAATGTTTAACTTCATAATTCTTACTTTCATTAAACCTTTTACTGTACTATGTTGCACTCTCGCTTTGCTTACTCTTAATGGAAGTTCAAATCAGGGGTTAAACTTGTTATAATCGGTTCGCTTAACTAAGTTTCGCTTAACGAAGTGTTTTTTAGGAACGTAACCCCTTCGTTAAACGGGGCTTGCCTGTATAACAATATTTAAAGATAGACCATGCACCACATAACACATCAAAGGTGTAACATGATGATGGGCCAGTCCACACCTTCCACTACAGCTCTTCAGGTCCGTGTCTGCTTCACAGTAAAAGTTATCTCGGTAGAGGCGGCCACAGGTGACGCCTGGCAGGAACAGAGGGTGAAGCAGTCCATAAACTCACCCTCACGAGCCCTGGTCAGACAGGTGCTGGGTTTAGATGAATCCCGGGGCCGGAGATTGTGGGAAGCTCCACGGAGGTGGAGCAGCAGGTGAAGTACACACCCGTCGTGAGGCAGGGTAAGGGTCACGGCAGCTTGGTACAAGGTGGCGTGGCGTGACAGCTAAGTTCATCAGGTGAAGGTGGCGGCGATGATGGTGAAGATGCCAAGGGTGAAAGGCGGTCAACAGGGAGCCCAATCGTTCCGAGCAGCTTTCAGAGCATTGAGCAGCTCTGGTGATGACGAAGGTAGTGCGGGAGAGGTGTTACCCAGCGCTGGCTTGTGAGCTGTCTGCGTAAGCCGTCACTCGATGCCACTGACGTTGCCTCGGCGGGGCCGGGTCCCAGGGTGGATGGGTGGGAGAACCCGGGGATGTGTTGAAACCAACCCGAGTTGCTCGAACGCCAGAGCAAGTTTGTCACAGCCTCTGAACTCTTGCTGCAGTTTGAAGCTGAATCCTGAGATAGGTAACGGCCGGTGTACGATGACGACTGTTGCCCCTTCACATAGAGTCATACAGTGTGTGAAACTATATAAACTTATAAATAGATACACAGTGATTAACAATGTAATATTAATAAACAAATAAATATACACAATGCTACAATTATATACATTTTAATATAGTGATAATAATAATATAAATATGTGGATGTGGGCCACCACAATACCCCACTCGCAATTAGATATGTTAATTACTACACTTTGTCGCCGATTGCTTAATTAACCATGCTTTAATCCAGCTTGTTATTTTATCCTCAGTCCCATGTGCCTTAACTTTTCTCAAGAGCCTCTGATGTGGTACCTTATCAAATGCTTTATTGAAATCTAACTAATTATCACCATGATCTGCCACCTCATAACCTTTACTATAAAATCTCAACAAGTTTGTAAGATATGATTTTCCTTTCATAAAGCCATGTTGTGAGTTATTTATCAAGCCATGTGTGATGTGGAGGTTTTTAAGAAAAGAAAAAAAACACACACACACACATATATATATATATATATATATATATATATATATATATATATATATATATATATATATATATATATATTGTTACGGTCATGGCTACGGTTAACTGCTACAGCTCACTAGAGTGTTATCCTGGCATGATCGCCAACTTTCTGTTACGTATGCCACTCTAGCTGTGACTATCTGCAGCTGCTCACTGAGGAGTGTGTTGGTCTGGCACGATCGCCAGTTTGTTACGGTACAGTACAGTGGGGAATACAACACTCCACCGAGTCCCCACTACTATAAATCACAGCAGCTGTAACCCTCAGGTTCTTTAAAGGTCGCCAACAGTGTATAACTTCCCCCACTGTAAGAGAATCTCCTTAGCCATTCCTTCTCCTCCGGTACCCAACCAAGTAGAATTTATAAATGGTAGATACTATGTGTAACAGGGCGAGGCCTTAATACCCCCTAAAGAAACCTCCCACAAGGACAATTCCACCCACTTCTCTATGAAGTATTAATGCCTCTCCACACGCCTTGTCCACAGACTGATAAATCACAGTCTGGGACAACATGCGCAGTATATTACTATACTATCTATTACTACGACAAGTGCTTCCTAACACCTGTCAGACTGACTCCCCTAGCCTACGACTACTATAACATATGATGTGTACAGCACATCCGGTGGTGTACACACAAGCCCAGACACCACCTACGGGTGACAACAGCCATACAAGGAGTCCAGATACTCGTCACAGACAAGTCTGACGGACGAGAACTACGCACAACTGGCCGACAGCACGAAGCTTCTCAGCTTTCACTAGCATGCATGGCTACCATCACTACAATACAGTGTACTACTGAAGCTATACAGAAGATGATGGGGGCACACAGCCGCCCACCAAACCCCACTGGTGACTACAGCCACCACCAACAACAACAAGACGAGACAGAAACATGTCTCTCCTCCGCACCGCCACCACGAGTGGACAAATGCAACACCCGAGAAGTGTAGCCAAACCAACTACGCTTCTCCTAGATCAACAAGCCGCTGTTCTACAGCCACGGTCTAACCAGTAGCAAGCCAGCTACTCAAAGTAGGGCACAAACTCCCAGACCGAAGGCTACTTGAGTACCTTGAAAAACCCAGACAAACACACGTCTCTCTACCCTGTGCCAGACCGATGAGAATGCGTGTCTACCTCCGCTGAAGGATAACTTGGTACTATAAACAGTATACTACTGATACTACACAACAGATGATGGGGACACACAGCTGCCCACCAAACACATTGGTGACCACGGCCACCACAATGACAAACAGGACGAGACAATAACGCGTCCTTCCGCGTCGCCACACCCGATTGGACGAACACACGAGAAGTGCAAGCCAAACTAACTACGCTTCTCCTAGAGCAACAAGCTCGTTGCTCTACAGCCATGGTCTACCCAGTAGCAAGCCAGCTACTCAAACAGGAGGGCACAACTCCCAGACCGATAACTAGTGAGCACCTAGAGAAGTCCAGCAACACGTCGCTCTCTACCATGTGCCAGAACCACAAGCGTTCGTGTCCACCTCCGCTGAAGACTACTTGAGTACCTCGAAAAGCTCAGCCAACACGCGTCTCTCTACCCTGTGCCAGACCGACGAGAGTGCGTGTCTATCTCCGCTGAAGGCTAACTTGGTACTGACTCCCGCTTGCAACGAAAAGCGAAAAGAGGGAGGTGGGTTGTCTGCTCAGCAGAACAGCCCGAGGGGCCCGCACTAAATGGCGTCACACATACGCACACAATGAAATAATAAATTAAAGGAGATTAAGACGGTACCCCTCACAGGCCCTCCCCTAAAAGAAAAAAATTTGGAAACAAAACATTTACAAAATTTTTTTACAGGCATGTAACTAACTAAAGGGAATGGCCCTGGGACAGACAATCTGCTACAATGTTGTCTGCTCCTTTTATATGTCTGACTATGATATTGCACTCCTGGACTTACTCGGTCCAGGCTTTTCGTCCCCAACATAAATATCGTGTTCTATCAACGGTGTCCTGTCCGGGACACTGCTAAACATTAAGGAGTACTTCCTCAGCCGTCAAAGCAACTCATCTTGCTGATCCCCTAAGTGTTCAACCTTCTCTTTCAAGAAATGGAGGCGATTCCGTTCCCACTGCCCTGTAGGAACGACAGGTTCAGGCCCAATAACTTCTGGAGCCTCTCCCTCCCGGCAGAAAAATAAAACTGAAGATACCTCTTGCACGGCAGAACTAAAAGAGCCCTTCTGGCTAGTAGAACAAAAATAGGGCTTCAGCATGTTAACGTGACACATCTGAGCCCTTTGCGCCGGTCAGGAGTGACCACCAGGTAGTCGAGGTCACCTACCTTCTTCTGTATAACATAGGGGCCACTATATCAGGCAGCAAGCGGCTGGCCCTGAAGTGGTAACAGCACGAGCACTTCATCTCCAGGAGCAAAACTCCGATACTCGGAGCAAGAGGTGGCAAATGGAATTTAATCTGAGCAAAAGTCATGTGATGGAGATGGGAAAGAGTGGAAGACGGCCAAGAGGGTCATATAAGATGGGTGAAGAAGTAGTGTTGAAAAAGGTGGAAAAGGAAAAGGATTTGGGAGTGATAATACAAGACCATGGGCAGTTTGAGGCTCATATTGGTAAGATGTTTGGAGAAACGTATAATTTGATAAAAATATTGGATTAGCCTTCCATTATATGGATAAAGATATGATGAAGAAATTAATTAGTATGGTAATTAGACCAAGATTGGAATATGCTGGAGTGGTCTGGTCCCCTTATAAAAAGAAGCATATAAGGAAGTTGGAGAGATTGCAGAGAATGGCAACAAAAATGGTTCCGGAATTGGCAGAAATGACCTATGAGGAGAGATTAAAAGAAATGAATTTGCCTACCTTGGAACAAAGAAGAGAAAGAGGAGATTTAATACAGGTTTATAAACTGGTGAATGGACTGGATGAAGTGGATAATGAGCAAATGATGTTGAGAGAGGAAAACTTAAGTAGAACTACAAGATCGCATAGTAAAAAGATAGCCAAGGGAATATGCTTGAAGGATGTGAAAAAATATAGTTTCCCACAAAGATGTGTGGAGGTGTGGAATGGTTTGAGTGAGGAGGTGGTGTCAGCAAGGAGTGTGCATAGTTTTAAAGGAAAGTTAGATGTGTGTAGATATGGAGACGGGGCCACACGAGTATGATACCGAGGCCCTGTAAAATTACAATTAGGTGAATACAACTAGGTGAATACACACACACACACACACACACACACACACAGCTCTTTTCCCGTATGTTACAATTAGGTAAATACACACACACACATACACACACACACACACACACACACACACACACACACACACACACACACACACACACACACACACACACACACACAAAACTAACTCTCTCTCTCTCTCTCTCTCTCTCTCTCTCTCTCTCTCTCTCTCTCTCTCTCTCTCTCTCTCTCTCTCTCTCTCTCTCTTCCTCTCCTTCCCTCCTTCCCCTCTTCCTCTCGAAGATAAGCTACATGCGTCCCGCTTGTGTCTAAAATATTAGCAAATGTCACTCTCTCTCTCTCTCTCTCTCTCTCTCTCTCTCTCTCTCTCTCTCTCTCTCTCTCTCTCTCTCTCTCTCTCTCTCTCTCTCTCTCTCTCTCTCTCTCCGAGAGAAGCGTCCACTTTCCTCTTCGAAGGCGATATAGTAACTAAAAAAATAGCAGCATAATACACAAAGACGACAAGTATGACAAGCTTGCACGAGTTTCCTGCGCTCGGGTGCGCGGCACTACCACCTGTATATCATACAGGCGGGCTTTTTTAACATCCGGCGCGAAGGGGTTAATGCCTCTCCACATGCCTTGTCCACAGACTGTGATGAATCACAGTCTGGGACAACATGCGCAGTATATTACTATACTATCTATTACTACGACAAGTGCTTCCTAACACCTGTCAGACTGACTCCCCTAGCTTACGATTACTACAACATATGATGTGTACAGCACATCCGGTGGTGTACACACAAGCCCAGACACCACCTACGGGTGACAACAGCCATACAAGGAGTCCAGATACTCGTCACAGACAAGTCTGACGGACGAGAACTACGCACAACTGGCCGACAGTACGAAGCTTCTCAGCTTTCACTAGTGTGCGTGGCTACCACCACTACAATACAATGTGCTACTGAAGCTATACAGAAGATGATGGGGGCACACAGCCATCCACCAAACCCCACTGGTGACTACAGCCACCACCAACAACAACAAGACGAGACAGAAACATGTCTCTCCTCCGCGCCGCCACCATGAGTGGACAAACGCAACACACGAGAAGTGTAGCCAAACCAACTACGCTTCTCGTAGAACAACAAGCCGCTGTTCTACAGCCACGGTCTAACCAGTAGCAAGCCAGCTACTCAAAGGAGGGCACAAACTCCCAGACTGAAGGCTACTTGAGTACTTCGAAAAACTCAGCCAAACACGCGTCTCTCTACCCTGTGCCAGACCGACGAGAGTGCGTGTCTATCTCCGCTGAAAGCTAACTTGGTACTGACTCCCGCTTGCAACAAGAAGAGAGAAGAGGGAGGTGGGTTGTCTGCTCAGCAGAACAGCCCGAGGGGCTCGCACTGGGTGGCGTCACACATACGCACACAATGAAATAATAAATTAAAGGAGATTAAGACAGTGCCCCTCACAATATATATATATATATATATATATATATATATATATATATATATATATATATATATATATATATATATATATATATATATATATATATATATATATATATATATATATATATATATATATATATATATATATATATATATATATATATATATATATATATATATATATATATATATATATATATATATATATATATATATATATATATATATATATATATATATATATATATATATATATATATATATATATATATATATATATATATATATATATATATATATATATATATATATATATATATATATATATATATATATATATATATATATATATATATATATATATATATATATATATATATATATATATATATATATATATATATATATATATATATATATATATATATATATATATATATATATATATATATATATATATATATATATATATATATATATATATATATATATATATATATATATATATATATATATATATATATATATATATATATATATATATATATATATATATATATATATATATATATATATATATATATATATATATATATATATATATATATATATATATATATATATATATATATATATATATATATATATATATATATATATATATATATATATATATATATATATATATATATATATATATATATATATATATATATATATATATATATATATATATATATATATATATATATATATATATATATATATATATATATATATATATATATATATATATATATATATATATATATATATATATATATATATATATATATATATATATATATATATATATATATATATATATATATATATATATATATATATATATATATATATATATATATATATATATATATATATATATATATATATATATATATATATATATATATATATATATATATATATATATATATATATATATATATATATATATATATATATATATATATATATATATATATATATATATATATATATATATATATATATATATATATATATATATATATATATATATATATATATATATATATATATATATATATATATATATATATATATATATATATATATTTTTGTGCCCGCTAGCCTACAGGACAGCTCGTCCCATGAGTGCGGCCAACCGGTATACACCGCCGCACTAGCAAGGCGCGACCAGGTTCTTTTCAAACTCTTAAAAAACAGACAGAAGCTGCTTCCCTAGGTCGCCACCACAATCTTAACCTCAGAGATTGGGAAAAGTTACTCGTCACCTCCTCCTCCTCCTCGTCCTAAGAGATAATAACAAGTAATTCTACACGGGAGTGCGGAGAGAAAGTTGTCTTGGTAGAACCGCCCTCACGTAGGACAATCCACCCACTCTACTCAAGACAACTGTACTCCTAGCTGAATGTAGTGGTCTGGAGCCCTCCACAAGAGAGAGAGTCCACACTCACTACAAGCAGCGTAATATCTGGCCCGCCGCGGTACAGCGTACTAGCCCACCTCCTCGTCAGCCGCTTTCACATACACCGACACACTTCTCTCCAGCCGGCCCCACACCACCAAGGCTGCTAACACAGCACACTACTGCCCACAATATTCTATGAGGCCCTCAGCCTCGGCGAAACACACTACTCACGTCTCCCGGACGTGGCAGACAATAACAGACACAAATACCTCAGGTCAGAACTAACTCGACACAGGAGTCGGGGAAGACTGCCCCGCCACCCTTACTGGGCCTCAACTCACGTGGCTCACCTCCCATGCACTATGGGGGAACAAAGGAGCTGCCTCGCACCTCCACTACCACCACTACTACTTCTACTTACTACTGGAGGGTATTTTCCTCCTATACTACATACTACGTAAGAACGTTAGGTCCTCTCACAACAACAACACTACGACTCCCTGATCTCCTTCCCCGGCAACCCACAGAGGCGCAGTACTTGATCTCGCTACATGGAATTCACAACACTGAGTACTGCCCACTACCAGACAGCAATCTCTCCCAGACACCTACTGGGCAGAGATAACAGCAGTTCCTGTAACCACGAACCCCTGGCGACACCCTGTCTCTCACAAGGCTCATGAAAGCCGCCAAAAGTCGTGGCACACGTAATGGCGGCTACTTATCTCTGCAGCCCGCTCACTACAGAACTTAATAAATGCTTACTGTGCTTGCCAAGCACAGCAGCATCTCGCCTCAAGCTCTACACACTCTCCCAGACCTCACCCTTACTGTGAGTGGCCCTCCAGATACACTTCACAGGAGTGCACGGAATGATTACAATTAAATCTATTACACAACGGCGGTGACTACTCTCCTTAAGGTCTCTCAGTGCACTGAAAAAACAAAGGACGTTGGCGTCGCTTCTCCTGGCCACCCCGCGCTCAGCTCAGGGAGGGAAGGATGACGTCACAGCATTCCCATTCTCTCTCACTCTCTCTCTCTCTCACACTCGTCGCCCGCCAGCTGGGCGGCGACTATGAGGCTAACTAAACAAAATAAAAGAAATTATATTGCTCAGCGTAATAATATATATATATATATATATATATATATATATTTTTTTTTTTTTTTTACATTACAAGGGCACTGGCCAAGGGAAAACAAAGTGTTGGAAAAAAAAAAATCCCGCTGGTTGCCAGGCCCTGTTAAGAGGAAAGTAGGAGAAAGGGAAAAAACAAAAAAATCTAAAAGGAGGGTCCAGTTAACGTAAGAGGTGTCTTGACACTCCTCTTTTGAAAGAGTTTAAGTCATAGGCAGGTGGAAATACAGACACAGGTAGAGAGTTCCAGAGTTTACCAGTGTAGGGAATGAAGGAGTGAAGATACTGGTTAACTCTTGCATTAGGAAGATGGACAGAATAGGGATGAGAAGAAGTAGAGAGTCTTGTGCAGCGAGGCCGCAGGAGGGGAAGGCAAGCAGTTAGCAAGTTCAGAAGAGCAGACAGCATGAAAACAGCGGTAGAAGACAGATAATATATATATATATATATATATATATATATATATATATATATATATATATATATATATATATATATATATATATATATATATATATATATATATATATATATATATATATATATATATATATATATATATATATATATATATATATATATATATATATATATATATATATATATATATATATATATATATATATATATATATATATATATATATATATATATATATATATATATATATATATACAGGCAACCCCGTTTAACGAAGGGGTTACGTTCCTAAAAAACATTTCGTTAAGGGAAACTTCGTTAAGTGAATCGATTATAACAAGTTTAACCTCTGATTTGAACTTCCACTGAGAGTAAGCAAAGCGAGAGTGCATCATAGTGTACAGTAAAAGGTTTAATGAAAGTAAAAATTATGAAGTTAAACATTTAGGTAGTTTAATTTAAGTCATTATAATGTACACTAATGTATGTATGTACGTAACTTTATAATGTTGATGATCTTAACTTTATGAAGGGAGGGTGAGTGAAACGGCAACCTGTGGAATGTAAACAAAGTGCGCATCATGGTACCGCATACAAAACTTATGTACCACATTTCCACAAGGCTTTCCATTTTACCCATTGTAGAGTCACGAGTTCAGGTGGTTCTTTCAGCTTTCAAGGAAGATGTGGTCTCACCAGCCTTCTTGATAGAGTCTGCTGACTTGAAAATAGTAGACAGTAGATGGAGTCAAGATGGTGGCCAGCAATGTTATTAGTTTTCTGGCCTCTCTCGTGTCTGTTAATAATACCCAGCTTCACTTCGAGAGTAAGACATTTCCTGGTCTTCTTAGGAACGTTAGGCCACATTGCAGGGCGTTTTGGTGGTAAGTTGAACTAGGGAAGATGAGCTGCTGGTGACGCTGTTATGTTTTGACTGGGGAGTGAGAGGTGTGCGTGATCTTGATCTTGATCTTGATGCTACAGGTGACGCAGAATTTCTTCTGAGTCAGGCCTGTGTATCGGCAGTGCCTGTGTTGTCCACGAGAGGCTTGATCTTGATCTTTATTGTACAGGTGTCTCAGGATTTCTCCTGAGGCAGGCCTTAGTACGATATTTCGGGGAACGAATGCGGTTAAATGGCTTGCCGGCAGGCGAGCCGTTTCTGTGATAGCCATCACACAATAACAAAGCAAAACATAAGCACAAAAGAAAATAGAAACAGGAATATAGGAAAAATATTACATAACAATCTCCGTGCCACCACGATTTTCTCATTGTTCCTGGGCATGGTGATGTTACCAGCGCGCTCTACTGTAGGTTCCTCGGCGTTATCCTCTCTGCTATAATGGGGCTCCACATAGCGGCACTGACTTGTGAAGCTACACGCCTGTTGTGTAGCTCTGGCACGCTGCGCACATCCAAAGTCATCTCTCATGACTGTCTTCTCGAATCTTGTCTGTCTTCCTCCCCATCCTTCTCTCCTCCATTCCATCATGCCATCAACGTCCAGTCTCTCAAGTAAATAACCTTTTCTTTTTTATTCATTTTATTATAATTTTGATAGCATTTATGTAAGCAAATTGTAATGCATTTACATCGTAATGCGTGTTCTCTTATATTTGAGAAACTAGGCTCAGTGATACAAGCATTTGTTCTATACGATACTCCCAATTTCTGAGCACTTGGGAGTATCGTATAGGACAAATGTTCGTATCACTGAGCCTAGTTTCTCAAATATAAGAGAACATGCATTACAATGTAATCATGCATTTACTGATCAGGACTTCAACATAAAGTATAGGGCATATTGTAACTCAGACCTTAGGATAGTGGATTCTTTATTTATTGTAAAAGAGAAGCCAGAGTTAAATAGTACAGAAATAGCTACCAAATTATTAATTTTCTCTTAATATTTTCGAACTTGGTGAGATACTGTCATTATAGCATAGTTAGGAGTCGTAGGTTTATATTATACATGTACTTTGTTTCAACCAATCAGCATTGAGTTTTTCGTTCAGGCTAAAATATTTCTGTAATAGACTAACTGTTGTACATCATACCTTTAAATTTTCTCTTCTTTTACATTAGCTATGACAGATTAGAATCTTGCACTATATTTTGTATTGGATAGGAAATTCTTAGTGAACCAATCAGATCTTGCCATCTAGTGAGTAGGAGCCTATAAATACTGGTAAGCCAGTCTCCCTCCCCACTTATCTGTTGGAGGAACAAGTAGCAGGACCACTGCGTCTGGTAATTTTTTTAACGTTTTACGTGTGGTTTTACAGTGTCTTTTTGTACCTGAAGATGGGATATGTACTTTCCCGAAACGTTGTGAAGTGGATATAATGAAGATAACCGTCCTTTTGTGGGTCTTCTCTCTCCTGTACCGTGTATGCTATAGACGCCCTGTTTTTCAAGTCATATATATATACATATATATTTATATATATTGGGGCTGCCGTGGTGCAGTGGGACCGCGCGCGCTTTGTGAGCCCCAGGGTTCTCAAGCGCATGGGTTCGAATCCTGGCCACAGTCCGAGGTTAGGAAGGGCATCCACTCGGGGTAACGGTTCCCAAATGCCAAAACTAAAGTCCTCCTGACTCCTCTGTCAGGAGGCACCGTCCTAGCCCTAATATAATAGGGGAACTGGACGTACAAAAAAAAAAAAAAATATAAATATATATATATATATATATATATATATATATATATATATATATATATATATATATATATATATATATATATATATATATATATATATATATATATATATATATATATATATATATATATATATATATATATATATATATATATATATATATATATATATATATATATATATATATATATATATATATATATATATATATATATATATATATATATATATATATATATATATATATATATATATATATATATATATATATATATATATATATATATATATATATATATATATATATATATATATATATATATATATATATATATATATATATATATATATGAAACTTTAAAAAATTTTGAAACTTTATTTTTGGCAATTGGTAACATTGCAGAATTAAGGCATTGGATATAATTAAAAATGGTTATCTCAAGAATGCAAATTCACAATACTTTTCGTTGAATTTGATTGGATAAATAAACTGATTGAATGACACCAAGAGAACTTTTTCTCCCCACAATCATGTTTGTTTTGACTTACAGCTCAGTCCAGCAGAAGAGGACATACCACTCACCTCAAAGTAAATACTAGAAAAATAATTACATAGTATAATCCCCCTACTTCACTCAACATTGCTATAGTTTACTTTTCACCTGCGCGGTTCTTGTGCTGACACGTGCCACAATTTCCTTTTTAGTTCCTTGTTTTCTCAAGAACACTCACTACTTGGTCTTTTGGGCTCAATGCATAGTTTATATGAGAGAAATTTACTGATGGTGACATTCCCATCCCTCCCTTCCTCTTTCAACACCACTGCTAAATGCAATAATACCACACTTTCCCTAATTTCACAAAAAACATAGCCTATCAAAACACACACAAGATATCAAGCACAGAGTGAGGGTAGCTACCACTGTCTGCATTGGATGAAGAATGAAGCCAGCCTGTATAAGCAATTTTATAATGTATATGTATAAGCACCATGTTTTATATAAAGTTACTTTAATTTTACAGGAGGAAAGTAAACAACTGACCTGCTCAGATGAAGATAGATATGGTACTTGGGAATCTGGAGGTTCTCCATGTCTCACACACTCTAGGCCTCTGTGGAAGCTTGTATCTAATTATTGGCACTTGTCACAATATGACTGGCACGGACATAATTAAAGAGGATTTGATTGACATTATTATTAATATTACATTGATGGAAAACATTTTCTTGAGCAGCTCAGTTCTCCCTCTGCCGATTGGAGTGAAAAATTTGTGTGTTAAACTTCTAATCATGTAGCAATTTAATTTAATACTTTTAATTCACAGCTTGACAACTTTCTCTCTCTCTCTCTCTCTCTCTCTCTCTCTCTCTCTCTCTCTCTCTCTCTCTCTCTCTCTCTCTCTCTCTCTCTCTCTCTCTCTCTCTCTCTCTCTCTCTCTCTCTCTCTCTCTCCATTAGTCCGTCAGACTTCTATCTGTCTGTCTGTCTGTATGTATGTCGTATATAATATCAACGTGCGTCATAGGTACATTACAAGCTTAATAATTAATAACTTAATACTAGGTGTCCCTGGCACTACACATAGTTTGTTTGGGTGCTCCTTGATGTTTTTCGTTATTATTGATTCCATTTATTTACCCTCAACTGAAGTTAAGCTGACAGATCTGTAATTTGATGTTAGAGTCTTATCTCCTTTCCTAAATATTGGTACAACATTAGCTTGTCTCCACATTATTGGTATCTTACTCTAGTAACATCCAGAAAAGCACTGCTAAAGGCTCATTGATCATCTCTTTGCACTCTTCAAGTACTCTTGGGTATATTTCATTAGGTTTTAGTGACTTGAATTTCACTAGTCGATCTATCTCCTGTTCTACCATCTCTTTAGTTATATGAATATCTGTCAGCTTTTCACTCTACTTTAAAAGTTGGAAGCTACATCTATAATTCATATATTCTTGGTAAGACAAATTATGATAACTGTATACTTCTTAGATTACTGTATTTAATGGCTCATAAAATGCATGGAGTCACAAGAAGCACCCAGTTTTGGAAGACATTGAAATGAAAAAGAAGATAAATGAGCAGATTTAAGCTCTGAATATGAAGTGAAGGATTTCACCTGACATTTGAAAACTCTCACATGCATGCAGATCATTATTATAAGACAATATTTTGCATTTAAAAACATTAATATTTGCTATTAGCCTATGTAACTATCCTGTTGTGAGATGTAAACGTGTACCTGATATATGGCATTGACTATGACTTTGAGAGACTACAGGGGTAATCATATTTTTTTTCTCATTAACTACACATTATCGGTATCTCACCTGACTCTAGTGATATCCTAAAAAGCACTGCTAAAGGCTCACTGATCATCTCCTTACACTCTTTAAGTGCTTTTAGGTATATTTCATCAGGTCTTGGTGACTTGAATTTCTTTATTTGATCTATTTCCTGTTCTACCATCTCCTTAGTATATGAATATCTGTCAGCTTCTCACTCTCCTCTACTCTAAAAATTGGAAACTACATCTTTAATTCATATATTCTTGGTAAGACAAATTTTGATAACATATACAGTGGTACCTTGAGATATGAGTAATTCATTCCGTGATGGTGCTCCTATCTTGAAATTTTTTTTTCTATTGAAATGCATTGAGATGCCCTTAATCCATTCCAGTCTCTCCAAAAAGAGTACCCCTATTTAAAAAAAATGTTTTCAGGTAAAATAAAGGTATTTATAAATAAAAATAATTGCAAAGAAACAATAAAACATAACAAAAGATAAAATAAATAGATAAATTACTCTCATAAAGTATATTTATCTCTGAGGGTCCATTCCATGGGACTTTACCCTACCTTATTCCCAACCCTCACTTGGGATTGTTGATCAGCTGGAGTGTACAAATATATATTAGTAAGAATATTGAAAGAGAAATCAGTAGCAGAGATTATATCAAGAGAGAGAGGCTTGAGATTGCAAGAGGCTGCTGGTCAGGGGAGAGGCCGTGGGGAAGATATGAAGGGAATCATGTAACAGTAAGTGGAGTTTAGAAGTTGTAATGCAGTCTTGAAAGCAAGCAATTCAGAATTATTATTAGAATGATGGAGGAATAATAATAGGATGTTTACATCTATTATTTTGATATTAGTTAAGTAATAGTTGTGGAAAGAGTAGTTGTTGTGGCTATGTAATATCTTTCTGGTGTTTTTGTGAGTGTTATAAAAAATTGCAGTATTGACTAGTTGTTGTGTCTGTATAAATAATTTCAGGTGTCAATGTTCTGAGTGTTATGAGTAAATTGCGCATGATGCAGATATATGTGAATTTAGGAGAAAGTCACTGCAGTGCAGATATATTACTTATTAATGTTAATGAGTACATTGCTGTTATGCCTATATATTTAATTTAGTGTTATATTTGAACTAATTGAGTAGATCGTCGTAATGCAAGTGAAGAGAATGAAAATCTTTTGTGAGTAAATTTATGTGATGTGTTTGTTTGTGTATGAAGATTTAACATGTGGTATATATTTGAAGAGTGTTGAATGCCAGATATGTAATGGATGTGTATATATTAATAGTAATCATTAAGTAAAGGAAGAAAATATAACTGGAGTGTCTATAACCAGTAGCTAAAGAAATATGCAACATTATGCAACATTATGGAACAGATTGGATCACAACACAGTAATGGACACCCCCCTCACCCTGAAGTGTCTGTTATTGTGATGCACCACTCTATTTAATTTAGCATTCATACTAACATATTGTTTCATTATTACTAAGAAAATGAAATTATTAATTATTGAAGATAATTCTGCCTTACAGGATCTGGGAGATGATAGCCTGGGACTAAAAGTTCTTCTCACAACAAAGCAAAGCTCCTGGCTTGGTGTGATCAACATAATTTTGAAAACGTGTGGAAAGATCTCTTTGGAAAAGGTTTGCATATGTGTGTATTTGTGTCATTCACCTTCATTCATCTACTGATCACCCAGGCAGCCATTCACATACAGAAACAGCTCAGTGATCTTACTGATTGATCTCCGGGCATGATTGAGACCACTCATGCACAACATACTGAGATAATGAGATCAGAACCCTTTTGATTACATCCCATACCTATTTGCTGCCAGATGAATAAGAGATATATGTTAAGAGGCTCACCAATTTGTCTCACTGTTCCTTGGGTTTCAAGCCTGAGTCTTCTTGGTTATGAGTTGAGCATATTGCTGACCATTACTCTATTGTGTGTGCATGTGTGTGTGTATTTACCTAATTGTATTGTACAGGGTTCAAGTGGGGATCATAGTGTCCTGTCTCCATGTCTCTATTTATCCAAATTTTCTTTAAAGTCATGCACATTATGTGCTATAACAATTTCGTCACTCAAGGCATTCCACTTTTCCACCATTCTATGTGGAAAACTGTATTTTCCAATATCCTTCACACATTGCCTCATCCTAATCTTCTTTACATATCCTCATAGCCTGTAAAGAAGATAGGATGAGGCAGTGCATGAAGGATATTGGAAAATACAGTTTTCCTCATAGAACAGTGGAAAAGTGGTACTCATTGAGTAATGAAGTGTGTGTGTGTGTGTGTGTGTGTTGTAGTTTTACAGGGCCTGGGCTTGTATGCTCGTGTGGACCCGTCTCCATATCTACACTTATCCAATCTTACTTTAAAAGTATGCACACTTGTTGCAGACACTACTTCTTCATTTAAACTGTTCCACATCTCAATACATCTTTGCGGTAAACTATATTTTTTAATATCTCTCAGACATCTTCCTTTTCTCAGCTTTTTACTATGCGATCTTGTACTTCGAATGTCATATTCTTCTCTCAGGATCAGTTTCTCATTATCCATTGATCAATTTATAAACTTGTATCAGATCCCCTCCCTCCCTTCTCTGTTCCAGGCTTGGTAGATCCATAGCCTTTAGTCTCTTCTCATATGTCATCCATTCAAATTCTGGAACCATTCTTGTAGCCATTTTTTGTAGTCTCTCCAACTTCCTTATGTGTTTCTTTTTATGAGGGGTCCACACTACTCCTGCATATTCCAATCTGAGTCTTATTATAGTACTTATCAATTTCTTCATTATTTCTTTCTCCATGTAGGGAAATGCTACTCCAATATTCCTCAGCAAATTATATGTTTCTCTAAAAATTCTATCAATATGGCTTACCGGTTGATTGTTTTCTTCCATCGTCACTCCTAAGTCCTTTTCCTTTTTTACTTTCTCTAGTTCTACATCTCCCATCTTATAGATTCCCACGGGTTGTCTTTCACTCTTTCCCATTTCCATGACATGGCTTTTGTTCACATTGAATTCTATTTCCCACTTTTTACTCCATTCCCAGATCTTATTTAGGTCTTCTTGCAGTATTTCACAATCCTCTTTTTGCTTTATAACTCTGCACAGTTTCATATCATCTGCAAACAAATTTATGTAGCTGTTCACTCCTTCTGGCATGTCGTTAATATAAATGAGGAAAAGTATTGGTGCCAATACTGACCCCTGTGGCACTCTGCTTTTTACTGCTCTCCACTTGGACTTCATATCTTTAACTACCGTCCTTATTTCTCTCCCCCCCAAATAATTTTCTATCCATCTCAATGTGCTTTCTTTTAAGCCACCCTTCTCCTCTAACTTCCATAGTAATCTTGCATGTAGCATATTATCAAACGCCTTTTTTTAAATCCAAATAAATACAGTCAACCCATCCCTCTCTCTCTTCTACTCTATCAACTATTCTAGACTAGAAACTCAATAAATTAGTTACACAAGACTGTCTTTTTCTAAAACCAAATTGGCTATTTGGTATTAATTTGTTGTCTTCAAGGAACTCAATCCATTGTTTCTTTATTATTCTTTCACACAACTTGCATATTACACTAGTTAGTGATAACGGTCTGTAGTTTAAAGGTTCTTCCTTCCTTCCGCTCTTATATATGGGAACCACCTCAGCTCTTTTCTATTCTACTGGTACTGTTCCATTTTCTATTGAGCATTTTATGATGATGTATATAGGACTTGCTAGTTCTTCCCTACAGTACATTCTTTCAGTATTCTGCCTGAGACTTCATCTGGTCCCATTGCCTTCTCTTCATCCAGTTCCTTCATTAATTCTTTTATTTCAAGCTTGGTTACTTTAATCTCTTTCTTATAGACTGTCTGTGTGTGTGTGTGTGTGTGTGTGTGTGTGTGTGTGTGTGTGTGTGTGTGTGTGTGTGTGTGTGTGTGTGTATGTATGTATTTACCTATTTATGTATTACAGGGCCCGAGCTAAGCTCTCTGTGTCCTGTCTCTTTGTCCATTCCTGTCATATCTCTCATCTGATTGACACACACATCAACGACATCACTGCTCAGTTTATTCCACGCCCTTTTCTAAAACCAAATTGACACTCACAAAGTATGTCATTTTTCTCCAAGAAGTCTGTCCATCTATTCTTCACCACCCTCTCACACATCTTAGCTACCACACTTGTAAGTGACACTGGTCTTATCAATGCTACGATGCGGAAACTGTATTTTCTCACGTCATTTAGACAGATGTGTCCATAGCCTCTGCCATTTCCTGGGATCTTCACTGTATACTCCATTTACTTCTAAACTTTCAATACTTTCTCTATTTTTGATGTTGTTGTTCACATGTCTGTAAAAAGCCTTGGTTGGTCTTTACATTTATCAATTATATCCTTTTCTTGTTTCTTTCTTTCTTCTCTTCTAATCAACACATATTCATTTCTTGCTCTTTTGTAACTTTCCACTGCTTAATCCGTCTTTTCCTTCTCCACCTCTTCCATGCATCCTCTTTTCTTGTGTGTAAACCAGTCCTGTGTGTGTGTGTGTGTGTGAAAGAATTTCTTTAGGTTTCCAAAATCTGTGCATAATTCCATCTTCCCACTTTATATTCTTCATTTCTTCTGTCTCCTTGTCCATTCCTGTCATTCCTGACTTCTCCACCAATTCATCTACATCCTTTTGTGACTTAAGTTTGATTCTTATTGGCCTCATACCTTCTCTTGTGAACTTTCCAATTCTATGGAAGTCCTCTATTTCTTGTACTAGGTCTTTTCCTCCTCTTGCACCACATTAATGATATTATTTATCACCTTTTTATGTTTCTCTCTCTCCATTTTACTCGGTGTCTTATCCTCCTCCACACCAAATATCACCACACATCTCTTTTTGTCTACAGTTTCCCTCACCAATGTCTCATTTGACTTAATAACCTTCACCACTTTCATCTCTTCTGTTGATCTATAATTTCAACAAGGCCCAAAGTTTTCTCCCCTGACTCTTTGATTTCCTTTTCCAGACTTGCAACTTTGTAATTTACCTCCTTTCTTTCCACTTCCTGACTTTTTTCCATTCAGCCTGCTTCTCCATCACTTTTCCTAGAGATTCTCCACATTTTCAATTCACTTTAATTAGCTTAACTTCCTCTTTCAGTGCTGCATTTTCCTTCTTCATATCGGCACAGTCTTTCTTACATTGTCATAACTCGTTTCCAGGCCCTCATACTTTTCAAACAGTTTTCAATTTTCTCAGGCGTAAACAAACCAGCTGATGGCTCAAACGCGGCTACAGTTTATATTTACCTTCACTGGACATTATTTTGCTAATCAACAGTTAACATGACTATATCTGTACCTATTTGTGTATTACAGGGCCTGAGCTAAGCTCTCTGTCCTGTCTCTTTGTCCATTACCTGTCATATTGACACACACCACATCAACGACATCACTGCTCAGTTTATTCCAGTTATCAATGCTACGATGCGGGAAACTGTATTTTCTCACGTCATTTAGACAGATGTCTTTATTAGCTTTTTCCATGTCCTCGGAGATGATTACTTGTGGTCACCTTTCAACTCTCTGTCCAGTATGTCAATCTTGTTCACCAATTTATACATAGTTATCATGTCTCCTCTTGTTCTTCTCTCTTCTAATGTGGTCAGCCCCAGCTTCCTCAGTCTTTCCTCATAGTCTAACTCTCTGAGTCCTGGTATCATCCTTGTTGCCAGCCTCTGTACCCTTTCTACCTTCTTCACATTTTTCTTTATATGCGGTGACCAGACACAAGCTGCATATTCTAACTGGGGTCTTATTAAGGTACATAATATCTTCTTCATCATTCCTTCATCTAGGTAGTGGAATGCAAGCATGTTATATGTTTTCCAAAAAATCTTGTTAATATGTTTCTCCGGTGACAAAGTGTTTTGCACGGTTACTCCTAAGTCTTTCTCCTCATTGGTCTCTTTAATTTTCTCATCACCCAGCCTGTAATCCCAGTTTGGTCTGTATCTACTTTTTCCCATTTTCATAACATGGGTCTTGTCTATATTAAATTCCATCTGCCACTCCTTACTCCACTCATATATTTTATCAAGATCTTCCTGTAACTTGTTACAATCTTCCACATTCCTTACTCTCCTCATAATTTTAGTATCGTCCGCAAACATGTTCATGTAACTGTCAATTCCTACTGGCATATCATTAACATAAATCAAAAACATGATGGGACCAAGCACTGACCCTTGTGGAACTCCACTGGTTACCTTCTTCCACTCGGACTTCCTTCCTCTCACCACTGTTCTCATTTCTCTTCCCATTAAGTAATTTTCCATCCATTTTGCTAGTTTATCATTTACTCCTCCAATATTCTTTAGTTTCCACATCAGTCTATTGTGTGGTACTTTATCAAAGGCCTTTCTCAAGTCCAGGTAGATAGCATCCACCCATCCCTCTCTATGTTGTAGTATGTCAGTCACTCTTGAATAAAAACATAATGAATTGGATACACGATCTTCCTTTTCTGAAACCAAACTGTCTTTCACTCAGAATGTTTTCACTTTCTAGATACTCACTCCACTTAGCTTTAATTACTTCTTCACATACCTTGCACAATATACTAATCAACGATACTGGTCTATAATTTAGCGGTTCCATTCTACTACCATTCTTATATATAGGCACAATGTCAGCTCTTTTCCACTCTTTCGGGACTAATCCTGTTCGTATGGAGGTTTCCACAATATCAAATACGGGGTTCAACAATTGATCCTTACATTCATTTAGCAACCTCCCAGGTATGCCATCAGGCACCATTGATTTATTGATATCCAGATTGCTTATAATTTTCCTTACATCTTCTTTAGTAACCATGATGTCCTGCATTTGCTTTATTTCCGTAGGTCTTCCTCCCATAAAATGCTCCTCCTTTGTAAACACTTTGCAAAAGTTGTCATTCAAAATTTCAGCCATATCTCCAGCATCCTCATATACTTCTTCCCCATTTTTTACCTTTACTATTGCCTCCCTTATATTTAGTTTTCCATTTATGAATTTGTAAAACATTTTTGGGTCACTATCACAGTTTTCCACTACCCTCTGTTCATATTCCTTCTGTGCTGTTCTCCTTACTTCAACATATCTATTCCTAGCTGTTTTGTAAACTTCTCTTGATAATACATCACTGTTTTTCTTAAGTTTCTTCCATGCCTTTTCTTTGTTCTTTTTTGCTTCTTCACAATTTCTATTAAACCACTGTTTATTATTTAAAGTCCTCTTTCTGTAATATGGCACAAACTTTTTCACAGCAGAGTTATACAAATCCATAAATTTATTGTATTTCAATTGCATATCCCTTTCCTGGTATACCACGGACCAGTCAATTTCATTAAAGAACTCCCTTATATGGTTATAATTTGCCCTAATATAATTTAATTTTTCCTCCCTGCGTTCCACAATCTTATTCGTGCTTAATTCCGTATCCAGCTCAAAGCTTAAGACATCATGATTGCTTCCCCCCAAGGAACATTTATGTTCAATTTCCTCTTTTAGAGAGATGCCCCCTGGTAAATACCAAATCCAACCTTGCTGCAACATCTTGTCCCCTGCACCTTGTTGGTGATCTCATCCACTGTGTCATCAAGTTATTTGTTGCTACCTTTAACAATTCCTCTGCCCACTCACCACCGTTCACCACTTCGTAGTCTTCCCACACTATTTCTTTCCAGTTAAAGTCTCCGACTATCATCACTCTATCCTTTCTGATGAGTTCTTGCTTCATTCTGTCTAGAGTATTTCTCATCACCATTTGGTACTGTTCATATTCCCAAGCATTGGTTCTGGGTGGTATGTATACTGTTATAATATTAATGTCCCTCTTGCCATCTGTTATAAGCATACTTATCACTTCCTCATTTCTATTACTATAGTTCACCTCCTTCACTATCAGATCTTCCTTAGTAAGAACCATTATACCTCCTCCTCCTTTATTTTTTCTATCATTTCTCCATACTTTGTAGTGTTTTACAACAAACCAGTCTAGCTTTATTTCGGGCCTTAGCTTTGTTTCCACTACACATATTATGTCCGGTTTGTTATTTCTTAGGTAATCCATACATTCTAGCCTCTTAGACAGAAATCCATCTATATTCATGTAAGTCACTTGTAATCCATTCCTAGTCTCTTTCTTCCATGTAATGTCTATTCTGTCTGTTTTATCCACCACTTCTTTAGCCTCCCATTTCTCATCCTCCAAAAAAACTTGGTCTTTTCATCCTCTGTTCTTTCGTCATTCCTCTCTTTCACTTCAGTTACAAGCTCTTTCATTTTCATTCGCTCATCCTGTGACATTTTTCTTCTTATGTAAATTGTTTTGGTTTCCTCAGAGTCCTTAAGTTTCCAAGCCCTCCTCAACAAGGCCTCAGCTGCCACCTGAGACTTTAATTTCAATTCTAACGGTCTATTCTTGCCTGCCTCCTCCTCCACAGAGATCTTATTCAGTAAAGACTTAATCCTGTCATTTTCCTTATTCCTCCTATTCTGCCAGTTCCCGTTAGTTTCCTCCCTCAATCCTGTTATGATCACACATTTTTTCTTTTCAGCAATATCTCTCACCACATACTCATTTTCCTTTAGTGCCTTTACCATTTCACTCTGCGTAATCACTTTATTTTCCTCTTCCTGCTTTTTCACTATCTACCTAAAGGACCTTTGTACCTCCTGATGTTCATGGTTCACTTCTTTCATCCTGGCATTAATTAGATTAAGGCGTTCCTCCTTCCTCAAGTTCCCTTCGGACTTGTGTGTGTGTGTGATTGTGTATTTACCTAGTTGTTTTTACCTAGTTGTAGTTTTACAGGGCCTGGGCTTTACGCTCGTGTGGCCCCATCTCCATATCTACACTTATCCAATTTTTCTTTAAAACTATGCACACTCGTTGCTGACACCACTTCCTCACTCAAACTGTTCCAAGTCTCAACACATCTTTGCGGGAAACTTTATTTTTTAACATCTCTCAGACATCTTCCCTTCCTCAGCTTTTTTACTATGCTATCTTGTGCTTCAAATGTCATATTCTTCTCTCAGGATCAGTATCTCATTATCCACTTGATCCATTCCATTAATCATTTTATAAACTTGTATCAGATCCCCTCTCTCCCTTCTCTGTTCCAGGGTTGGTAGATCCATAGCCTTTAGTCTCTCCTCATATGTCGTCTCTTCAAATTCTGGAACCATTCTTGTAGCCATTATTTGTAGTTTCTCTAACTTCCTCATGTGTTTCTTTTTATGGGGGGTCTGCACAACTCCTGCATATTCCAATCTGGGTCTTATTATAGTACTTATCAATTTCTTCATCATTTCTTTGTCCATGTAGTGAAATGCTAATCCAATATTCCTTAGCAAATTATGTCTCTGAAAATTCTATCAATATGGCTTACCAGTTGATTGTTTTCTTCCATCATCACTCCTAAGTCCTTTTCTTTTTTTACTTTCTCCAGTTTTACTCCATCTTCCATCTTATAGATTCCCACTGGTCGTTTTTCATTCTTTCCCATTTCCATGACATGGCTTTTGTCCACATTGAATTCCATCTCCCACTTTTTACTCCATTTCCAGATCTTATTTAGGTCTTCCTGCAGTATTTCACAATCCTCTTTTTGCTTTATAACTCTGCACAGTTTCACATCGTCCGCAAACAGATTTATGTAGCTGTTCACTCCCTCTGGCATGTCGTTTATATATATGAGAAAAAGTATTGGCGCCAATACTGATCCCTGTGGCACTCTGCTTTCTACTGCTCTCCACTTGGACTTCATATCTTTAACTACCGTCCTTATTTCTCTCCCCCTCAAATAATTTTCCATCCATCTCAATGTTCTTCCTTTTAAGTCACCCTTCTCCTCTAACTTCCACAGTAATCTTGCATGTGGCACTCTATCAAATGCCTTTTTTAAATCCAAATAAATACAATCAACCCATCCCTCTCTCTCTTGTACTGTATCAACTATTCTAGAGTAGAAACTCAGTAAATTTGTTACACACAACTGCCCTTTTCTAAAACCAAATTGGCTATTTGATAATAATTTGTTGTCTTCAAGGAACTCAATCCATTGTTTCTTTATTATTCTTTCACACATCTTGCATATTACACTAGTTAGTGATACCGATCTATAATTTAAAGGTTCTTCCTTCCTTCCGCTCTTATATATGGGGACCACCTCAGGTCTTTTCCATTCTACTGGTACTGTTCCATTTTCTATTGAGCATTTTATGATGTATATAGGACTTGCTAGTTCTTCCCTACATTCTTTCAATATTCTGCCTGAGACTTCTTCCTGTTCCATTGCCTTCTCTTCATCCAGTTCCTTCATTAACTCTTTTATTTCAAGCTTCGTTACTTTAATCTCTTTCATATAGATTGCCTCTCTATTACCCTGTGGGCTTTCAAATTTGGATTCCTTAGTAAAGACCTTCTGGAATTTATTATTTAATAGTTCTGCCATACTTTTGGGTCTTCCACCATTCCGTTCTCTCCTTTTAACCTTTCTGTTGTTTCTTTTTGCCTAATTTTTCCATTTATGAATCTGTAGAACAATTTTGGTTGTTCCTTACATTTTCGACAATGTCCTTTTCAAAGTTCTTTTCCTCTTCCTTCCTCACCTTAACATATTCATTTCTTGCTGCCTTGAAGTTTTCCTTATTTACTGGATTTCTATTTCTTCCCCACCTTTTCCATGCTCCATCTCTTTTCTCCTTTGCCCTAGCACATCTTGCATTAAACCAATCTTTCTTTCCTTCTTCTTTAGGCCTATATTTCGGGACATATTCCCTGACTCCTGTTTTGTATATTTCCAAAAATAAGATATACTTCTCTTGCATCATCTCTGAGTTTTCCATCTCCTCCCAATTTACGTTTTTAAAATAGTTCTTGAGATTCTCAATATTAGCCTTTCTGTAATTTAATCACTCTCCTTTGTATGAATCGTCTCTATCTTCCTTTCCCTCTTCTATATCCATTTCTAATATTACATGGTCACTCTTTCCTAATGGGCACTTATATCTTATATCATCATTCATTTGTATACCCCTTGTAAAAATTAGGTCCAATCTTCCCGGGTCATCGTTTCCTCTGAATCTTGTGCATTCCTTTACTCTTTGGTCCATCATATTGTCTATCATTAGGTTCAAGAATCTTTCTCCCCAGGCTTCTTCCCCCATACCACTTTCATAATTTTCCCAGTCCACTTCTTTACAGTTGAAATCTCCTACTAATATCACTTTTCTCCTTTCTTTAACAATTCTTGTTAGACTCCTTATTGTGTCATCTATCATGTCTTTATATTCTTGATTGGTCCATGAATTTGTTTTTGGTGGCACATATGTTACAATGATTGTTAACTCTTTTTTACTAATATGCATCTTAACATACAGTATTTCTGCTTTTCCTTCCTCATATTTCACTTGGTTTATCACTATCTCCGTCCTTAACATTATCATGACTCCTCCTCCTCCTTTACCCCCTCTGTCTCTTCTCCATACATTATACCTATTATCCAAGTCTATTTTGATTGCCTCATTTAGTTTTGTTTCAGCCAGGCATACAATATCCGGATTTTCTTTCTTTACATAATCTCTTAATTCTAATTTACTTGATAAAACCCGTCTATGTTTGTATACATCATTTTAGTCTTTTGCCTTTATCATTTTAGTTAAACTTGTTCCACTTTTTCTCTTCCTTCTCGTTTATATACCATTTTCTTATCTTGTCTCCTAGAATTCTCCAAACCAATGCCTTTTTTTTCCTCATTATTTTTTTCCCTTACTGCTGCTGCCAGTTCGTTTTATCTCTTCCTTTCTTCCTCATTTCTATTTTTCTTTATATAGATATCCTTGCAGCCTTCTGTTTCTCTAAGTTTTGTTGTTCTATATAATATTTCTTCTGTTGCTGTTTGTGATTTTAGTAGTATTTTAATTGGTCTTTTTCCTTCTTGATATGGTCCCATTCTGTTTATTTCTTCTACTTCCTCTTCCAAGTTCTGCCTATCTTCGTCATTAGATTTTTAGTAGGTCTTGACTGATTTCATTTCTTCTTTTTCTCTTCTTGTTCTATATTTTATATATTTTTCTTTTTTTTCCAAATACGATTACACTCTTCTTTTTCTGCAATTTCTCTGACTAGATTTTCTTTTATCTTGAGGACTCCTATCATTTTGTTTGTAATATTTTCTTCTTTTTCTTTAAGTTGTTCTTGAATCACCTCCTGAAAATCAGCCTTATCTTTCTTATCTTGGACTCTCCATGCCTTGTACTTCTTTTTAATGTGTTCTGTACTCTTTCCTCTTCCTTGTTTACTAGATCTTTCAGCTTCTCCTTTTCTTTCTCGGCTTTACCGAGTCCTTCTTCCATCAATGTCTTGTAGTTAGCTACTTCCTTTTTCAGTTCTTGTTTTTGCTCTTAGCCTAGCTTGTTTTCTTCCACTTTTTATCCTTTCTCTCAGTTTTATAAACTCTTTTCCTGTTCTTCATTCTCTTTCATTTCCATATTCTCCTTTATCAATTTATCTAGTTTATGTTCAATATTCAACACTCTCTTAAGTAGTGAAGTATTCATCAATCAATGCAATCTCTCCCTCACCAACATAGTCATCATCAGCTTTAAAATTTTTATCTTATCCTCTATATGGTCATATATTATATCTGTTCTTAATATATATATTAGCATTTCATCAGCTTGTCCATTCAGATACCTAGATATTAATTTCCTCTTAAACCATGTGTGTGTATTTACCTATTTGTATTTACCTATTTGTGTATTACAGGGCCCGAGCTAAGCTCTCTGTGTCCTGTCTCCTTGTCCACTCCTGTCATATCTCTCTTTCATCTGATTGACACACACTGCGTCAACGACATCACTGTTCAGTTTATTCCACTTATCAATACTATGATGCGGGAAACTGTACTTTCTCACATCATTTAGACAGATGTCTTTATTAGTTTTTTCCATGTCCTCGGAGATGATTACTTGTGGTCACCTTTATCAACTCTCTGTCCAATATGTCAATCTTGTTCACCAATTTATACATAGTTATCATGTCTCCCCTTGTTCTTCTCTCTTCTAATGTGGTCAGCCCCAGTTCCCTCAGTCTTTCCTCATAGTCTAACTCCTGAGTCCTGGTACCATCCTTGTTGCCAGCCTCTGTACCCTTTCCACCTTCTTCACATTTTTCTTCATATGCGGTGACCAGACAAGCTGCATATTCTAACTGGGGTCTTATTAAGTGCATAATATCTTCATCATTCCTTCATCTAGGTAGTGGAATGCAAGACCAATATTTTGAAGCATGTTATATGTTTTCCCAAATATCTTGTTAATGTGTTTCTCCAGTGACAAAGTGTTTTGCACGGTTACTCCTAAGTCTTTCTCCTCATTGGTCTCTTCAATTTTCTCATCACCCAGCCTGTAATCCCTGTTTGGTCTGTATCTACTTCTTCCCATTTTCATAACATGGCTCTTGTTTATATTAAATTCCATCTGCCACTCTTTACTCCACTCATATATTTTATCAAGATCTTCCTGTAACTTGTTACAATCTTCCACATTCTTTACTCTCCTCATAATTTTAGTATCGTCTGCAAACATGTTCATGTAACTGTCAATTCCTACTGGCATATCATTAACATAAATCAAAAACATGATGGGACCAAGCACTGACCCTTGTGGAACTCCACTGGTTACCTTTTTCCACTCGGACTTCTTTCTCACCACTGTTCTCATTTCTCTTCCCACTAAGTAATTTTCCATCCATTTTGCTAGTTTATCATTTACTCCTCCAATCTTCTTTAGTTTCCACATCAGTCTATTGTGTGGCACTTTATCAAAGGCCTTTCTCAAGTCCAGGTAAATAGCATCCACCCATCCCTCTCTATGTTGTAGTATGTCAGTCACTCTTGAATAAAAACATAATAAATTGGATACGCATGATCTTCCTTTTCTGAAACCAAACTGCCTTTCACTCAGAATGTTTTCACTTTCTAGATACTCACTCCACTTAGCTTTAATTACTTCTTCACATACCTTGCACAATATACTAGTCAACGATACTGGTCTGTAATTTAACGGTTCCATTCTACTACCATTCTTATATATAGGCACAATGTCAGCTCTTTTCCACTCTTTGGGACTATTCCTGTTCGTATGGAGGTTTCCACAATATCAAATATGGGGTTCAACAATTGATCCTTACATTCTTTAGCAACCTCCCAGATATGCCATCAGGCCCCATTGATTTATTAATATCCAAGTTACTTATAATTTTCCTTATATCTTCTTTAGTAACCATGATGTCCTGCATTTGCTTTATTTCCGTAGGCCTTCCTCCTGTAAAATGCTCCTCCTTTGTAAACACTTTGCAAAAGTTGTCGTTCAAACTTTCAGCTATATCTCCAGCATCCTCATATACTTCTTCCCCATCTTTTACTTTTCTATTGCCTCTCTTTTATTTAGTTTTCCATTTATGAATTTGTAAAACATTTTGGGTCACTATCACAGTTTTCCACCACTCTCTGTTCATATTCCTTTTGTGCTGTTCTCCTTACTTCAACATATCTATTCCTTGCTGTTTTGTAGACTTCTCTTGATAATACTTCACTGTTTTTCTTAAGTTTCTTCCATGCCTTTTCTTTGTTCTTTTTTGCTTCTTCACAATTTCTATTAAACCACTGTTTATTATTTAAAGTCCTCTTTCTGTGATATGGCACAAACTTTTTCACAGCAGAGTTATATAAATCCATAAATTTATTGTATCTCAATTGCATATCCCCTTCCTGGTATATCACAGACCAGTCAATTTCATTATAGTTTGCCCTAACATAATTTAATTTTTTCTCCCTGTGCTCCACACTCTTTTCTGTGCTTAATTCCGTATCCAGCTCAAAGCTTGGGACATCATGGTCGCTTTTCCCCAAGGGACATTCATGTTCAATTTCCTCTTTTAGGGAGATGCCCGTGGTAAATACCAAATTCAACCTCGCTGCAACATCCTGTCCCCTGCACCTTGTTGGTGATCTCACCCACTGTGTCATCAAGTTATTTGTTACTACATTTAACAATTCCTCTGCCCACTCACCATCGTTCACCACTTCGTAGTCTTCCCACTCTATTTCCTTACAATTAAAGTCCCCGACTAGCATCACTCTATCCTTTCTGATGAGTTCTTGCTTCATTCTGTCTCGAGTATTTCTCATCACCATTTGATACTGTTCATAGTTCCAAGCACTGGTTCTGGGTGGTATGTATACTGTTATAATATTAATGTCCCTCTTACCATCTGTTATAAGCATACTTATCACTTCCTCATTTTCTTACTAAAGTTCACCTCCTTCACTATCAGATTCTTCTTAGTAAAAACCATTATACCATCTCCTTCTTTATTCTTTTTATCATTTCTCCATACTTTGTAGTGTTTTACATCAAACCAATCTAGCTTTATTTCAGGCCTTAACTTTGTTTCCACCACACACATTATGTCCGGTTCATTGTTTCTTAGGTAATCCATACATTCTAGCCTCTTAGACAGAAATCCATCTGTATTCGTGTATGTCACTTGAATTCCATTCCTAATCTCTTTCTTCCATGTTTCAGTCAGTGTAATGTCTATTCCGTCTGTTTTATCCACCACTTCTTCAGCCTCCCATTTTTCATCCTCCAAAAAAACTTGGTCTTTTCCTTCTCGGTTCTTTCCTCATTCTTCCTTCTCACTTCAGTTACAAGCTCTTTCATTTTCATTCTTTCATCCTGTGTCATATTTCTTCTTATGTAAATTGTTTTGGTTTCCTCGTAGTCTTTAAGTTTCCAGGCCCTCCTCAGCAAAGCCTCGGCTGCCACCTGAGACTTTAACTTCAATTTTAATGGTCTACTCTTGCCTTCTTCAAAAGCTCCTAATCTCACACTTTCCTCTACCTCACCATATAGGCATTCTTCCTCCTTGGAGATCTTATTTAGTAAAAACTTAATCCTGTCATTTTCCTTATCCCTCCTATCTTGTGTATGAGAGAGAGAGAGAGAGAGAGAGAGAGAGAGAGAGAGAGAGAGAGAGAGAGAGAGAGAGAGAGAGAGAGAGAAATCTATCCACAAGTTAATATGAATGCTACTATCATTACTATGTGCCTTTATCTTCTGTCTAACTTTGTATGTAACAGGAAGACATCTCCTTTGAAGAGAAATGGATGAGAGTGCATTTACCACTTACAGTAAACCCTTGTTATAGTGAACTAATTGTGGGAAGACTGCTTATGATAAGGGAAAAGATTAAGAAAAGGCAGCAATTGCATTCTCCTCTCACTTGTACACTGAACATTGTTTGGTATATGAGTGGGAAGTTCAGTACAGTACACAAAATTGAACCTCAAATATAAGGTTAAGTAAATCACATATAGGATGTAAATTAAGTAGCATATATTTTATTTTGGTTTAAATAAAGCAATAAATCTTATGGAAAAATATTTAATGTGGTTAAGTAAACAAGAATACATTACAGACAAACAAACAAGTAAATAGAATATATGCATACTATGCATCTATACAAGTATCTATACATACATACAAGTGCAACAACCTTCCACCTCAACTATCACTGCAAGACTTAGGCAAAGACATGTATCTGTGGGTATGTTGTATGTTCACCACTGCCATCACGACCACCACCACCACCCTCCCTCCCATGGCACTGCTGTTGCTGACCATATGTTTAGCCTCATTTAATGAACTTTGATAAATCAGATAGATGGTCGGCAAACCATGTCATGTTTGATAAATGCAAAATTTGGTAGGGGGTTCACTGTAATAAAGGTTTATTGCACTCTCAAAAAATAATTCCATACTCTTAGATCTCAAGGCATGTACAGGACAAAGAACTGCTCCTCAGTGACAATAATGGTTCAGTTAGATTTCTTATCGGGTCCAGACAGCAAAAATAATTATTATTCTCTTGTTGGTCATTAATTTCTATATGCAAACTCCTCAAGTCTCTATACTAGCTTTTATTCCATTTTACTAGCATTTATCATTCATAATTACTGAATGATCACAATACTGCAGATTAGACTTATTCTTCATATATTTATATTTTTCTATGATGCCTTTTCCCTAAAGGAATGGCCATGTAGCAAAAGGATCTTTCTTTCTCTCCTTGTCCAAGGATTTTCTCACTTTTTCAAATACTTGGCCTGTAACATTCACACATGTATCAAATAATCCATCCTTCTATCTTACAAGTGGCCTTCCTTTCCTGTTACCACCTTCAGCTTAGCTTTCATATATTTTCCTTTAAAATTTTCAATCTTCATCCTCTCTCTATGGTCATACTTACTATCTGTTCTTAATGGCTAGTGGCTTAGCATTTTCATCAGCTTGTCAATTCAGATACCTAGAGATTCATTTCCTCTTAAACCATTTGCATAATTTTAACATTGATTTTATTTTACCTTAATGGTATTACTGAAATATTTCATTCATGGGTCTTTCACCTCAGCATTATACATTATATTAATATCAATTATCTCATGTCACTAACTTTTCAATATTAAGGAGTGATTTATATGTTCATCTGAAATAACCTAAATATGATTATTATTCTTTGTAATCTATCGTCCTCAGGTTAGTAATCCTAAGACAGGGAAGAAAAAGCTTGGTCTCCGCACCTTTTTCTTCCATGACATACTCAACATCAAGGTGCTGGGGGAAGACCAAGAGGCCAGGCAGAGACTCCTCAAGGTGGGTGAAGCTCATCTTTAACTGCTCTTGTATGTAACTCAGGAAATTAAAAGAAGTATTTTGATGTGAAATGTAGATTTTGAGGGTAGAAGTATAGTATAATACCCAACCAAAGTGATGTGGAATTAGCTTTTACAAAATGCCCCTATATAATCTAGGGAATGGTCAGAGAGTTTGCCAAAGCTCATGTACCAAATAGATGAACAGGGCTGATGCATGCAAACTTGAGAGAGAGAGAGAGAGAGAGAGAGAGAGAGAGAGAGAGAGAGAGAGAGAGAGAGAGAGAGAGAGAGAGAGAGAGAGAGAGAGAGAGAGAGATAGCTTGGCTCATATTAAACTTATTGACTCTAATCAAGATTAGTATATTAAATGTGTGAGATATGAAAAAAAAGCTTGTTTTAATCATGTACTGAAAACTTAGTTTATTTATGTCATAACCTAATTGTTGGATGGATTGTAGATGATTTTCAGAAACTACTGAATTTGCAGATTTTAATTCATTCATACTGCAGTTAAAATTCACCAATTTGACAAGTAGGAAACTAGAAGTCCATCAGAATACAGAGGAGACTCATTACTTGAATGTCTAAATACTCAAACTATTCAATACTTGAATGCAAAAGTTCTATTTAACACTCAAAAAATACCTGATAGTCTAACATCCACACACATGGTTGTAAACAAAGGCTCCCTGGCCTCTCGCTCTCCTCCCTCCACCAGTTGTGACTTGTGCTGCCGTGGTAATCAGGATAACATTCTCCTGTATTCTATCTATAGTTTTTAATTCTTAAACTTACATTAACACCAAAGGCTTATTAGTGATAAAAATATCTGGTAATCAAACGGCCGCACATTTGGTCATATACAAAGCTCTGTCATCTCCTTTCTCGCAGCCACCACCATTGTGATACCGTATTACTGGTAATACTGGTATTACCGTAATACCGGTATACTAGATGCCGGTGTGCATCCCTAGTCCTGCTGCAGTGTTGAGAAAGCAACATTCTTCTGTGTTTTGTCGGTAGTTTTTCATTTAGAAACTTACGATGACACCAGAGAGGCTTATTAGTGATGAAAATAAGGAATTTGGTGAGAGTGCAAGTGTTAGTGAGCTACAGCACTCCATTAGTGGATTCACAGGAATCACACCTGGAGAAAAATTACAAAGGCATTTTCATGAATGGTGACTGGCCCTCCTGTGACCTTCCTCTTCCTCCCCACCCTTTCCCCCTCCTCTTCTAAGTTATTCAACACCAACCTTCACTTATGGTATGTACAAATCAAAATTGATAAAAAAGAAGGAAAAAAAATATATATACACCTAACCCTCCGTTATCGCGCGAAATTGGTGCCTAAAAAACCACACGATAGCAGAAAACGTGAAAATAGAAGTGAAGAATAAATAGGAAATAATAAATTGGTGCCTCAACCCAAATATTTTCCTGAAAAATATTCCTGATACCCTAAATTTACTATGATTAAAACTGTTGTAGCTTATTAACATTTGACAATTTTGAATGACTGGCATGGTTGATAATATATGGTAATATATTATTAATCATCCTGATGATCATCATCTTTCTCCCCCCACCTCTTCCTCCTCCTCCTCCCGCCATCTAAACATTTGTCTGTGTGTGGTTGGGATATGGGTATTATACTAGAACTCATCCGTAGCTACCCACAAGGTGTGGCTCCTCTTGGGTGCGACGTTGCCACTGCTATACCAGTACCTTCTTCAAAGAAAACGGAGTGATGATCATTCTCTACTTCATTAAAAGAAGTCAGAAGAGACCCAAATACCTATGCAGCTATATAGTACATTAAATGCAATAAAGATTCTGGTTATATACATGAAAATGAGACAAGTAATTTACATGTTTGTCAAATAAGTGCACATACGAGTAGAAACACAGTAATATATTGAGTGGTTCCTTGCATGAGTTAAAGGTAAGAGTGTTGCCCGATTTGCTTTCTCTTGCAAGAAATATCTATTAAGGCGAATATGAATTCCTTGGTCTGGCTGCGCAAGACAGTGTATGACGGGGAAGCGTCAGGGGGTCCTTTCATGGTAGTGACCAGAGGAAAAGTGAAGCGACACGTGCGTGGTGACCTGACTCACCCCCCCAACCTCCCCGGGAAATTCCACCTGGGTCGTGAGTGGCAACGCCTGACCCGATATGACACATCACCGTCCATGTATATGAACTAGCTTAATTTATTTTTGTATATGACAATTATTTATATCATCTACCACTTAATTAAGGTTTCTGAATGTTCTGAGAACGTTTTTTGTTGATAATGCTATGACTACAGGACAGTGAGTAGTTTGTTTTTATTGGAGATTTGGCATAGTCTCACGGCAGACATGGCCAATGCCCTATGGGTAGGTACGGATGGGTTTTAGTATAGTACTACTACTTCTACTACTGCTACTACAACGGGTGCACGATAACGACTTTACAGATGCGCTAAAACTGAATTTTGCAGATTTTCATAAGTGTGCAATAACAGAAGGGCATGATAATGGAGGGTTAGGTGTATTTACCTAGTTGTATTTACCTAGTTGTAGTTTTATAGGGCCTGGGGTTTATGCTCGTGTGGCCGCATCTTCATATCTACACTTATCCAATCTTACTTTAAAAGTATGCACACTTGTTGCAGACACTACTTCTTCATTTAAACTGTTCCACGTCTCATTACATCTCTGCAGGAAACTATATTTCTTAATATCTCTCAGACATCTTTCTTTTCTCAGCTTTTTACTATGCGATCTTGTGCTTCGGATGTCATATTCTTCTCTCTCTCAGGATCAGTTTCTCATTATCCACTTGTTCCATTCTGTTGATCAATTTATAAAATTGTATCAGGTCTCCTCTCTCCCTTCTTTGTTCCAGGGTTGGTAGATCCATAGCCTTTAGTCTCTCTTCATATGTCATCCCTTCAAATTCTGGAACCATTCTTGTAGCTATTTTTTGTAGCCTCTCCAATTTCCTTATGTGTTTCTTTTTATGAGGGGTCCACACTACTCCTGCATATTCCAATCTGGGTCTTATTATAGTACTTATAAATTTCTTCATCAGTTCTTTGTCCATGTAGTGAAATGCTACTCCAATATTCCTTAACAAATGATGTGTTTCTCTAAAGATTCTATCAATATGGCTTACTGGTTGATTGTTTTCTTCCATCATCACTCCTAAGTCCTTTTCCTTTTTAACTTTCTCCAGTTCTACTCCATCAACCATCGTATAGATTCCCACAGGTCGTCTTTCACTCTTTCCCATTTCCATGACATGGCTTTTGTTCACATTGAATTCCATTTCCCACTTTTTACTCCATTCCCAGATCTTATTTAAGTCTTCTTGCAGTATTTCACAATCCTCTTTTTGCTTTATAACACTGCACAGTTTCGTATCATCTGCAAACATATTTATGTAGCTGTTCACTCCTTCTGGCATGTCGTTAATATAAATGAGGAAAAGTATTGGTGCCAATACTGACCCCTGTGGCACTCCGCTTTCTACTGCTCTCCATTTGGACTTCATATCTTTAACTACTGTCCTTATTTCTCTCCCCCTCAAATCATTTTCTATCCATCTCAATGTGCTTCATTTTAAGCCACCCTTCTCCTCTAACTTCCATAGTAATCTTGCATGTGGCACTTTGTCAAACGCCTTTTTTAAATCCAAATAAATACAGTCAACCCATCCTCTCTCTTGTACTCTATCAACTATTCTAGAATAGAAACTCAATAAATTAGTTACACAAGACCGTCTTTTTCTAAAACCAAATTGGCTATTTGATATTAATTTGTTGTCTTCAAGGAATTCGATCCATTGTTTCTTTATTATTCTTTCACACATCTTGCATATTACACTAGTTAGTGATACCGGTCTGTAATTTAAAGGTTCTTCCTTCCTTCCGCTCTTATATATGGGAACCACCTCAGCTCTTTTCCATTCTACTGGTACTGTTCCATTTTCTATTGAGCATTTTATGATGTATATAGGACTTGCTAGTTCTTCCCTACATTCTTTCAGTATTCTGCCTGAGACTTCATCTGGTCCCATTGCCTTCTCTTCATCCAGTTCCTTCATTAACTGTTTTATTTCAAGCTTGGTTACTTTAATCTCTTTCATATAGACTCTCTCTCTATTACCCTGTGGCCTTTCAAATTTGGATTCCTTAGTAAAGACCTCCTGAATTTTTATTTAATAGTTCTGCCATACTTTTGGGTCTTCCACCATCCCGTTCTCTCCTTTTAACCTTTCTATTGTTTCTTTTTGCCTAATTTTTCCGTTTATGATTCTATAGAACAATTTTGGTTGCTCCTTAAATTTTTCGACAATGTCCTTTTCAAAGTTCTTTTCCTCTTCCTTCCTCACCTTAACATATTCATTTCTCGCTGCCTTGAAGTTTTCCTTATTTGCTGGATTTCTGTTTCTCCTTCACCTTTTCCATGCTCCATCTCTTTTCTCCTTTGCCCTAGCACACCTTGCATTAAACCAATCTTTCTTTCCTTCCTCTTTAGGTCTATATTTCGGGACATATTCCCTGATTTGTATATTTCCAAAAATAAGTTATATTTCTCTTGCATTGTCTCTGAGTTTTCCATCTCCTCCCAGTCTATGTTTTTAAAATAGTTCTTTAGATTCTCAATATCAGCCTTTCTGTAATTTAATCGGTCTCCTTTGTATGAATCGTCTCTATCTTCCATTCCCTCTTCTATATCTATTTCTAATATTACATGGTCACTCTTTCTCAATGGGCACTTATATCTTATATCATCATTCATTTGTATACCCCTTGTAAAAACTAGGTCCAATCTCGCCGGCTCGTCATTTCCTCTGAATCTTGTGCATTCCTTTACTCTCTGGTCCATCATATTGTCTATCACTAGGTTCAAGAATCTTTCTCCCAGGCTTCTTCCCCATACCGCTTTCATAATTTTCCCAGTCCACTTCTTTACAGTTGAAATCTCCTACTAATATCACTTTTCTCTGTTCTTTAACGATTCTCGTTAGACTCCTTATTGAGTCATCTATCATGTCTTTATATTCTTGATTGGTTCATGAATTTGTTTTTGGTGGCACATATGTTACAATGATTGTTAACTCTTTTTTATTAATATGCATCTTAATATACACTACTTCTGCTTTTCCTTCCCCACATTCCACTTGGTTTATCACTATCTCCTTCCTTAACATAATCATGACTCCTCCTCCTCCTTTACCCCCTCTGTCTCTTCTCCATACATTATACCTATTATCCAAGACTATTTTGATTTCCTCATTTAGTTTTGTTTCAGCCAGGCATACAATATCTGGATTTTTCTCTTTATGTAAGTGTGTGTGTGTGTGTGTGTGTGTGTGTGTATTTACCTAATTGTATTTACCTAATTGTAACATACGGAAAAGAGCTATGCTCGTACTGTCCCGTCTCCATATCTACTAATGTCCAGCTTTTCTTAAAATCATGAATATTCCTTGCGTTGACCACTTCCACGTCTAAACTATTCCATGCTTCCACCCTTCTATGAGGGAAGCTATATTTTTCACATCTCTCCTATAAGTGGCCATTTTAGTTTTTCCCATGCCCTCTCGACACTCTTTCATTCCACATACACAGATCTTCCCTATCCATTTTTCCATGCCAATCATCACTCTGTATATTGCTATCAGGTCTCCCCTTTCTCTTCTGTTTTCCAGGGTCGGAAGTTGCATTCTGTTCAGTCTGTCTTCATAAGTCAAATCTCTTAAGTCAGGCACCATTTTGTTGCAGCCCTCTGTACTTTCTCTAGTTTCCTTATGTGTTTCTTTAAGTTCGAGCCCACTGTATTGTTGCATATTCAAGCCTTGGTCTTATCATTGCAGTAATTATTTTCTTCATCATTTCTTCATCTAAATATCGAACGCCACTCTTATGTTCCTCAATAAGTTCAATACTTCTCCAATTATTTTGTTTATATGTCTCTCTGGCGATAGGTCATTGGTAATTGTCACCCCAAGGTCTTTTTCTTCATGACTGGTTTTATGTCTTCATTTCCTATCTTGTACATACTCCTGATTCTTCTTTCACTCTTGCCAAACTCTAATTTCTTGCATTTTGTCGTGTTGAACTCCATTTGCCATGTACAGCTCCATTTCCATATTCTGTCCAAGTCTTCCTGGAGTAGTTCGCAATCTTTGTCACATCTCACTTTTCTTAACAATTTTGCATCGTCTGCAAATAGGCTCACATAACTGGACACCCCATCCACCATGTCATTTATGTAGACCGCAAACATTACTGGTGCCAACACTGATCCCTGTGGAACTCCACTCTCCACCAAGCCCCATTCTGATGGTCTGTCCTTAATTATTGTTCTCATTTCTCTTCCTACCAAAAGTCTTCCATCCATTTTAGTAAACTGCCATGCACTCCTCCTACCATTTCAAGTTTCCAGATCAGTCTCCGGTGTGGTACCTTATCAAAGGCCTTTTTTAAATCCAGATATATTCCATCAGCCCAACCATCTCTTTCCTGTATTACATCTATCACCCTCGAATAGTAACATATCAGGTTTGTCGTGCATGAACGCCCTTTTCTAAAACCAAATTGACACTCACAAAGTATGTCATTTTTCTCCAAGAAGTCTGTCCATCTATTCTTCACCACCCTCTCACACATCTTAGCTACCACACTTGTAAGTGACACTGGTCTATAGTTCAATGGGTCTCTCTTGTTACCTGATTTATAAATTGGGACAATGTTAGCTCTTTTCCAGTCTTGGGGCACTACACCTTCCCTTAATGAGGCATCAATTACTTCACAAACTTTTTCTGCCAGTTGCTCCTGCATTCTCTTAAAATCCATCCTGATACCCCATCAGGTCCCACAGCTTTTCTCACTTCTAGACTCCCCATCATATTCTTGATCTCCTCCACAGTTACTTGAAACTCCTTCATAATCCCTTTCTGTTCCATTACCAGTGGTTTGTCAAAAGCAGTCTCCTTTGTGAATACCTTCCGAAAGCATCCATTCATAGCCTCTGCCATTTCCTGGGATCCTCACTGCATACTCCATTTACTTCTAAACTTTCAATACTTTCTCTATTTTTGATGTTGTTGTTCACATGTCTGTAAAAAAGCCTTGGTTGGTCTTTACATTTATCAATTATATCCTTTTCTTGTTTCTTTCTTTCTTCTCTTCTAATCAACACATATTCATTTCTTGCTCTTTTGTAACTTTCCCACTGCTTAATCCGTCTTTTCCTTCTCCACCTCTTCCATGCATCCTCTTTTCTTGTTCTAGCCTTTTCACATCTATCGTTAAACCAGTCCTGCTTTCCAACTTCTCTATGTTGTCTTATTGGTACAAATTTTTCTCACCTTCTTTGTATATTTTTATAAATTCCTTCCACTTTTCATTTGCTCCTTAGCACTCTTGAATTTCATCCAATTTGTCTCTTGAAAGAATTTCCTTAGGTTTCCAAAATCTGTCTTGGCATAATTCCATCTTCCCACTTTATATTCTTCATTTCTTCTAGATTTCTCTTCATCTATCACCTTGAACTCCAAAACTGCATGATCACTCTTTGCTAAAGGGCACTCCACCCTCATCTCCTCAATGACCATTGGCTCTGTACTAAAGACCAAGTCCAGTCTTGACAATGCTCCCTCTCCTCCAAACCTAGTATCTTCTTTGACCCACTGAGTTAACACATTTTCCATTGCCAGTGTCAATAGTGTATTTCCCATGTTGTCTCTGATCCTCCATTGACCAGTCCTCCCAACACACCTCTTTACAATTAAAATCTCCCATCATTATAGTTCGTTCACAGCCACCCAACATTTCTTCCAGACATGTTCCTGTATCTCTTATCATTTCTTCATATTCCTGTACTGACCATGCATTTGTCTTAGGTGGTACGTACACCACTATGTAGTGCCTCTTTTTCCTTCATTAGTTTCTGCTCTGATCTTTAGCACTTCTGCCTTTCCCATACCTTCTTTCACTTGATCCACCTTTATATCTTTTTAACCAGCAACATCACTCCTCCTCCCATCTTACCTACTCTATTTCTTTTCCAAACATTATATTTCCCTTCTCCAACCATCATCAGGTCTTCTCCCTCTCTCAGTTTTGTTTCAGTAAGATCCACAATATCTGGGTTCTTATCCCTCAAGTAATCGTTGAGTTCTAAAATCCCCGATATCACTCCATTTATGTTGGAATACATTACATTCCGTGTGTGTGTGTGTATTCACCTAGTTGTATTCACCTAGTTGTAATTTTACAGGGCCTGGGTATCATACTCGTGTGGCCCCGTCTCCATATCTACACACATCCAACTTTCCTTTAAAACTATGCACACTCCTTGCTGACACCACCTCCTCACTCAAACCATTCCACACCTCCACACATCTTTGTGGGAAACTATTTTTTCACATCCTTCAAGCATATTCCCTTGGCTATCTTTTTACTATGCGATCTTGTAGTTCTACTGAAGTTTTTCTCTCTCAACATCATTTGCTCATTATCCACTTCATCCAGTCCATTCAACAGTTTATAAACCTGTATTAAATCTCCTCTTTCTCTTCTTTGTTCCATGGTAGGCAAATTCATTTCTTTTAATCTCTCCTCATAGGTCATTTCTGCCAATTCCGGAACCATTTTTGTTGCCATTCTCTGCAATCTCTCCAACTTCCTTATATGCTTCTTTTATAAGGGGACCAAACCACTCCAGCATATTCCAATCTTGGTCTAATTACCATACTAATTAATTTCTTCATCATATCTTTATCCATATAATGGAAGGCTAATCCAATATTTTTATCAAATTATACGTTTCTCCAAACATCTTATCAATATGAGCCTCAAACTGCCCATGGTCTTGTATTATCACTCCCAAATCCTTTTCCTTTTCCACCTTTTTCAACACTACTTCTTCACCCATCTTATATGACCCTCTTGGCCGTCTTCCACTCTTTCCCATCTCCATCACATGACTTTTGCTCAGATTAAATTCCATTTGCCACCTCTTGCTCCACTCCCAAATCTTATCCAGGTCTGCCTGTAAAATTTCACAATCTTCTTCACTCTTCACACACCTACACAACTTCGCATCATCCGCAAACAAATTAATATAACTGTTTACTCCTCTGGCATGTCATTTATATATACCAAGGAAAAGTATTGGTGCCAGCACTGAGCCTTGTGGGACTCCACTCTCCACCACCAACCAGTCCGACCTTGCATCCCTTATTACCGTTCTCATCTCCCTCCATCTCAAGTAGTTTTCCATCCACTTTAACACTTTTCCTTTCAGTCCTCCATAAATCTCTACTTTCCATAACAGTCTCTGTGAGGTACCTTGTCAAAAGCTTTCTTTAAATCCAAATATACACAGTCCATCCATCCCTCTCTCCTGTATTTTGTCAACCACTCTTGAATAAAAGCTCAGTAGATTTGTTACACATGACCTCCCTTTCCTGAAGCCAAATTGATGATCCGATAATAACTTATGATCCTCCAGGAACCGTATCCAATATTTCTTTATCACCCTCTCACAAATCTTACCGACCACACTTGTTAGAGACACAGGTCTATAGTTAAGAGGCTCTTCCTTACTGCCTCCCTTATAAATGGGCACCACTTCAGCTCTCTTCCACTCTACTGGTACTTCCCTGTTTCTAATGAGCACCTTATAATATCATATAATGGATCAATCAATTCTTCTCTACACTCCTTCAATAATTTTCCTGAACTTCATCTGGTCCCATCGCTTTATCATCTTTAAGTTCCTCCAACATTTTATATAACTCCTTTTCAGGTATCTTAATGTCCTCCATGTGCACATTTCCTTGTACATTCTGTGGCTTTACAAACATTGTTTCTTTAGTAAATACTTGCTGAAACCTATTATTTAGCAATTCCGCTATATTCTTAGGGTCATCTACTATCCCTTGCTCTCCTTTTAATCTTTCAATGGACTCTCTCTTTTAAGTTTACCATTTATGAACCTGTAAAACAATTTTGGATGTTCCTTACTCTTGTCTACAATATCTTTTTCAAATTTTCTTTCTTCCTCCTCCTTACCCTCACATACTCATTTCTTGCCACTCTATAATTCTCCTTATTTAGTATATTCCTGCTCCTTTTCCATCTTTTCCAAGCCACTTCTCTCTTTTCCTTAGCCTTAACACAAGTTGCATTAAACCAATCCTTTCTTCCTTCCTCTCTTGGTTTATACTTTGGTACAAATTTCATAACTCCTTCTTTATAATATTTCATAAAAATCTCATATTTCTTTTGCACTTCTCTGATTTGTAACATCTCCTCCCAATCTAATTTTCTGAAATAATTTTTCAAACTTTCTGTGTCCATCTTTCTATAATTCAATCTACCACTCCTGTATGTCTCGTCTTTCCTTCGCTGTGTTGTTGCTATCTGCATTTCCATAACCACATGATCACTCTTTCCCAAAGGACACTTGTATTGTATATCTCCACATAGGTACACTTCTCTTGTTAACACCAAATCCAGTCTAGCCGGTTCATCATCTCCTCTATATCTAGTATTTTCCTTCACCCTCTGTTCCATCATATTTTCCATCATTAGATTAAGAAATCTCTCTCCCATGCTTCTTCTCCAACACCACTTACTAGATTTTCCCAATCCACCTCCTTACAATTAAAATCTCCTACTAGTATCACCTTTCTTTTTCCAGATAATACACTTTCCAAACTCTGTAAAGTATCCTTGATCATATTGTCGTATTCCTTAATGTCCAAGAATTTGTTTTAGGAGGTACATAGGTCACCATGATTATTAATTCTTTTCCATCACTTTTTATCCTTATGCTTATCACTTCTGCATTGTTCTTCCCATACCAAACCTTATCCACATTTATTTCTTTCTTCGTCATAATCATAACTCCTCCACCTTTACTCTCCCTATCCTTTCTCCATATATTATATTTATTATCCAAATTTATCTTTGTTTTTTCATGCAATTTTGTCTCAGTCAAACACACGATATCAGGCTTCTCCACTATCATATAGTCTTGCAATTCCAATCTACTTGACAGTATTCCATCTATATTAGTATACATTACGGTCCATCCACTGCTCCCTCTAGGGGTTCCTCCGTATTCCTTCTTTCCACATACCACTTTCTGACTCTCTCTCCTATAACTCTCAAAAAAAACTTTTCTCTTTCCTCCTCAGACCACTCATCATTTTTCCTTCTCGCCTCTTCCACCAATTCCTTATATCTTCTCCTGTCTTCCTCATTTCTATTCTTTCTCACAAACACCTCTTTACAACCTTCTATCTCTTAACTTTGATGTTCTATATAGGACATCCTCCGCAGATTGTTGTGACTTCAGTACTACTTTAATCGGTCTGTTCACTCCCTCCTTATACGGACCCAGTCTATGGATCTCTTCCACTTCTTCTTGTAGGTCTTTTTTTTCATCATCATTTAGATTTTTGAACAGATCTCTTACCGTTTTCAATTCTTCCTTAATTCTCTTAGGCTTATATGTTATATTTTGTTCTTTCATCCCAAATATTAACACACTCTTCTTCTTTTCTGCTATTTCCCTTATCAATGTTTCCTTATTCTTCATTACATTAACCAGTTCCTTGGACCTTTCTTTTTTGTCTTCCTTCAACTGATCTTTAATTATTTCTTGTAATCCAACCATCTCTGCTTCCCTCAACTCAGTCCATTGTGTTTTCTTCAGTTCCCATTCCCTTTCAAGCCTTTCATTGTGCTCACAAATCATTTCCTTAAAGTCATCTTTCTCCTTTACTACTCTCTCCATTTTCTCCTCCAACCGTCTCTTGTATTTTTCAACCTCCACCTTCAAATGCACATTCTCATCCACCAATCGTTTTTCATTTTCCTCCAGTCTCTTAACTCTTTCCTTCAAAGCCTTGCGGAATTCTCTATCCTGCTCCTCCTCACTCCTCTGAACTTTTAATTCCTTCACTAACTCCTCAAATCTCTTCTCCAACATCACCAATCTACCTTGCAATATTGCCCCTGTTGAAGCTGGACTCATGTTTTGACTGGCCACTCTCGGTTTTGCTCCCTGGGCCTCATCAACATATTTTGAATTTGGTAATTTATTCCTTACTGGTCTATCCATTTTTCCTTACTTTTCCTGGGAACATGTGGTCACTGTCACCAGGCCTGGTAGTTACGTGTGTGGTTGGATACGTTGGCGGCTGCAATGGCTGTCCTTTGTGGGTTCCCGCTCTGTCGTTTGGAGTGTGGAGGTTCTCCCACCTCCGATCACTCCCATGTACACGTCACCAGGCTACGTTCACTCTGTACTCTCGTTCCCTCGCTCTGGTCACCCCTCAATAGCAATAACTATTATCACTCAAGCATATTGCTTAGCGTGTGGAGTGTTATTTAGATGCCGTTCATGCGCAGGAGGCACGTCCGTTCTCCACGGTGTGTGTGTGTGTGTGTGTGTGTGTGTGTGTGTGTGTGTGTGTGTGTGTGTGTGTGTGTGTGTGTGTGTGTGTGTGTGTGTGTGTGTGTGTGTGTGTATTTACCTAGTTGTATTTACCTAGTTGTAGTTTTACAGGGCCTGGGCTTTATGCTCGTGTGGTCCCGTCTCCATATCTACACTTATCCAATTTTTCTTTAAAACTATGTACACTCTTTGCTGATACCACTTCCTCACTCAAACTGTTCCAAGTCTCAACACATCTTTGCGGAAACTAAATTTTTTAACATCTCTCAGACATCATCCCTTCCTTAGTTTCTTACTATGCGATCTTGTGCTTCTAAAGTCATATTCTTCTCTCAGGATCAGTTTCTCATTATCCACTTCATCCATTCCGTTAATCAATTTATAAACTTGTATCAGATCCCTCTCTCTTCTCTGCTCCAAGGTTGGTAGATCCATTGCCTTTAGTCTCTCCTCATATGCCATCCCTTTAAATTCTGGAACCATTCTTGTAGCCATTTTTGTAGTCTCTAATTTTCTTATGTGTTTCTTTTATGGGAGTCCACACAACTCCTGCATATTCCAATCTAGGTCTTATTTTAGTACTTATCAATTTCTTCATCATTTCCTTGTCCATATAGTGAAATGCTACTCCAATATTCCTTAGCAAATTATACGCTCTCTGAAAATTCTATCAATATGGCTAACCGGTTGATTATTTTCTTCCATTGTCACTCCCAAGTCCTTTTCCTTTTTACTTTTTCTAGTTCTACTCCATCTCCCATCTTATAGATTCCCACTGGTCGTCTTTCACTTTTTCCCATTTCCATGACATGGCTTTTGTCCACATTGAATTCCATCTCCCATTTTTGCTCCATTTCCAGATCTTGTTTAAGTCTTCCTGTAGTATTTCACAATCCTCTTTTGTTTAATGACTCTGCACAGTTTCGCATCGTCCGCAAACAGATTTATGTAGCTGTTCACTCCTCTGGCATGTCATTTATATATACGAGAAAAGTATTGGTGCCAATACTGACCCTGTGGCACTCCGCTGTCTACTGTTCTCCACTTGGACTTCATATCTTTAACTATCGTCCTTATTTCTCTCCCCTTAAGTAATTCTTCATCCATCTCAATGTGCTTCCTTTTAAGCCACCCTTCTCCTCTAACTTCCATAGTAATCTTTCATGTGGCACTTTATCAAAAGCCTTTTTAGATCTAAATAAATACAGTCAACCCATCCTCTCTCTCTTGTACTTTATCAACTATTCTAGAGTAGAAACTCAATAAATTTGTCACACATGACCGACCTTTTCTAAAACCAAATTGGCTATTTGATAATATTTTGTTGTCTTCAAGAAACTCGATCCATTGCTTCTTTATTACTTTTTCACACATCTTGCATATTACACTAGTTAGTGATACCGCCTGTAATTTAAAGGTTCTTCCTTCCTTCCGCTCTTATATATGGGAACCACCTCAGCTCTTTTCCACTCCACTGGCACTGTTCCATTTTCTATTGAGCATTTTATGATGTTGTATATTGGACTTGCTAGTTCTTCCCTACATTCTTTCAGTATTCTGCCTGAGACTTCATCCGGTCCCATTGCCTTTTCCTCATCCAATTCCGTCATCAACTTTTTATTTCAAGCTTGGTTACTTTAATCTCTTTCATATAGACAGTCTCTATTACCCTGTGGTCTTTCAAATTTGGATTCCTTAGTAAAGACCTCATGAAATTTACTATTTAACAGTTCTGCCATACTTTTGGGTCTTCCACCATTCCGTTTTCTCCTTTTAACCTTTCTATTGTTTCTTTTTGTCTTATTTTTCCATTTATGAATCTGTAGAACAATTTTGGTTGTTCCTTACATTTTTCGACAATGTCCTTTTCATAGTTCTTTTCTTCTTCCTTTCTCACCTTAGCATATTCATTTCTTGCTGTTTTGAAGTTTTCCTTATTTTCTGGATTTCTGTTTCTTCTCCACCTTTTCCATGCTCCATCTCGTTTCTCCTTTGCCCTAGCACATCTTGCATTAAACCAATCTTTCTTTCCTTCTTCTTTAGGTCTATATTTCGGAACATATTCCTGACCCCAGTTTTGTATATTTCCAAAAATAAGTTATATTTCTCTTGAACCGTTAATGAGTTTTCCATCTCCTCCCAGTTTACGTTTTAAAATAGTTCTTGAGATTCTCAATATCAGCCTTTCTGTAATTTAATCGGTCTCCTTTGTATGATTCATCTCTATCTTCCTTTCCTTCTTCTATATCCATCTCTAATATTACATGGTCACTCTTTCCCAATGGGCACTTGTATCTTATATCATCGTTAATTGGTATATCCCTTGTAAAAACTAGGTCTAATCTTGCCGGCTCATCGTTTCCTCTGAATCTTGTGTTTTCCTTTACTCTTTGGACCATCAAATTATCTATCATTAGGTTCAGGAATCTATCTCCCAGGCATCTTCCCCATACCACTTTCATAATTTTCCCAGTCTACCTCCTTACAGTTGAAATCTCCTATCAATATCACTTTTCTCCTTTCCTTAATGATTCTTGTAAGACTCCTTATTGTGTCATCTATCATGTCTCTATATTCTTGGTTAGTCCATGAGTTTGTTTTGGTGGCACATATGTTCCAATGATTGTTAACTCCTTTTTGTTAATATGCATCTTAACATACAGTATTTCTGATTTTCCTTCCCAAACTCCACTTGATTTACCACTATCTCCTTCCTTAACATCATCATGACTCCTCCTCCTCCTTTACCCACTCTCTCTCTCCTCCATATATTATACCTTTTATCTATGTCTATTTTATTGCCTCATTTAACTTTGTTTCCACCAGGCATACAATATCTGGTTCTTCTTTCTTTATGTAATCTCTTAATTCTAATTTACTAGATAAAATCCCATCTATGTTTGTATACATCATTTTTAATCTCTTGTTCTTATCATTTTTAGTTAAACTTGCTCCATTCTTTTCTCTTCTTTCTCTTTTATATACCATTTCCTTATCCTGTCTCCTATAATTCTCCAAAAATGCCTTCTTCTCCTCCTCTGACCTTTCATTATTTTTTCTCTTGCTTCTGCCACCAGTTCATTGTGTCTCTTCCTTTCCTCCTCGTTTCTATTTTTCTTTATATATATATCTTTGCAACCTTCTGTTTCTCTGAGTTTCGTTTTTCTATATAGTACTTCTTCTGCTGCTGCTTGTGATTTTAGTAATATCTTAATTGGTCTCACTGTTCCTTCTTGATATGGTCCCATTCTATGGATTTCTTCTACTTCCTCTTCTAAGTTCTGTCTATCCTCGTCATTCAGATGTTTTAGTAGGTCTTTTACTGATTTCATTTCGTCTTTTTCCCTTCTTGGTCTATATTTAACATTTTTTCTTTCAGTCCAAAAATAATTACACTCTTCTTTTTTCCGCAATTTCTCTTACTAAATTTTCTTTTTCTTGAGGACTCCTATCATTTTGCTTGTCATATTTTCATCTCTTTCTTTTAACTGTTCTTGAAATACTTCTTGAAATGATTCCTTGTCTTTCTTATCTTGGATTCTCCATGCTTGTACTTCTTTTTAATCACGTCTTGTACTCTTTCTTCTTCTTTGTTAACTAGATCTTTTAGCTTTTCTTTTTCTTTCTCGGCTTTACTGAGTCCTTCTTCCATCAATTTCTTATAGTTCGCTATTTGGACTTTTAATTCTTCATTTTCGGTTCTTAGCCTAGTTTCGTTTTCTTCCACTCTTTTTATCCTTTCTTTCAATTTCTGGAGCTCTTTATCCTGTTCTTCATTCTCTTTCATTCCCATACTCTCCTTTATCAATTTATCTAATTTACGTTTGATAGTTAAGACTCTATCAAATAGTGAAGTTTGTGCCGTATCAAAGCCTTCAAATTCTCCCCTTCCCTTACCAACATTGTCATCATCAGCTTTCATTCTTTCCCTTGTCACATACCTGCATTTAGATGGAATATCTTTCTCACTCATTATTATTTAACACTGTATTCATGAAAGGAAAAATGAGTCCACACTTATCGCCCAGGCCACTGTAAACCCAAACAAAGGTAGTGAAGATCAGCTGATTCTCGAGAGCGACGGTATCGCGCCCTTCCTCTGCTGCGTCTTGTCTGTGTGTGTGTGTGTGTGTGTTTTCACGAATGTTACAAGGCGGGACGCATGTAACTTATCTTCGAGAGGAGAGGGGGAGAGAGAGGAGAGAGAGAGAGAGAGAGAGAGAGAGAGAGAGAGAGAGAGAGAGAGAGAGAGAGAGAGAGAGAGAGAGAGAGATGGGAACAGTCTTTGCCATTGGGTAATTTTAGACACAAGGCGGGATGCATGTAGCTTATTTTTAGTGATTGGTGGAGACAAGGATGGTGGGAGGAGCACTAGGATTTCAAGGACAGCATACGGCGTGTGTAGTTGGTATCCAACACACTATACGGGACAACTGAACTGAAGAAAGCTCAGAAAAGAAATATGACGTCTACGTAGGCGTCACTGTATATGCTACTGGGGCTTCATGACGCCTACATAGGCATCACCATATTGAAGGGGTTAAGGCAAGTTTGGTGTTTATTAAACAAGGAGATGGTAATAAAATGAAACCTTGGTTTTAGCGAAATTTCATTGTGTGAACCTTCGTTAAGCGGGAGTTGCCTGTGTGTGTGTGTATATATATATATATATATATATAATATATATATATATATATATATATATATATATATATATACAGTAAAGTCCCGGGTTACGTCGGTCTCGAGTTACGTCAAACTCGTAGTTACGTCAGTCTACTATAAGGCAATTTAAGATAAAAAATTTGAAAATTTATAAATCGTAATGTGCGGGATTTATAGTTATTGTTGGTGGTTGCCCACCACTCCGCCCGCCTCACGCTTGAATACAATAACACCCTGCCTCAGTTCCACCACACCATCGCCCCTGGCAAGAGTGTTATCCTACTTCTGCGTTTACTGACTCAAGTTCTTAGTATCTTGCTCAATGGCACCAAAGAGAAAACTTCTTAGTGACAGCAGTGATGCTAAGAAAAGGAAAACCATTATGCTACAAGAAAAATAGGACATAATTAAAAGACATGAGAAGGGAGGCAGCAGCTGTGTGTGAGGGAGGGAAGAAGAAAATGGGAAGCCCGTTACCATGACAACGGTGATGTTGACGACCTTGAGGGCTCGCACACCCATCACAACAATAAGAACTCCGGAGCCATCGCCTGGGCCACACGGCACTCGCAGCTGATTTGCACTGTCTGTGCCTGTCTGCTGATCTCTATTGCCCTTTCCTATTGCATTTCCTGCCCCGCTGCCCACGCTTCTACTCCCACCGCACTGCACTACGCTCCCAGCTGTCCGCCCTGTGGGCGTTACAACATTCGACCTGCCCACCCTCCTGGCAGCCTCAGGCGTCCACCCGTCTCGGCAACCTACAGTCCTTCGCGTTCGTGGCCCTAATCAACAACAAAAACAAGCTTGTGTTTCATAATCCTAGACTATAAACAATGATTGGTTGAAAACTCGATAATATGCTTTGAAATGTACGGAAACTCGAATTATGTACAAAATCGACTTACGTCATGTTTCAGGAACGTAACTCTGACGTAAACTGAGACCTTACTGTATATAAATATATATATATATATATATATATATATATATATATATATATATATATATATATATATACAGGCAACCCCTGCTGAAAGAAGGGGTTACGTTCCTAAAAACACTTCGTTAAGTGAAACTTTGTTAACTCTTTCCTTCCAGTAATCGTATATATATACGATTGCATCAATGCGTCCATAGCGACGGCGATCATACCCGTAATCAAGAATTTTCACGCCTCAATTTTGAGCTCCAAGCGCGGTTTCTCGAGTCAGATGGTGAGTGGAGGTGTCTGGCATGTTTCCACATGTAGCGTTGTCACTAGCTCTGGAAATTTAGCGGTAACTAAGCTATTTTCCCTTTCTCTGGGCGCCACTTGGCAACCCCAGTGACCTGCCGGGTGGAAAGCACCATGATAAGTGCGAAGAGACATCCTGATAAGAGCGAAGGATCTCAGATCATAACTCACCATGGAGCAGGACAGAACATATGTATTTAGCAGTGCTTCTGAGTTTGAAGACAGTGACAGTGAATATTTAGAAGAAACTGAAGAAAGTGAAGACATTAGTGAGGACTCGGAAAGTTAAAAAAAATATTACCTATCATTCTTTCATGTTAATTTTTTCATTATCTTCGACTTTATAATAAAATGGTAGAAGGTAACTTGTCAGAGAGAGAGAGAGAGAGAGAGAGAGAGAGAGAGAGAGAGATCAACTAACAGGTTGGCGCATGAAAGCGTGTGTAATTCACCTCGGTTGCCTGCTGGTCACCCAGCCGGTCTTCTCCATTACGTGTGCGTGTGCGTGTGCGTGTGTGTGTGTGTGTGTGTGTGAGAGAGAGAGAGAGAGAGAGAGAGAAAGATAATGTTATTTGCCTGAAACTTGATATGAAAAGGGATGAAATCTCTCTCTCTCTCTCTCTCTCTCTCTCTCATTGGTAGTGTACAATTTCCCCTCCAAGATGAGAGAGAGAGAGAGAGAGAGAGAGAGAGAGTGTGTGTGTGTGCGCGCGCGGTGTCATCGGTCTCCGGGCTGTTTCTGGAAGACGGATCACACAGAGGGAGGAGGAGGAATCCTTGATAAGGCATAAACTGAACTGTCAGAGGTCACATCGAGCTACAAAGTACATCATTGTATTCAGAATAACAAAGAGAAAATAATTATTAGTATTCAAACAGTTTTATGACAATTTCTAGGTTTACCATTTTTAGCTGTCATAGCAAACGGGAAAATAGTTTAAGCACTGGAAGGAAAGGGTTAAGTGAACCGATTATAACCCCTGACTTGAACTTCCACTGAGAGTAAGCAAAGTAAGAGTGCATCATTGTACAGTGAAAGGTTTAATGAAAGTAAAAATTATTAAGTTTAACATTCAGGCAGTTAAATTTAATTCAAGTCATTATAATGTACACTAATATATGTATGTACGTAACTTTATAATGTTGATGATCTTAAATTTATAAAGGGAGGGAAAGTAAAACGGGAAATACACTAACCAGCAACTTGTGGAATGTAAACAAAGGGCGCATCATTGTACCGCATACAAATCTTATGTACCACATTTCCACAAGGCTTTCCATTTTATCTATTGTAGAGTCACGAGTTCAGGTGGTTCTTTTAGCTTGCAAGGAAGATACAGTCTCACTAGCCTTCTTAATAGTCTGCTGACTTGAAAATAGTAGAGACAGTATATGGAGTCAAGATGGTAGCCAGCAATGTTATAGTTTTCTCTCCTCTTTCGTTTCTGTGAATAAAATCCAGCTTCACTTCCAGAGTAAGAGACTTCCTGGTCTTCTTAGGAATGCTAGGCCACATTGCAGGGCGTTTTGTTGGTAAGTTGAACGAGTGAAGACGAGCTGCTACTGATGCCGTTATGTGGTGCGTGTTGTCCACGAGAGGTTGACCTTGATCTTGATCTTGATTCTACAGATGTCTCAGAATTTCTCCTGAGGCAGGCCTTAGTATTTGCAGCTCCTGGTGTGTTCAAAAGCTTGTTGGCTTGCGTGATACAGTGGGGCTTTCAAACTTTGAAAAAAATTACCTGGATAAAACTTCGTTAAAACGAGTTTGGTGTTCGTTAAATGAGCAGATGGTAGTAAAATGAAACCTTTGTTGTAGCGAAATTTCGTTGTGTGAACCTTCATTAAACGGGGGGTTGCCAGTATATATATATATATATATATATATATATATATATATATATATATATATATATATATATATATTTATTTATTTATATATATATAGTAAGCCCCCACATTTAGCAATCCTATTAGTGTGCAAAACCATCGCTAAATTGGAATTTTGCCAAAATTGAATACTACTTTAAATAGGGAAAAGTACCAATCAGTGTTTCGTCCTCCCAAAGTCCCCATTTCGAGTCCTCATTTACAGCTGCAAAATAAACAAGCTTCCTTTGATACATTAGCAAACTTGCAATATATTGGTAAATGAATAGTTAAAACATAAAATTGAATGCTGTACTCACTATAAAAGGGGAGAATGAAAGCCTGGGGGGATGATAAATACAGGGTGGTGGTAGCGGCGCACAGGCTTAGTGCCCGCCACCACAACTGGGGTCCATCTCCAAGTCCTCTCCTTGGGCTGCAACCTCCCTGGCTGCTGCAGTATCAACATCTTCAAAGCCTAGGAATTCTGCATCTTCTTGAGAGACTGGAGATATGTGAGCAGGAGGTGGTACCTGTGGTTCCTCTGCAGCTGTATCACATGGTGGTGGATCATCCAGGATTTCAGCATTCGCATCGTCTAGAATATCAGCAAGACCCTGACTTATCATTCTTTGCCTTGCAAGCTGATGGTTGAAGAAGTCTGTTATTTTTGCCTGTTGAGTTAATGCTAACTTCTTCTGGTAAAGCTTCCTGAATACTCCTGTGAACTTTTGTAGATGTTGCGCAGCTTGTTCAATATTTTCGTCATCTTGTTTGAATTTGTTGGAGGTCTCTTCTTTTAAGATAGCACAGAGTCCTAGGGTGTTACTCAGTTCTTTAGTGGTGACCTCCTTATCTCCTGGTGTTGATGTTTCTTGATCTACCTCCTCCTGCTTGTCGTCCTCCATCATCTCCTGAAGGGTAAGTTCCCTGGGTCTTTCTCAAACAATGTCAGCAACAGCCTCATTGTCCACTGCAGCCATGCCGGGAACTTATTGAATGGAATTTGTTGTCTGTTGAAGAAGTGTTTCTTGCTTCTGTCTCTCCTCCTCTTACAGCTTTAAATGAGGCAATAAAAGGCTCCAGGCGTGTCTAATTGTCTTCAGAGTTATTTCAGACCAAGAACAAGACATCAAACCAACTGCTTGCTTGATCTGGCATTTCTTACAAAACTGCTTCATAGATAATACAACATCTAGTGCAACAGGAGGTACTGCTGAAGCTGAGGCAACTGGAGAGTGTGGGGCTTGTGGTGTGGCCGGCTGTGCGGAAGTAGAGGCAATGCGAAATGCCGGTGATGAGGGTGCTGCTGGTGGGTCGGAAGTTGCCACTTCCTCCTACCGGCTACTCAATATCTTTCATCTTCTTTCGGCTGTCTGCTGTCCTTTTAATTTTGTCATGGAGATAGCCATAGAAGATGAGTTTCACGTTACCAATAAGCTCTTGATCCAGGGGCTGTAGTTTGGCTGTAGTATTGGGGGGCATAAATACAACTTGGACAGCTGGGTGCTGCCCGACCAGGAACTTTGCATGGCCAGGGGCATTGTCAAGGAACAGCACAACCTTGAAGGGGATATTTGTCTTTTTACAGTGCCTCTTTGCATTGGGTACAAAATGATTGTCAAACCAGATGACATATTGAGATAGTCATATATCCAGATGCATTATGAAGCCAGATACAGTTAGGCAGGTTCTCCATGTCGCAATTTCTAAATGAATGAGGCTTGGCAAATTTTTATATCACCAGTGGCTTCATTTTACATTCTCCACTAGCGTTGCATGTGAATAAGACACTGAATTTGTCCTTCGCCAGCTTGTGACCAGGTGCCTGCTTTACCTCTTTAGGAATAAATGTAGAAGTAGGGGCGCGACTCCAGTATAAAGCGATTTTGTCACAGTTAAACACTTGGTCAGGGGAATAATTACCTTCATCAATTATTTGCTTGGCCACAGAAATAAAGGCCTTGGCTGCCATGGCATCAGCAGAGGCTTTCTCCCCTTGATAAGAGGCATACTTTATAGAACACCTCTTCTTGAACCTCTGCAGCCACCCTTTTGAGGCAGTGAAGGGAGGAGGATTTTTAACCTTTTTCTTGGCACACACACCTGCATAATATTCTCTAGCAGTATGACGAATTTCCACACCATCAACACTGTTTTTCTTCAAGTCTACGTGTAAGCCAGTTCAGTAGAAAGTGTTCTGTTATAAGTAGCATGTGGTTCTTCACAGACCTCTCACGAATACCCCTAGAGGGGCCAGCTTTGGGGAAATACTTCTTTGCACTTTCATTATTTTTCTTAACTTCACTCTTGGCTTTTCGAATGTTCCTCACTGTAGACTCAGGAACCCCTAAGGCCTTAACAATATCACAGGTTCTTGCTCCAGCTTCTATCATGTTTAAAATTTTCTCCTTGTCAACCATTGAATAGGTCTAGTGCTGTTTACCTTTCCTATAATCACGCTTCTGCACAGCTTTCTTATCAGCAACATTGCCACCATCACGAGAATCAGCACCCCCCGAACCACTAGTGGAGGCCATGGTGATGGCGAAACTCGCTAAACAGCGAGGATGGGAGCACAAAAAATTAGTTCACACACTAGATTACACACACAATAGCTCAAGTGTCGAGTGGGAATGCCGGAGGCACTCTGGGGCTGACATCATGGCCAAACAGACACGCTATTGGCTCAGAGCGAGCGGGAGGCTGGACAATTGGCTCAGAGCGAGCGGGAGGAAGGCCACCTGGAGAACAGCCTCCAGGCGGTCTTAGTGGGAGGCGGGACAGTGTAGCGCGGTACATTCGCTAAATGTGAGAGAAAATTGTCATACTTGAGGGCCTGGCCTTTTTCCAGACAGTCGCTAAATAAGGGGGCTTACTGTATATATATATATATATATATATATATATATATATATATATATATATATATATATATATATATATATATATATATATATATATATACACACTTAACCCTCGGCTATCGCGCCCAATTGGGGCCGAAATAGCTGCGCCATAGCCGAAAACGCAACAGCCGAATTGATGTTGGCGTGAAGGCGGTTTTGGCCAATGAGCGCTCAGATATCCCATGACGTCAATGGCTGGGCCCATTGATAGCAGGCATCTGAGGTCGCGATAATGAAATCTTAACAGCTTTTCATGGGTGCGCGATAGCAATAAAACACAATAGCCGAATTTGCGATAGCCGAGGGTTGACTATATATATATATATATATATATATATATATATATATATATATATATATATATATAGATATAGATAGATAGATAGATAGATAGATAGATACAGTAAAACCTCAGCTCACGACCATAATTCGTTCCTAAATCCTGTTCGTTACCCGATTTGTTCATCCCCTGAATCAATTTTTCCCATAAAAATGTATTGAAATACCATTAATCCGTTCCAGACCAAAAAGAAAAATCATACTTTTGTCCATAACATCTATTCAAAATAGACCTTTAATGTATGCATGACATGAACGAAATAATTATTAAAAGCCTAAATTGTTCTACTTACCTATATGCTATCAAAATGATAATAAAATTAATAAAAAAGAAAAGGTTATTTACTTGAGAGACTGGACGTTGATGGCATGATGGAATGGAGGAGAGGAGGATGGGGAGGAAGACAGACAAGATCCGAGAAGACAGTCATGAGAGAGGACTTTGGATGTGTGCAGTGTGCCAGAGCTACACAACAGCTGTGTAGCGTCACAAGTCACTGCTGCTATGTGGGGCCCCGTTATAGTGAACATCGGCGTGGGAAACATGGAAAGATTGCCAGTCTTCGTCTCTGCCTTGGAAGACCCTTGCCTGCTGGGGATTGACTTCCTCACGCATGTGGGAGCAAATTTGGACTTCCAAGAAGGGAAGTTAAAGTCACGTGGCCAGGAAATTCCTTTGATCCTCGGAGGTGATGCTCAGTGTGAGAGGAGCGGGCAGTAGGACGGTGTTCCTTGCCAGGCGAGCGAGGAAACAGCTGCGATGGATGTACCACAATCTGCAGTACCTGGACATAGCCAGGATGATGATGACAGCAACGCTGAGAGCCACCAGAGCAGCGAGGATAACGCCGAGGAAGCTACAGTAGAGCGCGCCGGTAACATCACCATGCCCAGGAAAAACAGGAGAAAATTGTGGTGGCACGGAGATTATGTTATGTAATATTTTTCGTATGTTCCTGTTTCTATTTTCTTTTGTGCTTATGTTTTGTTTTGTTGTGTGATAGCCGGGTTAGCTATCACACAAACGGCTTGCCTGCCAGCGAGCTGTTTAACCGCGTTCATCCCCCGAAATATCGTTCGTTCCCTGGGTCGATATATTGACAAATTTTTGGGTCGTCTCCTGAATTGTTTGTCCTTAGAGACGTTCATCAAGCGAGGTTTTACTGTAGATAGATAGATAGATATAGATGAGGATGATAAGTGAAAATAGGTTGTTTCGTACTGGAACTACCATTTGTAAGCCAGATTATTTATTGTACCTTCCCTATTTTTCTTATGTTATGTTCTTATCCAGGATATAGGAACAAGTTTGGGGGTGGAGCTTAAGTAGACATTGATATTGTTCTATAGGTTAGCTTATCTTTCCTCTGATATCTCAATAGCTTCTTAGCTGACATTCCCTTCTTGATAACTTTCTCTGTCCTTTCCTCTGTATCTTTACTAATCCCTCTTTTCCCCCTTGTGTTTTGTACATGTGTTTGTTGTTCTGATTTCTCTCCATGGTTCCCTTGTTTTTCACATTGGTTTGAGTTACCTTTTAGTACAGTGACTAAATTGTTTTCCCCCCTATTTCATCCATTGTCTGTTTCTTCTTTCTTATACTATTTTTTTGTTTTCCTGATTTTATCTTCTTTTCTTGTTTCTTCATATATGATGTACTTTTTGTAAAGTTGTAGAGATAACAACTGCATAATTATTATAAAACTTGTCATATCTTTAAAATTACTTACTTTTCAGGATATGTATTTTGAAAAACAACAAGGGAAGAAATTGCTGAGGAAGAAATTACTGCCTATGGACCTGCAGGAGAAGTGTTGTACCATCATCCCTAAGGAGGAAGTGGTGCCAGGCTTGATACAACATTTATTGACTGAGGAGGCCCGTGTGAAGTCAAGCTCACCTTCACCTCAAAGCCCTGAAAGACTCCCTCGCCCCTCCAAGTGGATTGTAATTGATGTGGTCGATGATTCATATGATAAGGCAGTAAGTGTTCATGTTAAGGATGATTTAGAGACTGAACTCTAGTAATTTACTTAGTATAAAGGATTTGTGTATGAAAAGGTTTATGTTTGTGGTGTGTATATGATTTAGTTGTGTTGTGGTTTCAGAAAGACTAAAAGGTAGGATGCACAGTATGGTTTTGCTTTCACTGCCATTCATAGTCTATTGTCATGCTTCTCACATTCATTGGCTTATTAAAATTTACGATTTAGCTCTTGATCTGTTCTCACTCTAATGAAAAATTATTATGTAGTATATTTCAACAGGTGTCTGCATGTTGTCATTCAGTCCATTTTTGCTTAAATAATGCTGGTTCAGGAGATATTTGAAGCAGACCATGACAGGAACAAGATTATTAGTAATGGAAATAGTTGGTGCTGCTCTGTGCTTGTTATGCTGAGTGCCTTCTTCAAATATCTTTCAGAAGACCATTACCTAAGCATGATTGGAGGGAGAGGGCAAGTAATTATACGGAGTTACAACAATAACAGTATTGTTTATTCCACCCGATTTACATTATAACTTATTTGACCTTTCCAAAGCACTTTTGTATACTCTTGGCTTACAATGTTCATTGTTGCAGCTCTCTATGATTTGCAAGGAGATGGTCATTTCTCTTGGCATGGCTGGACTGGGAGTGGGTAGATCGGGCACCTTGGTGTGGTTGTCTGTTGCCACCTCCAGTGTGATCTTTCATTTTGATGTAGCCAAGATTGGAGTATCAGAGGTGATGGAGGGAGGCCTTGGAATGGTCCTGCAAGATAGCAAAGTGGTGAAGGTAGTGCATGACTGTCGAGGCTTGGAAGACCTCCTCCATCACCAGCTGAAACTGAACCTCTGCAACGTGTTTGACACCCAAGTAAGTTTTCTGTCATTTTATTGTTTTGCTTAGATGAGCTAAGTAGTCTTAAAGCCACTTTAATTTATGACATTGTGCTGGATCAATCCAGATCATGCTATATGTCACTCAGACATTGAAGCCCATGCTATATTCATCCTTTGTGGACCTTCATCTGGCTTTAGATTCTAATCAATTCTGATCTTATTAGTCCTCTTTGAGTGATGGTTTGAGGCAGGTTTTATGTATCTGTTATTTCAAGTTATTTTTCTCCTGAACAACTGATAGTACTTCATTGGCAATACTGTGATGAGTTTTTAGAATGGCACAAGCTGTGTTTCTAACCTGTAAAAAGTACAGTGGAAATAATTTTTAAGGTAGAATATGGAATTTACTTGTGTATAGACTGAAAAATGATGGTGTTAATACCAATTGTGGCAGAAAGATATAGATTACCTTACAAAATAAATTCCATTTCATCAGTTACTTTATTGCAAGACAACAAAAGAGTAGTAATGTGTGGGGCACAAAAGCTTCAGTTTGATAGGGTAAATTATTACAACAGTAGTTATGGCTTGGAACTAGGAGGTGCATTGATGCTGTTGATATAAACACATATGTACACATTCTATTTATATAAGGCAAAGTTTGTGAGTATCTGAATTGAGAACCATATTTAGATCATTAGTGTAAGTAGAGGACCATTGAAAGGTTTTATCCTGGACAATGGAAGAGATTGTAACATAGCGTAAGGGAATATACTCATTGTTATTGTAGACAATAGTGTATGACATAATTATTAAGATTTGTAAAACTTTTCTTGATTTTGTATTAGTAATTTCTTTGTTTTTTTTCATTAATCTGTACTAACTTTGTACTTGTGAATTACATACTGTACTTTCCTCTAACAACTGTCAGAGGATCTGTTTATGTTCTGTTTAAAGATGCTTTACTGGATAAATGATTGTTGTACAGGCTGCTGAGATTTATCTGCACTTGCTAAACCAAAAAGGGTCTGTGCCACTGCTGGTGCCCACCCTGACCTCTCTGCTGATAAAGCACCTCAACTTGAATATTTATCATCTCTTCCCTGATGGACAGGAATACTCCAAGGCAAGCTGTGTGAAACTTTTACTTTTGTGATATATATTACTTGTTGTATGGTCATTATTATACTAAGGCTGCTGCTGACATGAAATTTATTGGATGAATGATGAATTTTGATACAGGTTGATGATTCCTTGTGGCTGGAACGGCCTCTGGCAAAGTCTCTTGGAGAACATTTAGCTCGAGATGTCATGTACTTGAGAGAGTTGCGTCTGGAGCAGCTGGATATGATGCTGGTAGATCTGAGGCAAATCTTTGAGATATACCTGGGAGCCATGAGAGATAAGGACTCACTCACTCTGAGTCAGGTGAGTCACTAAAAGCCTCTCTTAAATAAAAACTTATATTATGGTGATGTGTAGGAAAATAAAAAAAAATCTAGTTTATATTTTAGAGGTAAGATTGTGGGTCAGAAATATCAGCCAAGGAATGTCACACATTACAATTTTACTGGAGTAAACCAATTACCTTTTCTTGACCATTCAACAAAAATTTCCACTTTTTAGAAAACACTTCTATAGCGGGAGTGATTTGTATTGATATTTTGACCCAAATAAAACTAATTTCAAATTATAAGAAATTATGTATAGGAGCCCCAGTTGCCGAATGCCTCTTTTTTCAAATAAATCTGTTGGCAAAAGAAATTTTGAGCTCAAAATTTATCTCATTTGTCGTATCATAACTTGTTTGGCGTTCCTGGGGTGAAATTCATGAAACTTGTCGGCAGTGCGTTGATAATAACAAAACCCTAACTAAGGAACAGATCTGATAATAACATCGCAATCGCAATGAGATCGGAGAAGTGGTATCCATGAACACTTGTTGCTATTGCTGGAGGATGTCATTAACCAATTGAAGCATGCTCATTGGCTACTGTGGGTGTGATGTCATCGCCATGATGTCATTAGTGAAGGCAGCCAATTACAAAGCAGCTTTGGGTTCTCCCTGTCCGAGGAGTATGATATTATTTGTAAACTTCAATACAGCATAATGCCTCCACAGCTACTACTCACCAGAATCAATAGTCTTGACAATCCTTACATTATGGCTACTGAACCTCATAATAAACTCAGGAGACAATGATTTACTGACATCAAGACCTTAACCTTGATGAAAGAAATGTAAAGTTGGAGGTGCACTGATTTCAGGCAAGCTTGAAGACAAAAATCACAGTGGAAAAAAAAAGAAAAGAAAAAGAAACACTGGCAGAATATAGTAGGCTAGTGGCTATGGTTTATGGTTGAATGTTTATTCCATGGTAGTAGTTACTAGAATAGAAGGAAGTCCACAAATATTGTAATGAGTGTAGCTGCTGGCAGCTGGCCATGCAACTTACCAATTGGCGGGCTGGCAGCGCGGGGAATTTTGAAATTTTGCTCTGTCATCTTGATATTTGATTTTGCTGTTCCATGTGATATTTCATTATGTGCATCACAAAATCATGTTTCTTGTGCAGTAAAGTTTGGATGAGGCTAAGAAATAGGTTATTATGTGTATGTAAATATTTACGTTAGAGATAGCGATTTCTTTACTACACCTCAGGAGGTGTAGTTATTAGCGACGAGTGTAGTTAGTAAACAATGACGTTTTACTGACATTCAATGCGTTCATCAATGCCATTTTTGGTTAGTGTACGTTTGCACGTTGGTAGCGTGTCGTTAAAGTTTCGTGGATTCCACCCCCGTGGACCCTTGGGTTGCATTTGAGAGAGTGACTTGGCATGCATATCGTGCTCCCTGCAGCACATATCCTCTATCAAATGCTTCTGTGTCCCTCTCAGCTGGAATAAACAAAGGATCATCATTACTATTGTAACAGCACATAACTGACAGAAAGATGGCATATGTTGATCTTCCTGATGTTGTTTATCATGCATCACTAGCAGTCCTGGAATAGGTGAGGCACCTCTATATTGCGATTAGCTGTGATGACAAATATGGCAACCCAAATGAACATCTCACAGAATCTCATGATTCCTGAGACTTGCCACATCAGCAAAGCCCCTTGGAAACAAAACTATTGTTCAGTTGACATTAATAAAAACAGAAAATAAAAGAAAACTTCATTACAAATGTGGAACATTAGAAAAAAACATTTCCAAGATGCATTTCTGGTATTGCTAGTCTTGGAAATCATGAGAATCCACAAGATGTTTGTTTGAGCTGCCATGTTTGTTATCACAGCCAATCACAGCACAGATATACCTCACCTATCTATTCCAGGGGGTGCAATCCATGAAACTTATCAGTAGCACATCAGTAATAACAAAGCCCTAACTAAGGAACAGGTCTGACAGCAACATCGCAATGAGGTCAGAGAAGTGGTATCCATGAATATTTGCCACTATTGGTTGTGGATGTTCCTAACCAATCAAAAAGTACTCATTGGCTACTGATGGTGTGATGTCATCCCTGCTATGTCACAAGCGAAGGCGGCCAATCACAGAACAGCTTTGGGTTCTCTGTGGCTGAGGAGTATGATATTGTTTGTAAACTTCAATACAGCATAATGTCCCCCACAGCTACTACTCACCAGAGTCAACAGTCTTAACAATCCTTTCATTATGCTTACTGAAACTCATAATAATCCCAGGAAACAATGATTCACCAACATCAAGACCTTAATCTTGATGAAAGAGATGTAAAGTCTGGGGTGGAGTTATTTCGGTCAAGCTTGACGACAAAAGTCACGGCGAAAAGAAGAAACATCAGCAGAATGTGGTAGGTGAGTGGCTATGGTTTATGGCTGAATGTTAATTCCATAGCAGCAGTTACTAGAATAGCAAGAAGTTCATGAATATCGTGGTGAGTATGGCTGCTGGCCGCTGGGCATGCGTTTCGCTGATTGATGGGCCGGCAGCACTGGCAAATTTGAAATTTTGCACAGTCATCTTGATATTTATTTTTTGTGTTCCATGCAAGATATCATTATATGCATCATAAAATCATGTTTCTTGTGAGGTAAAGTTTGGGTGAGGCTAAAAAAACAGGTTGTTTTGTGCACTAAATATTTACATAAGAGATAGCGATGCCTTTGCTACATCTTGGAAGGTGTAGTTATTAGGGACATGCACAGTTAGTAAACAGCGATGGCCCTCCGATATTCGATGCGTTCATGGATACCATTTTCAGTAGGGGTATGCTCCCATGCCAGTAGCTTGTAGTTAAAGTTTCATGGATTTCACCCGAAGACAGCTAGTGATGCATGAGAAACATTGCCAGGAAGATCAGTGTATGCTATCTTGCTGTCAGATAGATGCCATTATTATAACAATGATGATCCTTCCAGCTGAGAGGCACATGAAAACATTTGATTGAGGATGTGTGCTGTAGGGAGCATGGGGTGCATGCTGAGTTGCTCTTTCAAACACAATCCTGTGGTCCAGAAACTGGGGTGGAATCCACAAAACTTTAATGATGCGCTACCGATGTGCGAGCATACCCCTACTGAAAATGGTATCCATGAACGCATTGAATGTCAGTGGGACGTCATTGCTAACTAACTATGTGCATTGTTGATAACTACACCTCCCGAGGTGTAGCAAAGGCATCGCTTTTTCTTGTGTAAATATTCATGAACACAAAATAACCTATTTTTTAGCCTCATCAAAGCTTTAACTTAACACACAAGAAACATGATTTTGTGGTGCACATAATGAAATTTTACATGGAAAAGCAAATATAAATATCAAAATGACAGACTAAAATTTCAAATTTCCCTGCGCCGCTGGCCTGCCAATCGGCAAGTTGCATGGCCAGCAGGCAGCGGCCTTACTCACCACAATATGTGCGAACATTCTGCTACTATAGTAACTGCTGCTTTGGAATAAACATTCAACCATAATGTATAGCCACTAGCCTACTATATTCTGACAGTGTGTCTTTTTTTTTGTGATTTTTGTTGTCAATCAGTGCACCCCCGACTTTACATCTCTTTTACCAACGTTAAGGATTCAATGTTGGTGAATCATTGTCTCCAGGGTTTATTGAGGTTCAGTAGGCAAGATGAAAAGATTGTTAAGACGGTTGACTGTGGTGAGTAGTAGCTGTGGGGGACGTTATGCTGTATCGAAGTTTAGAAACAATATCATACTCTTCAGCCAGGGAGAGCCCAAAGCCGGTTTGTGATTGGCTGTCTTCACTCATGACATGACAGTGATAACGTCACATCCTCGGTAGCCAATGAGCACTCCTGGATCGTTTAGCGACAGTCACGCCCAATAGTGACAAGTGTTCATGGATACAACTTCTCTGATGTCTTTGCAATGTTGCTATCAGATGTGTTTGTTAGTTAGGGCTTCGTTACTACCGACACGCTACCAACAAGTTTCATGGATTCCACTCCTGATTAATCTACTTAACATTGATTAGTATGGGGAAAATGGTTTTGATTTTTTAACATACCATCAGGTCTACATGTGTCAATCCTTGTAGACACCTATCATCCCTTTCATGTGTTTTTTTTTTTTTTTTTTTTTTTACATAGGGAAGAGGGCCAGCCAAGGACAAAAAAAAAGAAAGATTAAAAGAAAAGGGCCTCTTGAGTGCTGACTCTCTAAAAAGTGTAAAAGCGTCAGCCAAAGTTGGGGAGCAAATGCCTCGATACCTCCCTTTTAAAAGAAGACAAATTGTAGGAATTTGGAAATACAGATGCAGGGAGGGAGTTCCAGAGTTTACCAGTGGAAGGGATGAATGATTGAGAGTACTGGTTAACTCTTGTGATAGAAAGTTGGACAAATTAGGGTTGAGAGGAAGAAGAAAGCCTTGTGCAGTGAGGCCACAGGAGAAGGGGAGGCATGCAGTTAACAAGATCAGTAGAACAGTTAGCATGAAAGTAGCGATAAAAGATAGAAAGAGATGCAGCATACATTCCAGCGGTGAGAAAGAGGCTAAAGACAGTTAGTCAGAGGAGGGGAGTTGATGAGACGAAGAGCTTTTGATTCCACCCTATCAAGTAAAACTGTGTTACTGGAACCCCTCCAAACATGCGAAGAGTACTCCATACAGGGACGGATAAGGCCCTTATACAGAGTAAGCAGTTGGAGGGGCGAGAAAACTGGCAGAGACACCTCAGAACACCTAACTTCATAGAAGCTGTTTTAGCAAGAGATGAGATGTGAAGTTTCCAGTTAAGATTATGAGCAAAGGACAGACCGAGGATATTCATTGTGGAAGAGGGAGACAGTTGAGTGTCATTGAAGAAGAGGGGATAGTTGTCTGGAAGGTTGTGTCGAGTTGATAGATGGAGGAATTGAGTTTTTGAGGCATTGAAAACTACTAGATTTTCTCTGCCCCAATCGGAAATCTTAGAAAGATCGGAAGTCAGGCGTTCCGTGGCGTCCCTGCGTGATCTGTTGACTTCCTGAAGGGTTGGACGTCTCTGAAAGAACGTGGAAAGATGTAGGTGGTATCATCAGCGTAGGAGTGGATAGGGCAAGAAGTTTGGTTAAGAAGGTCATTAATGAATAATAGAAAGAGAGTGGGTGACAGGACAGAACCCTGAGGAACACCACTATTAATAGGTTTAGGAGAAGAACAGTAGCCGTCTACCACAGCAGCAATAGAGCGGTCGGAAAGGAAACATGAGATAAAGTTGCAGAGAGAAGGATAGAAGCCGTAGGAGGGCAGTTTTGAAATCAAAGCTTTATGCCAGACTCTATCAAAAGCTTTTGATATGCAAAAGTTTCACCGAAATCTCTTAAAGAGGATGACCAAGACTCAGTAAGGAAAGCCAGAAGATCACCAGTAGAGCGACCTTGACGGAAGCCATACTGGCGATCAGACAGAAGATTGTGAAGTGACAGATGTTTGAGAATCTTCCTATTCAGGATAGATTAAAAACTTTAGACAAGCAAGAGATTAAAGCTATAGGACGGTAGTTTGAGGGGTTAGAACGGTCACCCTTTTAGGAACAGGCTGAATGTAGGCGAACTTCCAGCAGGAAGGAAAGGTAGAAGTCGATAGACAAAGTTGGAAGAGTTTGGCCAGGCAAGGTGCAAGCACAGAAGCACAGTTTTGAGAACAATAGGAGGGACCCCATCAGGTCCATAAGCCTTCTGAGGGTTTAGGCCAGCAAGGGCATGGAAAACATCATTACGAAGAATTTTGATTGTAGACATGAAATAGTCAGAGGGAGGAGGAGAGGAGGACAAGCCCAGAATCGTCCAAGGTGGAGTTGTGAGCAAAGGTTTGAGAAAAGAGTTCAGCTTTAGAGACAGAAGAGATGGCAGTGGTGCCATCAGGATGAAATAAAGGAGGGAAAGATGAAGAAGTGAAGTTATTTGAGATGTTTTTGGCTAGATGCCAGAAGTCACGAGGAGAGTTTGAGTTTGAAAGATTTTGACATTTTCTATTTATGAAAGAGTGTTTGGCAAGTTGAAGAACAGACTTGGCATGATTCCGAGCAGAGATATAAAGTGCATGAGATTCAGGAGATGGAAGGCTCAAGTACCTTTTGTGGGCAACCTCTCTATCATGTATAGCACGAGAACAGGCTGAGTTAAACCAAGGTTTAGAAGGTTTAGGTTGAGAAAAGAATGAGGAATGTACGCCTCCATGCCAGACACTAACACCTCTGTTATGCGTTCAGCACAAAGAGATGGGTCTCTGACACGGAAGCAATAATCATTCCAGGAAAATCAACATAATACCTCCTCAGGTCCCCCAACTGGCAGAGGCACCTTCGCTTTGGGGGATCCTGTGGAGGGATTGGAGAAATAGGACAAGATACAGAAATGAGATTGTGATCGGAGGAGCCCAACGGAGATGAAAGGGTGACAGCATAAGCAGAAGGGTTAGAGGTGAGGAAGAGATCAAGAATGTTGGGCGTGTCTCCAAGACGGTCAGGAATACGAGTAGGGTGTTGCACCAGTTGCTCTAGGTCATGGAGGATAGCAAAGTTGAAGGCTAGTTCACCAGGGTGGTCAGTGAAGGGAGAGGAAAGCCAAAGCTGGTGGTGAACATTGAAATCTCCAAGAATGGAAATCTCAGCGAAAGGGTAGAGGGACAGAATGTGCTCCACTTTAGAAGTTAAGTAGTCAAAGAATTTACTATAGTCAGAAGAGTTAGGGGAGAGATAAACAGCACAGATGAATTTAGTTTGAGAGTGACTGTTAAGTCGTAGCCAGATGGTGGAAAATTGGAAGATTCAAGAGCATGGGCACGAGAGCAAGTTAAGTCATTGCGTACATAGACGCAACATCCAGCTTTGGAATGAAAATGAGAATAGAGAAAGTAGGAGGGAACAGAGAAGGGGCTACTGTCAGTTGCCTCAGACAGCTGTGTTTCGGTGAGGAAAAGAAGATGAGGTTTAGTAGAGGAGAGGTGGTGTTCCACAGATTGAAAATTAGATCTAAGACTGTGAATGTTGCAGAAGTTAATGTAGAAAAAGTTGAGGGAGGTGTCAAGGCATTTGTGGTCTTCAACAAGAGGTGTCCGACCTGGGGACATTTTTGGTCCCCTCCCCAGAGGGGGACTCCGAGGCATTATAATCGGTTCCCATTTTTCTTTTAAATTTTGATTTTCAGGTATGTAGTTTTGTGTGAAGAAGGAGAGTTGTCTTTAGAAGGTAGGCTGTGACTGCCTCCTTGAGTTGTGATACACAAAGGGAAACATTCAGCGAGATCACAACTAGCTTTAATGGAAGGTTCACAGCACCCCCTGAACTAGTGCTATTAGATCTCACTGGGAGTAAGTTAATGTTTCGATAGGTGTCTGCTACCTCCTCCTCTATATTCATATTCTATAACTTACAAACAGAATCACACTACTGCATTTAAGCTTACAAAACACTATGTTATGAATGTCAGAAGCTACATCAGATGACATAAAAATAAAGTTTTATTTCCTATTCACATATGGTGTCCCATGAGAAACAGAAACAGACATCTTATCCAATATCATGATGTTCACTTGCAGTGTTGCCAACACAGTTCTGCTACAGATTATCTCATTTTTAATTGTGGTTGCATAGTCCATTTCTTTGTACAGCATTAGTCCACAATACTCTTTGTAAGATGAAAAGTGAGACTTCATTCATTATTTTGAATTATTGATAATTCTTTTCTTTCTTCCCTCTCCATTCCAGCTAGAACCACAGGTAGTCCCAGCAGAGGTGCAGAAGTTAGGTAAACAGCCAGTGCTTAGTGTCAAGCATGGCGGCTTGCCATTTGTACAGCATTTCAAAGGTGCTCCAAATCCTAGTCTATGGCAGTAATAATATTTCAAGTGAGTGAACTTCCTCATCTTGAGAGACGTGAAACTTTCCCTCAGGTGTTGGTAATTTTGGGAGCTGGTATGTTATAGCATTTAGAGTTTTCTTGGGGAAAGCTATTTGGTCCCTGTACTTGTCTTTCACATGTGGCAGTGGGAGTTCATGAGGATTTTTGTATCTGCTATTTTGTATGGCTGTGAGTCTTTAATGCTGTATGTGAGGTTAGGGAGGTGCTATAAATGGAGTGCTTTGGAACAATTTAAACATATACATTTTTTTAAGAGTAAGGAACAATAAGGTTAGAGAATATGTGTCATTTATGAGTTGATCATATCTATTCAATGTGATAGAATATTTTCATATATTTTTTGTAGTCATGTGTAAACAGGATAATTGTGGTTTATATAAGTAGGGAACCAAATGTGGAAGTAAGACTAATATTTCTTTTCTGTCACTCATATTTTGATGTGCTATGTATATCTATGTATAGAGATCTATTTGTTTACTTTTCATATTTCTGGTTTCAGGTATATGAACAGAATATACTGATTGAAATACATCAAGATATATTTATTCATTTTCCATGCTTTTGGTTTCAGGAATCTAAACAAAACTTACAGAATCAACTACATGAATATTGTTTATTTACTTTCATTGTTTTTTTTTTTTATCTCAAATATAAACATAATTTATGGGATCAATACCCTTCTCCTCTATGCTCAGTAGGGTTTTTTTGTGGTAATTATTTCTTAAACTTTTATGCGAGCCGATTCAGTGATGTTTTAGTATTTCTTAATTCTAGGCAACCAACTTACTGTGTAACAATTTTTTGTAATATTTTTGTAGTGTTTTATAATAAGCTACATAATGTTTAGTTTCTCTCTCTCTCTCTCTCTCTCTCTCTCTCTCTCTCTCTCTCTCTCTCTCTCTCTCTCTCTCTCTCTCTCTCTCTCTCTCTCTCTCTCTCTCTCTCTCTCCGTTGATACTCAAAGATATTTATGCATGTGTGCCAAACTATTATATTGATGTCAGGTCCTTATTTGTGTCATCCTTGGTTACTAAACATGTCAACCCCATCATCATCATCATCATCAGTGGCGTAGTGGATAAGGTGATGAGTGTGGGATCGGGCAGACGTCCACACAGGTTCAAATCCTACGACATATCGCCTTGAAGTTTAAAGTTACCTACATGTCACCATGATAACAGGTTCTAGGTGGTTACACCAAAGATGCTCTTGGGTGGTGATATGGGCCCTAATATGGGTGCCACTATAAATAGAATTGCCTGTGCCACTAATGGATAGAAGCTAAACAGTGCTACCCATACATACTCTTCAAGTATACCTACAGGTGCTATAGGCCATAACATTAAAAAATATATAAATAGATAACATAACATAACATAACATAAATAATAGGATAACAAAGGGCCACTAGGGCCCATCTAGGTTATCCTGTTTCAGTCGCACAGCGACCTCGTCATCAGTACTTAAAGATACACTTACAAGTACTATACAATACATTATATACTAATTCTAAATATTTGGCCCATTAACAGGGCTAAGTCCTGCAGTGAATTCCTCTACAATCTGTGATTCCCATACATGGGGATCATGTCTTGTTTAACTATAGTAAATTTCTTATAAAAACTATAATGCAGTGCTATACATAATTATAAATCTAATAAATTTAAGTGCTTATCTAATCTGTTTTTAAACATTGTCAAACTAGTGCTATTTACAATCCTCTCTGGCAATGCATTCCAGAAGTCTACCACCCTATGACTAAAGAAATATTTTCTTATATCTAACCTGCAGCCTTGCTTTCTAATCTTCCTGCCATGATTTCTAGTCCTACTTCCTCCTCTAAGGTAAAGAAAGATCTCACATCTATGTAGTTTGTATCTGAGAACATTTTAAATAACTCTATCATATCCTCTTATACATCTCCTCTCAAATGAAAACATGTTTAATTCCTTTAATCTATCTCTATACTCCAGGCGCTTTAATGCTGGTATCATCCTAGTTGCTCTTCTCTGAACTGCTTCTAACATGTTGATATCCTGCCTATAATGGGGTGACCAGGCCTGTATGCAATACTCTAAATGGGGCCTAACATAGGAATTATATAAGCTACGCACCACTTCCTTACTTTTATAACTAACATTTCTATTTATAAAACCCAGGATCCTATTTGCCCTATTTCTTGCTTCTAAACATTGCTTTGAAAATTTCATAGTCCTGTCTATCACTACTCCTAAATCCTTTCCTCCTCTACTGCCTCTAGCCAACATCCCTCCATCTCATAGCTAAAGTTTGTGTTGTCTTTACCTAAATGCATAACCTGACACTTTTAGAATTAAACTCCATCTGCCACCTGTCTGCCCATGCTATCAGCCTGTCCAGGTCTCGTTGTATTCTGTAATTGTCCTTTTCACCCTGTACTGCACATGCTATCTTAGTATCATCTGCAAACTTTGATACTTTGCTACTAATTCCTATATCTAAATCGTTAATGTACACCAAGAAAAGAAGAGGTCCTAGCACTGATCCTTGGGGTACCCACTAACCACTTCCTTCCACTCAGACATTGCCCCATTTAATACTACTCTCTGTTTCCTATCAGAAAGCCATTCACTAATCCAATCAACTAACCTACCCCTATCCCATGTAGTCTCAATTTGTACACTAGCCTCCTATGCGGTACCTTATCAAACGCCTTGCTAAAATCTAGATATATAACATCTATGCTATTTCCATCATCTAACTCCTTGGTAATATATTCTAAGATATCGAGCAAATTTGTAAGACAGGACCTCCCTGATCTAAAGCCATGTTGGGTATCTCTAATTAATCTATTCTCATTTAAATGCTCCCAAATACTACCCTTAATGATTTTCTCTAGTATCTTACATACTATACTAGTTAAACTGATCGGTCTATAATTATTCGCATCATCCTTCCTACCTTTTTTAAATATTGGTGTAACATTAGCTAACTTCCAGTCCTGAGGTATCTCAGCAAACCTAAGTGATCTTTCAAAGATTAACTTAAGTGCTTCAGAAATACTGTCTACACCCTCCCTAAGTACTCTGGCATGTAGCTCATCAGGACCACTAGCTTTCCTATCGTCTAGTTCAAGAATAAATTTCCTAATAATTCCCGGTTTTATATCAATATTTTCTAAAGCTCTTAAACTACTCGTCGCACTGTTTGTAACAGGATTTCCTATTCTTTCCTAGTAAATACTGAAGAAAATTGTTCATTCAATAATTCTACTATGTCTTCATTTTGATCCACTACTACACCATCTTTTCTGAGTGGTCCAATCCTATCCTTATTTCTTTTATCACTGACCTTGTAATAACTATATAATTTTTGGGATCTTTACTCCCAGCTCTAGCTAGTTTTATCTCTGCCTGCCTTTTACTTTTTTATAACCTTACTCAAATCATCCCTGACCTGTCTGTACCTAATCAAATCTACATCTTCCCACTTTTCTGCAACTCTCTATATGCCCTCTTCTTCTCTCTGATCTGTCTACCTATCTCGTGAGTCCACCATAATGGCTTCCTGTTTCTCTGCCTTATATCTTTGTAAGGGATACACTGCATCACTATACCCTTTACTACAACCTTAAAAATATCCCACATCTCCTGTGCAGTTTTATTTCCAAAACTATCTTCCCAGTTTACCTCTCCTAATAACTGACGTAACCTACCATAATTGCCTTTCTGATAGTTTGGGACTCTAGTCTTATTCACTATATTATCCCTACTGGAATTAATGATAAATCTAATTATATGATGGTCACTGTTTGCTAAAGTCTCTCCTACCTCAACTTCCTTTAAACAATGCTCAATATTTGTTAGTACTATGTCTAAAACCTTCCTCCCCCTAGTAGGTTTATCTACCATCTGCACTAAATAGTTATCCTGAAAACTTTCCATAAACTTATTTTCACTAGCATCTCCTACCATCCTCTCCCAGTTTACTGACTTAAGATTAAAATCCCTAAGATAATTGTCTGACTAGTACACCCCTATTTATCTACCATAAGGTTGTCTACATCTGCTGACTGGTTAGGTGGTCTATAAAAAGCTCCTACTCTAATAACCTTACTTTTGTTTACTCTAACATCCAGCCATAAGGACTCTACTCTGTTATCTACCTTAATACCATTAACTTGACTGGAAATGAAGGATTTTTTTTACATAAATAACTACTCCTCCACCTATCCTACCAATTCTCTGGTGTAAATACATAATGTATCCATCTACTTCATATTCTAGATAAAAAATAAATTCTTGTTGTTGTTGTTGTTGTTGTTGTTGTTGTTGTTGTTGTTGTTGTTGTTGTTGTTGTTGTTGTTGTTGTTGTTGTTGTTGTTGTTGTTGTTGTTGTTGTTGTTGTTGTTGTTGTTGTTGTTGTTGTTGTTGTTGTTGTTGTTGTTGTTGTTGTTGTTGTTGTTGTTGTTGTTGTTGTTGTTGTTGTTGTTGTTGTTGTTGTTGTTGTTGTTGTTGTTGTTGTTGTTATCTATTGTTGTTGTTGTTGTTGTTGTTGTTGTTGTTGTTGTTGTTGTTGTTGTTGTTGTTGTTGTTGTTGTTGTTATTGTTATTATTATTTATTGTTATTATTATTTATTATTATTTATTGTTGTTGTTGTTATTTATTATTATTTATTGTTGTTGTTATTATTGTTGTTGTTGTTGTTGTTGTTATTATTATTATTTATTATTTTTTTTTTTGTTATTATTATTTATTTATTATTATTATTATTATTATTATTTATTATTGTTATTATTGTTATTGTTGTTATTGTTATTGTTATTTATTATTATGTTATTATTGTTATTTATTTATTATTGTTGTTATTTATTATTTTATTTATTATTTGTTGTTGTTATTATTGTTATTTATTTGTTATTTATTATTGTTGTTGTTGTTGTTGTTGTTGTTGTTGTTGTTGTTGTTGTTGTTGTTGTTGTTGTTATTTGTTGTTGTTGTTGTTGTTGTTGTTGTTGTTGTTGTTGTTGTTCTTGTTGTTGTTCTTCTTCTTCTTCTTCTTCTTCTTCTTCTTCTTCTTCTTCTTCTTCTTCTTCTTCTTCTTCTTCTTCTTCTTCTTCTTCTTCTTCTTCTTCTTCTTCTTCTTCTTCTTCTTCTTCTTCTTCTTCTTCTTCTTCTTCTTCTTCTTCTTCTTCTTCTTCTTCTTCTTCTTCTTCTTCTTCTTCTCTCTTCTTCTTCTTCTTCTTCTTCTTCTTCTTCTTCTTCTTCTTCTTCTTCTTCTTCTTCTTCTTCTTCTTCTTCTTCTTCTTCTTCTTCTTCTTCTTCTTCTTCTTCTTCTTCTTCTTCTTCTTCTTCTTCTTCTTCTTCTTCTTCTTCTTCTTCTTCTTCTTCTTCTTCTTCTTCTTCTTCTTCTTCTTCTTCTTCTTCTTCTTCTTCTTCTTCTTCTTCTTCTTCTTCTTCTTCTTCTTCTTCTTCTTCTTCTTCTTCTTCAAAAATACTCTATACACATATACTGTGTTTTGCTTTGTTTTTCAGGTTCTATTCCACCTGGGTGATCTTCCATTTCCCCACGTCCCTCCTCCTTGGCTCACTACGTACCTGACTGCTGCCACACAGCATTAAGTGATCATTATTTTGTATAACATATACAATCAAGGCTTACAGAAAATAGTTATTAAATGTCAAATGATTTTTTTTTTTTTTTTGGTGTAAGTGACAAAAATGGACAGGTAACACATTGGTTGTTAGGTTGTACTGTTTTTGTTTGTTTTTATGTCAGCAGATGAAAAAGCAACAACTGAAATTTGTGTAATTTGATCAAGATATGTGAATCATGGGTTCTTGATGTTGTAATTGAGATGAGATTGAACAAGATTCTTGACTTTATTATATGTTTGAAAAGTAGCACTTAACACCCTCTCTTGCTGTGTTTCTTGTTCATTTTCTTCATTGACATAAATGAAAACTTGATTTGTCATTTACTACCTGTTTCCTTTAAGGGTTTGACAGCATACGTCACATACAATAATGATCACTTGATACCATGCAGCACCAGTTAAGTATGTAGTGAGCTGTGGAGGAGGGAGGTGGTTAAGTGGAGACCCATCCAGAAGGAACAGAACCCTGCTAAACAAAACTTCCACATCAATTTCTTGCAAAGCAAAGCAAAACTCAGCATATGTGTATTGAACATTTTTGACATGGAAATATTTGATATATAACATCCCAAAGTATGTACCATAACTCACAGGGCACCCTCTAAAGTCTAAATACTTCACCGTCAATTTAACAGATTTAGTAGGGACAGTATGCATGTTTCTTAATTGAAACATTCTGCTGCTTGGTACTCAGGGCTCGGATACAGTAATTCTTTATATTCGAATACTATTTCTTTTGGACATATAATACTAATGAAACCATGAAATAGTCCCTCACCTAGCTCTATGATCATGGATACTATGATAGTATTTTAGCTTTGAAGGCACACATAAGTTCAGTTTATACAATAGAGGCATACTGGCAATAAGGAATGAAGCAGCAACTGATGAAAAATTAGAGGGAAACTTCCTGTCACCCACACCACCTGCCTCACTATTTGATTGACTTGATATAAGATCATAACAAAATTGTAGAAACTAGGAATCCATCTGGCCTACATGTGACAGTTCCGATATGAAGCATCACTTTCCACCAAAGAATTCCATTCATAAATTTGTTTAGCCTTTCATTTCTCTGTAATGACTCAACACTAACAACCAAATTATTACAGTGGTACCTCTACATACAGTGCATATATATATATATATATATATATATATATATATATATATATATATATATATATATATATATATATATATATATATATATATATATATATATATATATATATATATATATACGAGTTTTTCAAGATACAAGTAAAATTTGCGAAAAATTATGCCCCATGACACGAGCATTTTTCCAGAATACGAGCAGCCAGCAGGAGCAGCAGCGCTCACCATCATCAGTGTCTGGTAGCAAAGCAGCAGTCCACATATCTGCACATTGTACCATTAAGGCGGTGTCACACTAGAACTTTTTCCATCATCTTCGACGATTTTCATAGTTTTTTTACTGTTCTGTCAACTCCTTTTATCGTGTTGAGTAAGACAAAATGCACCATTTTCCTCTAGCGTCAATTTTTAGTCATGTTAAGATCTATGATTTCTAATCAACACTTTTATAATAAAATTCATTTTCTTTTTTATTGGAATGATGCTACAATCTCAAATTAATAGAATCTTGATAAATAGATGTAAATATATTTGTATATATATATATATATATATATATATATATATATATATATATTTTTTTTTTTTTGTTCTAGCTTAGTAGTGAAAAGTGGCTCAGTTGTTTGTTTACATTTCTCTGGGACTGTGACGCTCCAAGGCAGAACTTCCAAGTAGCAACTGGCCAAGATGAGCAGCTCTGTTGTTTATAAGTGGACAAAGCTGTTTGAAGAGTTTCTCATAGAGATCATTAAAAGCCAAAAATAGCAATGAAAAAATAGCAAGGGCTTGCTGGGGGTGAAGGTGCCGCCATGTTTGTTTACAGATGACAGATGCAACAAAGGCGGAAGCGAACTTGTGTGTGATGATGAATGTTGACAAAAGTTGACAGTCTTCAGAAAGTTGACGGAAAAGTGGTAGTGTGGCGTTACCTTTACTCGTGGTCACTAAACGTTTCCTCCGACGTTTATCTGTGTTTTTCCGTATTTTGTGCTTTTTTTGTGCATTTAATCATGGGGCTCAAGAAAGGAAGTGCTAAAGATAGTAGTGATTGTAAGAAATGAATGATGAGCTTAGAAATTAAGCAGGAAATGATAAAAAAAAATGTGAGTGATATTGGCAAGGAGTTTGAGCGTAGTATGTTGACTATTTGCACCATTTTGAAGAACAAAGATTTAATTAAGAGTAAAAAGCGCATGCTAAGGGAGTGACTATTGTTCAAGTTATTACTACTTATCCCTCAGTCTCTGCCTACTACCCTGGCATCCTTCATCCTCACCTACTTCGCCTGCCTGCATTGTCTGCCGTCGTCTGTCTTCTGGTAAGCGGTCATAAAACAACATAATATTTCAGTTATTATTATTTATTATCTACACTTTTGTTTAGTAATGAATTATGTATGTTTTGTAATTTAATTGCATGTTTATTTCAGGTCAATTGGGGTATTTTGTATTTTGTTCTGGCTGGAATGGATTAACCCCTTCACGCCGGATGTTAAAAAAGCCCGCCTGTATGATATACGGGTGGTAGTGCCGTGCGCCCGAGCGCGGGAAACTCATGCAAGCTTGTCATACTTGTCGTCTTTGTGTATTATGCTGCTATTTTTTAGTCACTATATCGCCTTCGAAGAGGAAAGTGGACGCTTCTCTCTTCGGAATAAGAGAGAGAGAGAGAGAGTGTGACATTTGCTAATATTTTAGACACAAGCGGGATGTATGTAGCTTATCTTTTGAGAGGAAGAGGGGGAGGGAGGGAAGGGAGAGGGAAACGAAGGAGAGAGAGAGAGAGAGAGAGAGAGAGAGAGAGAGAGAGAGAGAGATTAGAAAATTTTTTGTTTTTGTATTTGTGTGTGTGTGTGTGTGTGTGTGTGTGTGTAATTCACTGTTCACTGTTTGATCTGCTGCAGTCTCTGACGAGACAGCCAGACGTTACCCTACGGAACGAGCTCAGAGCTCATTATTTCCGATCTTGGGATAGGTCTGAGACCAGGCACACACCACACACCGGGACAACAAGGTCACAACTCCTCGATTTACATCCCGTACCTACTCACTGCTAGGTGAACAGGGGCTACACGTGAAAGGAGACACACCCAAATATCTCCACCCGGCCGGGAAATCGAACCCCGGTCATCTGGCTTGTGAAGCCAGCGCTCTAACCACTGAGCTACCGGGCCGTGTGTGTGTGTGTGTGTGTGTGTGTGTGTGTGTGTGTGTGTGTGTTTTCACGAATGTTACAAGGCGGGACGCATATAACTTATCTTTCGAGAGGGAGAGGGGGAGGGAGGGAAGGGAGATGGAGATGGAGGGAATGGAGAGAGAGAGAGAGAGAGAGAGAGAGAGATGGGAACAGTCTATGCCATTGGGTAATTTTAGACACAAGGCGGGACACATGTAGCTTATCTTTAGTGATTGGTGGAGACAAGGATGGTGAGAGGAGCACTAGGATTTCAAGGACAGCATACGGCGTGTGTAGTTGGTATCCAACACACTATACGGGACAACTGAACTGAAGAAAGCTCAGAAAAGAAATATGACGTCTACGTAAGGGTCACCGTATTTGCTACTGGGGCTTCATGACGCCTACATAGGCGTCACCGTATTTAAGTGGTTAACGGGGTTTCAGTTAATTTAGATGGGAATTAATAACTCATGATACAAGTAACTTCAAGTTACGAGGTAGGAGCTGGAACCAATTAAACTCGTATCTAGAGGTACCACTGTAGGTCCATTTCATTCATCTGCCACTGCATTCAAGCAACAGATTTTTAATTTGTTCTAGTGTGTCTGCTTGGCTGCAGATGGAATATCTAAATAGAGGTTTGAGTGCACTAGAGTCTGGGATGCTACATGCTCTTCATTATGACTCCTGCAGTTTTAGATATGTCAGAGAAAGGCAGTGGGAGTAAGGATGAAAGAGGATGAAGGGAGTAGAGCACAATCAACATAAATACTAAGTTTGTTATTACACATACTGCTATCCATCATTACTAATTATTGCTTAAAACCCCATTCTCACAGCAAATTTATACTATGTCTAACAGCTCGAGAAATAGAAACAAAAGAAATACTTGAGGTGCCCTTTCTTGTTTTCTTTGAGAAGACACCCAGCCCATTTTCTACTCCCAGGTACCACCCATCAGGCCAATTCCCTCATTTACCTCTTTGCTGTCACAGGGCTTACACGTTGTCTCCAGCTCAGCACTTGGACCAGCTAGTTGTTGTTTTTTTCTTTTCAGTAGCAGTGGAGTTTGCCTTTTGTCACTCCTTGGTTTGTCTGTCTTTTACAGGGAAATTGTTAGTGTGTTATTATGCCACATATATATGTGTGTGAAGTGTTCTCACTTCCTCCTGTCTCTTACAGTGGACCCTTGTGGGGAGTGTCTGTCATGTAGAGAGGTGTTTTGTAGTCTTGCTTCCCATTATGATTGCTGTAAGGCCATGTTCCACGACCAGTTTCTACGTCTTTTAAAGAGTATTAAGGACTGTACCAAGAGGAGGATGGCTTTATCTTCTGGTAAGCGTAAGTCTTCCCCTTCGTCACGGCAGTTGCAGAAACGCATGTGCAGGATAGAGGAGACGTTGGACTGGCTTTCCCTCTTTCTCTCCTCTTCCCAGAGTTCTCCCTTCTCTGGTTTCCAGACTCCAGCTTCACAGGTAGACAGTTCCCAGCTGGGAATGAGCGATGCTATGCATAGGCCGGGGTGGGCTGGACCAGCTGGTGCTGCCAGTCTCGAGGTTGAGATTGTACTGGCATCCGCATTGGGCCCAACAACAACAACAGGTGGCTTCCATGCCCCAGGTCCTGGGTCAGGTAAGGCAGCGCACAGTGCCCTTGGTACTTTTCACACTGTTTATGGTGGTGGAGTTGGCAACAGCCATCTGGCTCCCATGCATGGTGGCTGCCACACTACCCAGGATATGGAAGTCAGTATTTGCCATACAGCTCCCATACCTGGTGGCCAGACTCCTTTCCGGGATATTGATGGTGGTGTTCTCCAACTCCCTGTTCCTTGTACCCAAGGTAACAAGGGGTTGGAGATCTGTGTTTGACCTCTCGACTTTGAACTAGTTTTTAGTGGTCAGCCCCTTCCGGATGAAGATTGTGTCATCACTTTTGGAGTCTATGAACGTGAGGTATTGGATGGTGTCTCAGGTTCTGAGGGATGCATATTTCTAAGTTCCAATCCACCCTCGTTCTTGCAAGTACCTGCAGTTTGTTTGGAGAGGCAAGGTTTTTCAGTTCAAAGTTCTTTGTTTTGGCCTCGCCACTGCCCTGCAGGCCATTAACAAGGTGATGGCGCCATTGTCTTCATAGGCTCATCAACATGATATCTCCCTGTGCCATTACGTGGACAATTGGCTGGTCACAGGGCCCACTCTCCAGGGGTGCACAGGTGCCATCTGGGCTGTTTTACAGTTGTGTGCTCAGTTGGGTATTTAGATCAATCTGCCCAATTCAGACCTGGTACCCAGCCAAAGGAAGCAGTACTTGGTGCTGGATTCAGTGAGGGCTCTGTTTTTTTCATCACCAGAAAAGGTCAGCTGATTTCTGTCGGTGGCACAGAGTTTTGGAGAAGACAAAGCCCCCATGTGTCTCTATGGAGGTTGCTTCTAGGTCATCTAACTTCCCTGGAAAGGCTGGTCCCAAGTGGCTGGGTATGCTCTTGGTTCCTTCAGTGGTGCCTGAAGAAACACTGGAGGGCAGCATTAGATCCACCTGGCATACCTCTCGTGGTGGATGAATCCAGGTCATCTTCTCAGGGGAGCTTTCTTTGTGAAAAGTCTCTATTTTCCGACGTGACCCTTCACGATTGGGGTGTTCATCTTGGGGACTGTCATGTCTCAGGGGTGTGGTCTCCACAGGAGCACAGGTTTCTCATCAACCACCTGGAGATGATGGCTGTTTTCTAGGCTCTGCAGTCCTTTCAGCAGGAATTGTCGGGCATGGTGGTGGCCTATTTACCTAACTCGGGGGGGCACTCGGTCTGAGTCTGTCAGATCTGGCAGGGGACATTCTCCGGTGGTGTAGGGTCAGAGTGGACCCTACATCCAATAGGGTGCAGGCAGGTCTTCCAGGTGTGGGGTGCGCCACAGTGGATATGTTTGCAACTGCCTTATATCACCAGTTACCTCTGTATGTGTCTCCCCTGCCAGACTTGGGAGCTTGGAAAGAGGATGCTTTCACCTTTCCATGGGAGGGCTTGGATCTGTACGCCTTCCCTCCCTTCTCTCCAATTCATTGGGTGCTGGTTCAGATCAGAAGGTCCGCTTGCGTTCACATGACTCTGATTGCCTCACAGTGGCATCAGGCAGACTGGTTTCCTCTGCTTCTGAGTCTGTTAGTGGACCATCCTTGTGTGTTGTCTCCATGGGCCTCTCTGCTCCCCCAGCCTCATCGCCACCTCTTTCACAAGTCTTGAGAGGCATTTAACCTTCACGTGAGGAGACTCTCCAGCGTCTGTTTGGAAAGAGAGTCGTTTCGCAGAAGGTTGCTAGATTTATGGCCCGTCTTGTCAGACAGTCCTCTGCCAGAGTTTCAGGCAAATTGGTCTGTCTTCTGTGGTTAGTGTGAGTCGAGGGGTTGTCATCCTCTCTCGGCCTCTGTGATGGACTTAGCGGACTTTTTTTTATTTTTCTTTAGGACACAAAGCTCTTGTCCTTGCCTGTCCATTAAGGGGTATTGTTCAGCTTTGGCCCCCCATTTCCATCAGGCTGGCTTGGATATCTCACTGGATTTGGATCTGTCAGCTCTGTTTCGGTGATTTGCCAAGTCAGCTCCTTCCCGTTCACCATGCATTCCTGTGTGGAATTTGTCTTTAGTTTTACGTCTTTAATGAAGTTCCCTTATGAGTCTCTTTGTTTGGCCTCTTTGAGGGATGTTGAACTAAAATCTTCATTTCTTTTGACTTTAGCATCTGCTCACCAGGTAAGTGAACTGCATGGACTTTCATCGGAAGTTCATCACTCTAAGGGTTAGTCTTCGATGACTTTTTCTTTAGGCCCTGATTTTCTAGCGAAGACTCAACTTCCAGGTGATGAATCTCTGTCCAACTTCACCATTCCTGCTCTTACAGAGTACATTGGGGACTCGGAGGGGGACCAGCTTTTGTGCCCAGTCAGAGCTGTCAGGGATTACCTTCATAGGACCAGGGATTGTTGTCCTAGATGCTCCCGCCTTTTTTGGCATGTGGTGCACTCTCATACTGTTTCTCACTGGATATGTCAGGTTTTCCAGCATGCACATGAGGATGTTTCTGAGAAGGACATGAACTTGGATTGGGTGAAGGCACATGAAGGTAAAGCAGTGACGACGAGTGCCTTGTTCAAGAAGATTTGGAGTATTCCTGCTATTCTTTGGGCTGGAACCTGGAAGAGTATGTTCACTTTTGCTTCTTTTTATCTTAGGGATATTACTCATAAGTATTTGGATACCTTTTCTGTGGGATCTGTTGTGTCAGCTCTCAGGGTAATCCAGTAATTTTTTTCATTTGGGTTCTATATATATACTGCTCTATGTATTGCCCTCTGTGTGGTTTTGGGTCTTGGACCTTTTTCGTGGGGAGATTTATGATGCTTCTCTCATTCCTCTGGTTTTGTCGCTCTGTCATGGGATACAAGTGCTGCACCCACCTCAGGACATGGCCTCTGCTTTGTAAGTTTGGGTATGTAAGGGTGTGTGTCGTGGGGAGTGAAAGTTGTTTTTAGGGATGAGGTCATCCTCCCTCCTATACTTAGGATTCAGTTCTTAAGCAATAATTAATGATTATGGGTAGTAGTATGTGCAATAACAAATGGGATTTTTTAATGTGAAATCCATTTTTTATCTACATACTTACCCATAATTATTATATTTAACTGAGTTTCCCTTCCTCCCTTCCCTTTATGGCCGTTTAGACTAGAGGGAAATGAGGGAATCGGCCTGATGGGTGGTACTTGGGAGTAGAAAACGGGCTGGGTGTCTTTTCAAAGAAAACGAGATAGGCGAACTTAAGTATTTCTTTCGTTTTTATTTCTTGAGCTGTTAGACACGGTGTAAGTTTGCTGTGAGAATGGGGGTTTAAGCAATAATTAATAATTATGGGTAAGTATGTAGATAAAAATGGATTTTACATTAAAAAATCCTATTTTACATACAAATAGATAAATAAGACCTTTTAACTCCAATCACATTAATCTTCAACTATTTAATATCAACCACCTCAACTGTTACTATAGTAGCCAGAAATGAATTAAAATATATATATTTCTGGTACTAACTAGGCAATTTAAGGTTTTATTTCACTTACCACCATCACCACCACCACCACCATCACTTCCTTCTATAGCTTGAAGAAGGATCTGCTCTGTGGTTTTTATATTTCTCACATATTCATTTAGTTATGAGGAGATTAGAGTCTAGAGCAAGTTGCTTGAAGGTACAAGAAAGGATCTGGTTGTCATTTACTTATTTTTTTATTAGATATTTTAAATAATATACAAGTGTTAAAGAATGCTTCTCAGTGACATGGTTTAAATTTATGCTATACATTATTTCATGCATCAGTGATACACCTCAATGCTGTTATTCAAAAGAAATTCTCTCTCTCTCTCTCTCTCTCTCTCTCTCTCTCTCTCTCTCTCTCTCTCTCTCTCTCTCTCTCTCTCTCTCTCTCTCTCTCGTTACACACACACACACACACACACTGGGTAGACACCGTGCCAGTAAAAGTACTCTGAGGAACTCGCAGGGAAAAACTACAACAGGAATTGTTGACCTAGACGTATGTACAGGGGTGGGGGGGGAGGGCATAGGTTCTCCTGTCTCCATATTATATAAGTTTTGGATCGTATAGACGAAAAAAAGAGAGAGAGAGAGAGAGAGAGAGAGAGAGAGAGAGAGAGAGAGAGAGATGGAACTGAGTAGTGCTGCCAGACGTATGACAGAATCAAAACATACGCCATCGTATGGAAACCAGCGGTTCATTGAAACACCTGTTGGATTAAGGAGACTGACTGAGGATATTATGGACAAGGATTTTTCTGGATTTAGGGAAGAAAAAGGTAGTATGAGGAGGTTGGTCAATGTAGAGGGGGAGTTAAGGTACATGAAGGATGTGATGTCGAGTCATGGACAAACATGACAGACTGACAACGGAAAATGCAGAGCTGAAATTGAGATTAGTAGAATGTGAGAAGGTCAGTGCAATCAATCAGGGATTAAAGGAGGAGATAAAAAATAAACAAAATGATGTAGTACTAAAAGCCACATGTCAAGACTACGAAAACTCCTTAAGGAGCTTACAGATAAAAGTACAGGATGAGATTGTAGACATGGTGGAAGGTGGATTGGGTGAAAACAAGCTGAAGGAACTATGAAATGCATGGAAGCAAGAACGGGGAAAGGAAAAAGTTAAATTTTCAGTTGTAGTAGAGACAAATCCAGGAAAACACTAAAGTCACTGTAATACAAGTAATTAAAGAGAAAGAGGATCTTGTACGAGATATGGTGGATAAGAGGAAAGGTTTCGTGATTTTTAGGATGAAGGAAAATAAAATATCCAAACAAGTTCATGAGAGAACGTGAAGAAAGGGAACTGGCCAAAACTGCTATCAAACAAATCCAAGACAGCATGCAAGAACTAGGCCAGGAGGTAGAGGAAGTGATCAGGTAAGGAAGATAGTGTGAAGGGTGTAGGACACCAATGAAAGTGAGAATGAGATCCCAAGTGGCAGTAGAGGAAATAATGGCTAGGAAAGGGAAACTGGTCGAAAGTTCAGCTTTAAAGACAGAAGAGATGGCAGTGGTGCTATCAGGATGAAATAAAGGAGGGAAAGATGAAGAAGTGAAGTTATTTGAGATGTTTTTGGCTAGATGCCAGAAGTCACGAGGGGAGTTTGAGTTTGAAAGATTTTGACATTTTCTATTTATGAAGGAGTGTTTGGCAAGTTGAAGAACAGACTTGACATGATTCCGGGCAGAGATATAAAGTGCATGAGATTCAGGAGATGAAAGACTCAAGTACCGTTTGTGAGCAACCTCTCTATCATGTATAGCACAAGAACAGGCTGAGTTAAAGCAAAGTTTAGAAGATTTAGGTTGAGATAAAGAATTAGGAATGTATGCCTCCATGCCAGACACTATCACCTCTGTTATGCGCTCAGCACAAAGGGATGGGTCTCTGACACGGAAGCAGTAATCACTCCAGGGAAAATCAGCATAATACCTCCTCAGGTTCCCCTAAATGGCAGAGGCAAAACGGCAGAGGCACCTTCGCTTTGGGGGATCCTGTGGAGGGATTGGAGAAATATGACAAGATATAGAAATGAGATTGTGATCGGAGGAGCCCAAAGGAGATGAAAGGGTGACAGCATAAGCAGAAGGATTAGAGGTGAGGAAGAGATCAAGAATGTTGGGCGTGTCTCCAAGACGGTCAGGAATACGAGTAGGGTGTTGCACCAATTGCTCTAGGTCATGGAGAATAGCAAAGTTGAAGGCTAGTTCACCAGAATGGTCAGTGAAGGAAGGGAGAGGAAAGCCAAAGCTGGTGGTGAACATTGAAATCTCCAAGAATGGAAATCTCAGCGAAAGGGTAGAGGGACAGAATGTGCTCCACTTTGGAAGTTAATTAGTCGAAGAATTTACTATAGTCAGAAGAGTTAGGGGAGAGATAAACAGCATAGATGAATTTAGTTTGCGAGTGACTTAAGTCAAAGCCAGATGGTGGAAAACTCGGAAGACTCAAGTTCAAGAGCGTGGGCACGAGAGCAAGTTAAGTCATTGCGCACATAGACGCAACATCCAGCTTTGGAATGAAAATGAGAATAGAGAAAGTAGGAGGGAACAGAGAAGGGGGTACTGTCAGTTGCCTCAGACAGCTGTGTTTCGGTGAGGAAAAGAAGATGAGGTTTAGTAGAGGAGAGGTGGTGTTCCACGATTGAAAATTAGATCTAAGACTGCGAATGTTGCAAAAGTTAATGTAGAAAAAGTTGAGAGAGGTGTCAAGGCATTTGGGGTCGTTATCCAAAAAGGCGTCCGACCTGGGGACATTTTTAGTCCCCTCCCTAGAAGTTGGAGACTTAAACTGGAAAGAGATGGAAGTAATGGGTAATGCTGGACAGTGGAGCGAGGAAGTGTTACAGTTGACTATGGTTAAAACACTGGATCAATGAGTGGAGGAGTCAACAAGGTACAGGGGGGAAGAAGAACCATCGTTGCTTGACCTAGTATTCACAAAGAAACCAGAGCCGCCACCAATAATACAATATCTCAGTCCAATGGGAAGAAGTGATCATGTGACATTAAAAATGCAAATACAGGAGGAAGATGAAATAAGTTACAGAGATGGCTACAAAGGGGAGAGATTAAATTATGCAAGAGCAGATTTTGAAAAATTAAGGATCTATTTTGCAGATATTGAGTAGAGAAACATTATGTACGGAAAGACAATACAAGGGAATGTGACATATTCTTATAGAAATATAATGAAGGAATAAAAAAAACATGTACCTTTTTATAGAGATAAAAAAAATACACGCTTGGTACAATGCTAGATGCACATAGGCTAAAAAGGCAAAAGATAAAGCTTAGAAGAAACTATAAAACAGAGAAATGACATCAACAGACGGCATTATAGGGATGCAAGAAATTAATATATTAGAGTAAGGAGAGAATAAGAAAGAAACTTTGAGAAAGATGTGGTGAATAAAAGGAAAGACAAACCCAAACTTTTCTACAAGTTTATAAATGATAAAACGAAGAACAAGGAAACAATAGAAAATAATAATTAAAGGAGGGAAGACATACCAAACAGAGAAGGAAATGTGTGAAATAATGAATGAGAGCTTCAAAACGGTGTTCACTGTAGAATATTTCACAGAACCTAATAGGACATTGCAGTGCCAAAGATTACAGGAAATCGCACTGCACAAGGAGGATATTGGAGTATTATTGGATAAGCTGGATGTCAGAAAAGCAATGGAGTCAGATTGTGTATCAGGTTGGGTGTTAAAAGAATGTAAAGAACAACGATTGGATCCAATTTGAAGGACAGGGAGATGAGAACTATGATTAGATATACATACTCATCTTGGGTTAAAGTAACAAGTGGAGTGTCACAAAGGTCAGTGTTGGCCCCCATTATGTTTCATATTTATATAAACGACATTCACATTGGGGTAAACAGTTGTATTGATTTATTTGCTGATGATGCAAAGCTGCTAAGAATTATGAAAACCAGGGAAGACTGTCTGCTGTTACTGGAAGATATAAACAAGATCTATGAATGGAGTTTGAAGTGGAAATTGGAGTTTAATTCCAAGAAATGTCACATAATGGAACTAGGAAAGAGCAAAAGAAGAGGAACAAATAATGAAGACTAAAAAGGAAAACGATCTGAGAGTGATTATATAGGAAAATCTGATCCCTGAAAAACACATAAGCATGATATTTGGTATATCATTTCAGTACATGGACAAAGCTATGATGAAAAAAAATATCACAAGCATGATACGTCCAAGGTTAGAATATGCAGCAATGGTGTGGTCTCCGAGCACTAAAAAGGATATAAGAAGATTAGAAAGGATACAGAAGATTGCTACAAAGATGGTGCCGGAACTGAAGAACCTAACACATGAAGAACGACTGAAGGAAATAGGGACTACCAACGTTACAAGATAGAAGAGAATGAGGGGACCTAATAACAATGTACAAGATAGTCAATGGCATTGAAAAGATAGACAAAGAAGACCTGGTGCTGGTGACAGAAGAAGATGGAAGGACAAGGGGACATGTAAAGAAGATCAGGATGAGGCAGTGTGTGAAGGATATTGGAATATACAGTTTTCCCCACAGAACGTTGGGGAAGTGGAATGCATTCAATAATGAAGTTGTTACAGCACATAATGTGCATAGCTTTTAGGAAAATTTATACAAATAGAGACATAAAGACAGGACACTATGAGCCCGCTCGAACCCTGTACAATACAACTAGGGAAACACACACACACGCACGCGCATGCCGTTGCTGCCACGCTGTCAAAACGTTGCGAAGTAGCTCTCAGGGAGCGTACTTCAGCAGGCGTTGAAACCTGACCTAGATGTATGTACTGGGCGGTACGGGGCCATAGGGTTCTCTTGTCTCCAAAATAAATAAGATTTGGATATCGTATAGAACGAAAAAATGGAGACAGAGATGCGGAGCTAGGTGGAGCGGCCAAACGCACAAAACTAAAACAAACTGTCTTCAGCCTCTTTCTTACCAACGAAATGTTGCATCTATTTCTATCTTTTATCGCTGTTTTCATGCTAACTGTTCTACTGATCTTGCTAACTGCATGCCTCCCCTCCTGCGGCCTCACTGCTAAAGCCTTTCATCTTCCTCTCATCCCTATTCTGTCCAACTTTCTAATGCAAGAGTTAACCAGTACTTTCAATCAATCATTCCTTTCATTAGTTAACTCTGGAACTCCCTACTTGCTTCTGTATATCCGTTTTCCTACTACTTGACTTCTTTTTTAAGTGGGTGGTATCAATACATTTGTTCCCTAATTTTGGCTAACCCTTTTCTTATTTTTTTAGAGAACCAGCACCCAAGTGGGAATTGTTGTTTTTTTAACATTGTGTTGCCCATGGCTGGTCTTCTCTCCTACATAAAAATAAAAAAAGTGCCATTTTGTGAAAATCTGCGATTCGATTTCTTGAAATACCTGTTTGACTGAGGAAATTGACTGATGATAATACGGATAAGGACTTTTCTGGATTTAGAGAGGAAAAAGGCAATATGAGGAGGCTGATAAATGTGGAAAGGGAGATAAGATACATGAATGAGGTGATGTCAAGTTTCATGGAATAATAAGAGAAATTGATAAAAGAAAACACAGAACTTAAAATGAGATTAGAGGAATGTGAGAAAGTAAGGGAAATAAATCAAGAGATGAAAGAGGAGATGCAAAAGATAAAGAAACAAAATAATATACTAAAAGCCACATGTTACTACCATGAAGACTCCTTAAGGAGCCTACAGAAGAAAAGTGCAGGATGGGAAAGACAAAGTAGAGAATAGAATGGATGAAAGCAAACCTGGAGGTATTACAAAATGCATCGGAACAGGAATAGGAAAAGGAAAAAGTTAAATTTTCAGAGATAGTAAGGCGGCAAATTCAGGAAAAGACAAAAGACGCTGTTATACAAGTAATTATGGAGAAAGAAGATCTAGTGAGAGATTCAGTGGATAAGAAGAAATGTTTCTTAATTTTTGGGCTCAAGGAAAGAAATCCAATCAAGGTCATGAGAGAGCGTGAATAGAGAGAAATGGCCAGAACTATTATCAAACAGGTTCAGGACAGCACACAGGAGCTAGAACAGGTGAAGGAAGTGATTAGGTTGGGAAGATTTAGTAAAGGAGGTAAGAGACCAATGAAAGTGAGAATGAGATCGCAGGTGGCAGTGGAGAAAATTATGATAAGGAAAGGGAAGCTGGCTGATGATACTGAATCTAAGGATATACCGTATGGATATAAAGAGATATGAACCTGGAAGAGAGGGAGAAGGAGAAAATGCTAAGAAATGAAGCTAGGAAAAAAACCCCGAAAAAATTATGTAGATCGAGAATAAGAATTTCTACTGGAGAGTTCTAGATATGAGACTAAAGAGGTAGTATCTACAGAAGAAGGAGGAGGTCGTGGAGGAGGCAAGAAATTAAGAGTGACCTATACTAATACAGATGGGTTGTTTTCCAGCATGTTGGAGGTTAAGGATTATTTGAAAGAAAAAAGATCGGATGTAATGTGCATCGTAGAAACATCCATGTTAGCTTTAAAGAAGAGGGATATAATAGCTGGAAAAGAAACAGGAAGGATAAAGGGGTAGGAAGAGTGCTAATAATGGTTTGTGATAATATAAGTGTGGAGGATGTGCAGCCTGATACACCACCCGGCTCTTTTACTTTTCTGACATCCAAATTATCTAATAATCTTCTAATATCCTCTTTGTACACTATGACTTCTGCAATTCTCGGCAATGCAATGTCCTATTTGGTTCTGCAAAATCCTCTTCTTCAGTGAACATAGTTTTGAAGTTCTCATTCATTATTTTTCTCATTTCCTTTGCTGTTTGGTATGTTTTCCCTCCTTTAATTATTTTTTCTATTGTTTCCTTATTCTTCATTTTACCATTTATAAAGTTCTAGAAAAGCTTGGGTTCATCTTCTCTTTTTCATACCACATCGTTCTCAAAGTTTCTTTCTTCCTCTCTCCTTACAATAATTTACCAATATCTCGCATCCTTATCTGTTATTGTCATTTCTCTGCTTTTTTAGTTTCTTCCAAGCTTTATCTTTTGCCTTTTTAGCATCCATACATCTGACATTGCATCAAGCGTGTATACTTTTCTTAACACTATAGATAGGTACGTATTTCTTTACTCCTTCATTATATTTCTGTAGGAATATTTCATGTTTCCCTTGTTTTGTCCTTCCGTTCATAATGTACTTCCATTCAGTATCAGCAAAAAATTTCTTTAATTTTTCAAAATCTGCTCTTGCATAATTTAATCTTTTTTATTTTTTTTTTAGTCATCTCTGTATCTTATTCCATCTTCCTGCTGCATTTCCAACTCTAATGTCAGATGATCACTTCTTTCCATTGGATTAAGGTATTATATTTCTAGAGGGGGCTCTGGATTCTCTGTGAATACTAGGTCAAGCAATGATGGTTCTTCTTCCCCCCTGTACTTTGTTGACTCTTCCACCCACTGATCAATTGTATTTACCATAGTCAACTGTAACACCTCCTCGCTCCACTGTCCAGCATTACCCATGACTTCCATCTCTTTTCAGTTTATTCCTTTACAGTTAAAGTCTCTTATTAATAGTATTCTTCCATCTCTTCTGATCATATTATCTAAGCACTTAATCATCTCTCTTTGCATATCTTTATGTTCCTCAGTTCCCCATGTATTTGTCTTGGGTGGCACATACGTAACTATGATTTTACTTTTTTTTTATTTCTCTGTTTTGATTGTTACTCTCATTGCTTCCACCATACCATCCCCCTGGCGGCCGCACGGCGATCCAAGCAGCTCTCCGATGATGTCAGCCCTCTCTCTAAACCTATCAGAATGCAGTGTGAGAGTCCCCTTTAGCCATTTTGTTTGTGCTGCCCTCTGTTCTGCAAGCGGGGGAACGAATTCTGGCGATTTACCGCCAACATGGCCTCTACCAGCGCAACAGGTGGTATCGGTGGTGGTAAGGGCAATGGTGGTGGCAGCAAGGACGAAAATGGGCGAGGGAAACGGGTGGGAAAACGGACGTTACAGCCTTTATATCATGTCTTATTAGCTTTATTTATTGTTTATTGGTCTGTTTTGTACATGTGTTCTGCTATGTGAAGGCAAAAGATTTTATTTCAGTTCGAAAGATGGTATTTTAGGGTATTTTAGGCAATGACCAAAGACTGATTGAGGCACTTTTTAGGCAATTTATATGGTATAAAGAACTCGTGCTTGGCGAAATTCGCATTTAGCGGTAGTTTCGCCTGACTAATTAATTCGCCAAGTGCGGGGCCTTACTGTACTAAGAAAAATGAAATGGGCATTTACCTATATAGATAAAGAGATGATGAAACTAATAGAATACATGATTTGACCTAAACTAGAATATGCTGCTCTTTAATGGCCACCATATAATAAGAAAGATATAAGGAAGATAGAAAGGATTCAAAGAGCTGCAACCAAAATGGTTTCAAGTTTGAGAGATCTAACGTATGAGGACAGATCGAAGATATTAAAACATCCAACATTGTAACAGGAGAGAAAGAGAACTAATTCCTATATACAGGGCATGGAAGGGGATGGACACAGTTGACAAACAAGACCTATTGGTATGGGACTCAAGAAATACAAGGGGACACGGCTTGAAATTGAAAAAGACAACATGTAGAAGAGACATTAAGAAATACAGCTTTCCAAACAGAAGCATAGAAATATGGAACAAGTTGGATGAAACAGTAGTTCAAGCAAGAATTATTCATGACTTTAAGGCTAGACTGGATGACTTTAGGTATGGAGACAGGACAATGTGAACATAGCTCTTTTCCTCTACAACACAACTAGGTAAATACACACACACACACACACACACACACACACACACACACACACACACACACACGGCCCGGTAGTTCAGTGGTTAGAGCGCTGGCTTCACAAGCCAGAGGACCGGGGTTCGATTCCCCGGCCGGGTGGAGATATTTGGGTGTGTCTCCTTTCACGTGTAGCCCCTGTTCACCTAGCAGTGAGTAGGTACGGGATGTAAATCGAGGAGTTGTGACCTTGTTGTCCCAGTGTGTGGTGTGTGCCTGGTCTGAGGCCTATCCGAAGATCGGAAATAATGAGCTCTGAGCTCGTCCCGTAGGGTAACGTCTGGCTGTCTCGTCAGAGACTGCAGCAGATCAAACAGTGAATTACACATGTGCGTGAAAAAAAGAAAGAAAAGGAATATTCATTCAGGTATTTGGTGATAGGTATATTACGAATTTATTGCAGGCTTTCAGAACTCAGCCCTACATGTGTGTCTGTACGTATAGGTAGAAACACTTGCTATAGTGTTCAGGAGAACTTTTCATATTATATTACTTTGCTTCACACACACACACACACACACACACACACACACACACACACACACACACACACACACACACACACACACACACACACACACACACACGCAAAAGAGGCTGTGCAGGGTCATTCTCTGTCTTGCCTATATCAACTTCGACGACGACCTAACCACTCTGAGTCTGCCCAAGCTACGTATCTACCAGACACCGAGAGGGCCTAGAGAACCGACGCCTATGCCACCCGCTCTCTCTTGACGCGCCTCGCCTGATCTGTGCCACAAGACACTAAAACAAGATAATTCCCCTGAGAGCACCACGCACGGACCGATACCAACTCAGTGTAATCCCGATCATGGTGCAAGCCATAAACCATTAGGATAGTATTCCAATCTTAAGCCTCTCCCCATCCCCTAACTATATTTTCAGTATGTAGTGTACATACTGTAGTTTTAATAAACCGTATATTTTTATTATCATCATCGTCATCATCATCATCATTATCATCATTATTATTATTATTATTATTATTATTATTATTATTATTATTATTATTATTATTATTATTATTATTATGATTTATATCATTATTATTATTATTATTATTATTATTATTATTATTATTATTATTATTATTATTATTACTATTATGATACACGCGCGTGCGCGCCCATTAACACACACACACACACACACACACACACACACACACACACACACACACACACACACACACACACACACACACTAACAGAAAGAGAGAGAGAGAGAGAGAGAGAGAGAGAGAGAGAGAGAGACGTGTGGAGACCGATATAAGAACAGTGATATGTGGGGTAATGCATTCCCAGCCTGCTGCTGAGAGGCGTACACAGCAATCACCCCTTCATGAGTACTTCTGATGGCGCTACACCGAGTAATAATGATGAGTGAATTCAATCCATCCTTTAATGTCGAAACTAATTGGCGTAATCAGTGACTATGTAACGTGGTGACATCAGGAACACCAATGAAACACATCCACTCTCCAGGTTGATTCAGACTAGCTGTATTTTGTGATTTGATCCATTCGTATTGTGTTCATAAATGGATATACAATGTAGGTCAGCGATGCAACAGGACACCGTCACGCGCACGCAATCGGTGTTCCATCAGGTGGTAGTACATACAGCGCCACTATGTGTCTATGGCATGCAGAGGGTGACTACAGTGTGTGAACCGACCGACCGTCCTTCCTGCACCTTTAAGACGCAATTCACATCCGAGGCACGAGTCACACACACACACACACACACACACACACACACACACACACACACACACACACACACACGGCCCGGTAGCTCAGTGGTTAGAGCGCTGGCTTCACAAGCCAGAGGACCGGGGTTCGATTCCCTGGCCGGGTGGAGATATTTGGGTGTGTCTCCTTTCACGTGTAGCCCCTGTTCACCTAGCAGTGAGTAGGTACGGGATGTAAATCGAGGAGTTGTGATCTTGTTGTCCCGGTGTGTGGTGTGTGCCTGGTCTCAGGCCTATCCGAAGATCGGAAACAATGAGCTCTGAGCTCGTTCCGTAGGGTAACATCTGGCTGTCTCGTCAGAGACTGCAACAGATCAAACAGTGAATTACACACACACACACACACACTTATACTTCATCATTATTGTGAATCACGAGAAACTATCTTTGCATATATATATATATATATATATATATATATATATATATATATATATATATATATATATATATATATATATATATATATATATATATATATATATATATATATATATATATATATATATATATATATATATATATGGTCAGTATTGGTAAAAAAGTGAGAAAGTATTTAAACACACACACACACACACACACACACACACACACACAGTCTAAGGACAAAACAATTAACAGCGTTATTTATCATCCAACACAAAAGGTGGTGATAATTTTACGGTAAAGGTTAATGAGAATGTTTACTTGATGGCGATACATGTGTTGGTATGGGAGATGGTGGTGGTGGTGGTGGTGGTAGTGGTAGTGGGAGTGGGAGTGGTGGTAGAGGGAGCTGCTTGAGAGTGGAGAGAGCAAGGATGAATCAATACAGGGAGAAGAGATGTATGGCCACCACCACCACCACTAGGGACTGTCTCCTTCCCTCTCTCCCTCTCCGTCCCTCATCCCTCAACCCACTGTTTGCTCTCTCTCTCTCTCTCTCTCTCTGAACTATTAACATCGCCATCACCAACATTGCGACCTCTTCCTCCCTCAGTAGCACCACCTCTTTACACTATGCACGTCCTCACAACACATTACACCCTGTCACACTACATTTGGTCCACTTCTGACACACACACACACACACACACACACACACACACACACACACACACACACACACACACACACACACACACACACACACACACACACACACACACACAGGGAACAAGGCACACTGGACATATACATACTTCTGAGTTATATTCCTCCTCCTCTTCCCTGGCTTATTCATTTAATTTTATGTATTTTGTATAATTTCCCTTTAATTGTCCTTCTCCTTGTCTTTTATTTCTTCTCCTAAATATGCATATTAATTCTGACGAGACCTTCATCACATATAAGAATACACACACACACACACACACACACACACACACACACACACACACACACACACACACACACACACACACACACATACACACACTAATCACAGTATTTATCTTCCTATTGTACATTTTCTTCACATATATCTCTCTCTCTCTCTCTCTCTCTCTCTCTCTCTCTCTCTCTCTCTCTCTCTCTCTCTCTCTCTCTCTCTCTCTCTCTCTCTCTCTCTCTCTCTCTCTCTCTCTCTCTTTCTCTCTCTCTCTCTCAGTTTATCCTTATGTTTTCTTCGTTCGTTCTTAGGGCACCTCTTACATGAATTCATACTTTAACACTTAGTTCTCTGTGTGAATTTAACTTAAGTAATTCCCGTCTGAGCTTTTGTAGGGTCTTTTGTTATACTCTCCTTCATATGTAATTTTGTGGTCTTCGGAGGTTTTCTTACCTAAACACACATTTATGATATGTCCTCTCTTTGAATTCAGTTGATTCAAGTTTCCCTTTATTTCTCATATTTGTTATCTTACTTTCATGCTCTATAACTCCCTCTCTTATTTATTAAGTAACACTGGAGTCTGCGGGGTATTTTCTTACTGCATATACACAATGTGCCACCTCTTAGTGTTTAGTTAACTTACTAAGTACTAATTCTTTTTTGTTACCCTCACTTATACTCTATTTTCCCCTCTCTTACATCTATAACATTTGGGTCTGCAGGGCACTCCTTACGTAGATATACACAGCACATCCAAGGTACACCTGAGACTTTCAAGACATATCGCCGCCACTGCCGCGTGCGATCCCCCGAGAGCCGTATTTTTCTAGGAGCCATATCACCGGCTTCCCCAGAGCGAGATTATATGCACCCAAGAACGCAGAGGGAGTATCCTGGCGCTACCTGACATTTTGTTCACACACACACACACACACACACACACACACACACACACACACACACACACACACACACACACACACACACACACACACGGCCCGGTAGCTCAGTGGTTAGAACACTGGCTTCACAAGCCAGAGGACCGGGGTTCGATTCCCCGGCCGGGTGGAGATATTTGGGTGTGTCTCCTTTCACGTGTAGCCCCTGTTCACCTAGCAGTGAGTAGGCACGGGATGTAAATCGAGGAGTTGTGACCTTGTTGTCCCGGTGTGTGGTGTGTGCCTGGTCTCAGGCCTACCCGAAGATCGAAAATAATGAGCTCTGAGCTCGTTCCGTAGGGTAACGTCTGGCTGTCTCGTCAGAGACTGCAGCAGATCAAACAGTGAATTACACACACACACACACACACACACACGTTAAAAGGTCTTTAATTTGTTCTCGACCCACGGATATGTAAGAAGAGGATTTAATCATTACGTAATCGCACATAGATCGAAAGAAAAAATAAAAAGTAAGAAAGGGAAAAGAATAACGGAGATTCATGACAAGACAATCTGAAATGTAATTCTTTTTTTTTTTAAATTGCTGTGTGTATTAAAGAGCGTGAGTGAGCGCGTTTTCTTGTAATACTTCATTTCCCCCACTCTCGGGACGGATGAACACACACACACACACACACACACACACGGTAGAGATTCAGTACACTACCACTTGTTGCCGCAAGGAGAGAGGACCAAGGCGCGCCATAGTGGTCGTGCCTTAACTCCACACGGATGAATACACACACACACACACACACACACACACACACACATAAGACAGAGGTTTAGCACACGACCTCTTGTTGCCGTGGAGAGAGAGAGCATCAAGGGATCGTGGTGGTCGTGGTCGATGTAAGGGGGCGGCAGGGGAGGGCAGGGAACGAGCTATGTCACACAAGGGGAACCAAGAGCCCCGCCAGACTTACACCTGTTGACTGTTGTACCGGTGCCTCCAGGTGATTGTGACTGGCGGGGCGCCGATTAATTAAAGACCCGTACTCAAAAACCCTTTGGTCTCACACCACGACCATTTTCTAAAGGCTACATACAAAGGATAATTAGTCTTGATCTGAATACTATTGCTACTGTTAATTATATAGAGATTATGTTAATATCTCATTAGAACTATAAAAATGAGCTTAGAAATTTGTGTTACTTCATCTTAAGCCGCTTGAACGTAGTGGAGATACGGCGCAGAGATTTCTCAAAATATGGTGCATTGGCAGCCTTCTATACCACAGGAGAGAGTGTGTGTGTCTCTCTCTCTCTCTCTCTCTCTCTCTCTCTCTCTCTCTCTCTCTCTCTCTCTCTCTCTCTCTCTCTCTCTCTCTCTCTCTCTCTCTCTCTCTCTCTCTATATATTATATATATATATATATATATATATATATATATATATATATATAAATATATATACATATATATAAATATATATACTTTATCTATCTATCTATCTATTTATCTATATCTACCTATCTATCTATCTATCTATCTATCTATCTATCTATCTATCTATCTATCTATCTATCTATCTATCTATCTATATATATATATATATATATATATATATATATATATATATATATATATATATATATATATATATATATATATATCAGTTGACTACAGTTGACTATTAACCGCACACTCCTATTCATTACCATAGAACGTGTTCAAGCCTCTTTTTCTCCCGAGCTGTAGACATTTTTTTTTTTTCTGTATCTTCTTTAGGCACAAGTCACGCCCCAGCTCTTCTCCACACCTCCTTCTTGTTAGACCCTTTTTACTATAGCCCCAGAAAGCTCATCTGCGGAATGGGTTTCTTCAAATTAAATATCCAACACGTATGAATGTCAGAGCGCCAGTGTTTCGCAAGGTGAGGGATGAAGGAGAGCATGGGGGAAGGGTGCCAGTGTTGAGGTAAAGGAAGGGAGTGGGTGAATGAAAGGATGGACGGATGTCTGAAGGTAGTGAAAAACGTTCATAATATATCCCTGAAGAAAAAAATAAAATACGTAGTATTTTCATGTCACTGGTTTTCTTTCCTGTAATCTTTACTTGTGGGTAATCTGTGTTGGCGTTGTTGAATGTTACCCACCCATCTACCCACCCACCCACCCACACACACACACACACATCCACATATTGACTATCAGAAGAGTGTTATAGAAGGCTAGCGGGGAGTAAGTTTCCCTGACGTTTGGTAAGCCAGGGGGGAGATGTCAAACATGACTTTCTTCCTCCTTAGAAATTGTGCTGGGACTTGCAAACACACCGCTCCATCCTTCCTCAAAGCACACTTCCCAGCAGCTATGCAGCCGTCCCCCCCTCCATGTAATCTTGTCCTCCAAAACGTTCTGGGAAGATAAGAGAGAGAGAGAGAGAGAGAGAGAGAGAGAGAGAGAGAGAGAGAGAGAGAGAGAGAGATTGATTAATGGAACAGCCTTTGGTATGTCAGGTGATAAATAACCAAGGCCTTATGATGTTAGTTTGCTTTATGACATCATCCTTGTCTTTCATAGCAGTCGTAAATAATGATTTTTTTGAAGAGGCAAATGAATATGCATCAAGTCTCTCATATATACGCAACAAAGAAAAAAAAATAACGGTCCGTAAAGTGATGTGTATGAATGTAGAGTACGAAGATTCAGGATACAAAAAAGAGAGGAGTGTTGAGTCTTCCTTGGAGGGTCATAGTGGAGGAAGTTTTGGTTAGTGCAGCGCCCTCCTTCCTCACCCCGGCTGGCGGCACTGCTTCCGACACCTGCCCACCTCCAGCCAGGCACCAGCCAGCCGCCCAACAGGTGTGTGCGCGTTACCATTGCGGGGAGAAATGCGCGCGAGTTCCGATTTGATAAGGGAGGTTTCCTGTTCTAACTTCTTCCCTATTAACTACGAATCACGCACGTCTTCCCTTCTGCAGGTAACCTGGCGGTAGCGAGTATTAAGTGTGGGGAGGGAGCCTCGGAGAAGGATGGTTTCAGTTTGATATCGGAGTTTGGCATCTGTGAGGACTGAACTGCCAGACGCATAATGTATCCGCAGGGATTGGTTGTGCCGTGGATGCCTGTTAGAGGCGGCGAGGCGTGCTCACCGTCAGTTGTCAGAGGACCGTTGACGTGGGAGGGTTGCGCTCGTCTCCTGTGTTTCCGGAGCTGCGCGGGGCATTGGCCTAACTTTTAACCCGCTAAACCGCCCCTTTCGACTCAATATTCAGTGACAGTCGTTGGTGACTAGAGTGCAATACGATTGCTCGCCACTGGCAATAAGTGGCAACGACAGTGTTGTAATCGTGTAATAAAGAACAAGATAAATATATCTTAAGCTTGATTTAGATGGATAAAATTTGGGCAAACTCGTAGTGCTATCTTGGTTGATCCATGTACTGCGTGGACTGAGGCCAAGGAGCTGCTGCCTCGACTGCCCCTTCGAGCACCACGGGGCGGTTCAACACAGTAACACCGGCGGCGCTGATCCTACCTAGTAGCAAGACGGCGGCACATCACACAACGGCAGCCTCACGTCACGTCACTACCAAGGTGGGAACCCTTAGGAGACTGCTTCAGGTGTGGTTTTCGTGCAAGGCCTTGCGGCGGAGAGGGAATAGGGCATCGCTGCTGGTCTTGGTGGAACAAGTTTGCGGGCCGGGGAATTTGCAAGTAAGGTGCGCAGATGTTGAACAGACAGTGACGTAAATGAGACGTGCGTAGGTACAGGCCTCACTGGACGACGTGCCGTGCCTCAGTGCGACGCAACACTAGGGGATGTGTCACAAGAAAGGCCGACCTGAATTTACTATAGGCTTTTATTATTAAAGGCCTGATGAGAGAGAGAGAGAGAGAGAGAGAGAGAGATGGAGAATATTGTTTAAAGAAATGCTGGTTGGTGGGAGGGTGGAGGGGGAAACGATGCAAAGATAGGATAGAAGATAGTATACGATGTAATATTGTAAGATTATCTCACGTTAGTCGTAACTTGACTAGTGTAAAAACTATAGAGGTTAGTTATGAAAGATTTTTCGGAAAATAAGATGAATAGAAGAAAAAACTTCGACGAAGAAACTCATCTAAAGAGATAGCATACAAAACAATACCTTGAGATTTCACCGTACGAGATAAGATGATTGTTGTAAAAGGTACATGGATTATTAAAGACTCTCTAAGACAAAGGCAAGAAAGAACACTGTCAAAAGAACTCGGAGGGGAGAAAATCATTAGGTAAATGTGGAGGAAGCAGCATCGTCGGCCGTAAGTCACGATCCCAGGAGGTGAAGATATAAAAAACTGATGGAGTGAGATCCACCGCCGCCAGACAATAATCATCGACAGGAAATGAAGAGCAACACTGGAAAATGTAAAAGCGATTGTCAGCCAGTCAGTGAGCGTCCGTCGTTTATTGAAGAGAGGCGAGTTGTATAGTAAGACTTATTGCTTTATGGAATCCCGTCTCTTTAACATGTAACTGACTAAAGAAATGAATAGATGACTAAACGAACAAGTAGATGAAATATAACTGAAGAACTTGCAGGGACATGAATAACTATCTGTAGTCATAGTGTTAAACGCTAGAAATTAACATGATTGTATGACGTTAAGAAAATAATGATGAAACATTATACCATAGATTTATGATAGAAGGATGAGCATAAACGTTAGGGAAGAGAAGGTATACATATACATACGAATATATACACAATCCACATAATTTACCAGCGTCCTCCCAGCAATTAGATATACAATACTTACGAGATAAGCTTCTCACTCTTCTGAGCTTATTACACGAAGGAGAGTGATGTGGGGACGAAGGTGGTGATGGTGGCGGTGGTGTTAGAAGGGGATATGAGTGGATATCGCTGCATGCTATCAGAGGAAGTGAGAGTTCCCTACTCCCGCTTACACACACACACACACACACACACACGGTAGCTCTGGTTAGAGCGCTGGCTTCCCAAGCCAGAGGACTGGGGTTCGATTCCCCGGCCGGGTGGAGAAATATATATTTGGGTGTGTCTCCTTTCACGTGTAGCCCCTGTTCACCTAGCAGTGAGTAGGTACGGGATGTAAATCGAGGAGTTGTGACCTTGTTGTCCCGGTGTGTGGTGTGTGCCTGGTCTCAGGCCTATCCGAAGATCGGAAATACTGAGCTCTGAGCTCGTTCCGTAGGGTAACGTCTGGCTGTCTCGTCAGAGACTACAGCAGATCAAACAATGAAACATATTAACTGTTATGTCACTCACTTCCGATGATAGGACCCAGAAACTTAGAGCTGATTTATGTTCACAATAGGATCTGATCACTCCTGGGACTTTTTTTTCCGCTGACAAGCGGGCAGTTACTGTTTCTCCTGACCAGGGGGATGCTGATGTGTGGTGTGTGGGGTCACAGTCTTACCCGGTGATCGGTAATAATGAGCTCTGAGCTGGCACTGAGAGAGAATGGCTCGTAATCAAGCCTTGGTGAATTACACGCACACACAACACACACCGCGTAGTGTAGTGGTTAGCACGCTCGACTCACAATCGAGAGAGCCGGGTTCGAATCCCGGTTAGCGGCGAAGCAAATGGGCAAGTCTCAATGTGTGGCCCCTGTTCACCTAGCAGTAAATAGGTACGGGATGTAACTCGAGGGGTTGTGGCCTCGCTTTCCCGGTGTGTGGAGTGTGTTATGTGGTCTCAGTCCTACCCGAAGATCGGTCTATGAGCTCTGAGCTCGCTCCGTAATGGGGGAGACTGGCTGGGTGATCAGCAGACGACCGAGGTGAATACACACACACACACACACACACACACACACACACACACACACACATTCACACGGACATACGAGGAACATATATAAACCCCGTGCAAAATTATATTTTATGTAATAGGGATATTGGCCTAGAGCAATAAAAGAACGAAAAAAGATCTCCTGAGATGCTATCCCCTAAAGAAAGAACAAAGGAATCATCTTGAGTTAATGGATGACTGTCATGAAACGACACTCTCGAAATAGTTCAAGTCATAGGAAGAAGGTAATACAAATGAGAAAGAAAGTCTTGTGCAGTGAGGCTGCGGGAGGAGAGAAGGCATGCAATTAGCAAGATTAGAAGTTAGCAGTTAGCATGAAAATATCGGTAGAAAATAGCAAGATACAACGTTGCGGCGAAGAGAAAGAGAGGCTGAAGACGGTCATTGTTCCTGGGTTTCGCACCAAGATCCATGGCCCGTGTTCCACGTATCATAGAGGAGAATTAATAAGAGGAACTACTTTTAATGTCGCTTTGTCAAAAGGAACGGTATGAGTTGAACCATCCCCACTCCCACAACCCTACAATATATGTAAAGCTTATTCCATACATGGATGAATAAAGCCCCTGTACAGACTTAGCAGCTGGAAATAAAGGGTAGATGTCTGAGGGTGTTCAGTGTAGAAGTAGGGGGCAATTGTGTCTTTGAAGAAGAAGGGGTATGTTATCTGGAAGGTTGTTGCAAGTTAATAGATGAAAGAGTTGAATTTTTAAGGCATTGAATTTTACTAAGATTTGCTTTACCTCAGTCATAAATTTTAGAGACACCAGAAGTCAGGCGTGTCCTGCATGAATTGCTTAATTCTTGAAACTGGGATGTCTATGAAAAGACGTTGGTAAATGTAGAGTGCTATCATCAGCGTAGGAATGGATAGTACAAGAAATTTGACTAAGAAGAGAGAGAATGAATGACAAAACAGAACCCTGAGGAATACTAATGTTAAACAAGAACACTGACCGGCTACCACAGCAGCAACATAATGGTCCGAAAGGAAACTTGAGATGAAGTTACAGAGAGAAGGATAAAAGCTGTAGAAGGATAATAAGCAGAATGTAGGCAAACTTTCATCAAGAAGGAAAGATAGATATTGATAAAACAGAGATGGAAGAGTAACTAGGCACGGAGATGCAGTTTTAAAGAACAATAGGAGGGACACCATCTCCCATTAATGTTCAGAGGCTTAAAGCCAGCGATGGCATGGAAAACAGCGAAAGATCTTCATTGGAATCATGCAACAGTCAGAGGGCAGAGGAGAGAGAGAAAAAAATCCTTAATCATCCACTGAAATTTTTAACAAAAAAGGTTTGAACGAAGAGTTTAGCTTTGGAGATGGGATGAGATGGTAATGGTGCCATCAGGTCAAAGTAGGTAGGGAAAGATGAAAACGTAATGTTATTGGATTTTTTGGGGGGGCTAGATGCTAAGAATCACGAGAGAAGTTATATCTGGAAAAATTCTGACATTTGTTATTGATGAAGGAGCTTTTGGTTAGTTGTAGGACACCTGATTCTGGACGGAATATAATGTGCATGAGATTGAGGTGATGGAAAGTTCAAGTATCTTTTGTGGGCCAACTCTTTATCATGTAGGTAGTGAACGGGAACGGGTTGAGGTAAACCAGAGTTTGGAAGGTTTAGGGCTAGAGAAAGCGTGGAATTTATGCCTGTGCTAGATACTATCACCTTTGTTACACGCTGACCCCATAGGTTAGTCTCCGACACAGAGGCAGTAATGATTCCATAGAAAATCAGAATATCTCCTCAGGTTCTTCTAATTACTTCAGATAAACTAATAATACATATATATTTCTCTTTCTCAAGTTCTGCCAAGATACGTTCTGAGATTGAGACGTTCGAGATGTGCTTCATGTCAATCTGGTTACATAAGCAGCTCGCTGATCATGAATACTCTTTCTCATTAACCGAGGATCAGCCTACCGATGCAAAAGTCTTAGATGTTGAAATACCTTCTGAGTTGTAATAGTTAATCTGAAGAAAAAAGTCTGGGTCCGCGAGTATAATGCGACTACTCCAGGTGATTTCATCTCTGCCGGGAACGATAATGATATTAGCGCGGACCTCTAACTCTGTAATGTTGTTAGTAGTGATAAAAGCCCTTGGGGTGAGACGGCAGCAGTAATGGTCCCAGCGAGGAGCCCCGCCACCTTGACTCCTTTACCTGAAACTTAATTACGGAAGTGGGCGAGGGAGCGTGGGGTTGCCGAAGTGTGCAGCACCCGAATGGGGGACGGGGCCGACACACAGAGCAGGACACAAAGATCTTATTTTGTTGAGAGGGACGCTGAAGTGTAAAATGAAGTCTTTTTCGTCTCTTATTCTACCATGTCAATACTATTTACTTTTCTAATCCTGCTTCTTTAAAGTGCAAAAGAAAAAGAGGACGAAAAAAAAGAAAAAAAAAGTCAAAAGCTAATCAGATGAAGACACCCTCCAGTGAAGAGTGAATTGGAGGACATTTCATGCTGCCAAATCAATAGTTTCTTATGAAGATTTTTATGCCTCTAATTCATTATTAGGTTTCTTTCCTAACGCTTGTTCTTTAAAAAGTGTGAGTGAATGAGGAGGGAGTCGTCACAAGTTAACCAGTTACAAGACAAGTTCCTAAAAGACATTTTCCTCCGCACTCCATTTCAACTCTCAGTCAGACCGTGCAAGTAACAGAATACGATATAGGTGAATGCCCTTGGCTCCTGGGTCAGCAGGGCGTACAGACACACCTGGGAAGCTCGAGCCACTGCACAGAAAATGAGCAACAGTAAAAGTGTACCTGCCTTGAATGGTGGATAGACGCGGGTGCCTCGAGGGGATGAGCCACGCCCAAACACTTGTGTACTACTGACTGGCGTTACTTCAAGACCTAGCGGCTCTTTCTTAATGATAATGAAGCGTCACTTAGCCATTAGTTCGTTCACCACTGCACATAATTTGCAAACTCGCTGAAGCATCGAACAGTTAGTCAGAATATAATTAATTGAAATATACGCTTAACTACTTTAGCGTTGGTTCAAGACTTAGCTGGTCCTACTGACTGATAATGAAGCGTCACCCATCCAGTCCTCCATTTCATAAAAAAAAAAAAAAAAAATCAATGAAAAACCTGATGAATAGCTCAAGATGATTTCTAATAATATTCCCTTGTACTTGATGAAATCCACTAATGACATGCAGAAAACTATACGAACTGATGCCATACTTCTGAAAGGGTTAATCCCTTTACCTGGTAACTGTGTGTGTCTGGCTGGGAAGATAAAGAAGAGGAGGAGGAGACTGAGATAATGCAGCTACTATAGTTTTCTTTTACAACTCTTTCCTTACACTCTAGAGGGTGTCTGTTCACTGCGTTATATCCTCTCTTCTTAAGCTTTAATTTGTTCACCATATGCAAAAATTAAGTAAAAGCCTTAATTCCGTACTATAAAATGTCTGGGCGCTTTACCTTAACAGTCCCCAATGTGTTACTGTTGATGTTTTCATGATTCCATTAGTTTTATAAGGACTCTATCTTGTTAATGGGGGAAAGCATCGGGAGAACACAACTCATCTCCCTGGTCCTTGAAGTTAGTCCCTATGAAATTCGAAAACATTTAAAGATGCGAGGCTCAGTTTCACATTGTTAGTCGTGCGCTTGGTGTCTGAAACTGCTGTCACTCAAAATAATTAGAAGAGTATAAATGCCAGAACTCAAAAAGTAACTATCTAACTCAGACATGAGCTTGGTTCAGTTGCATTCACAAAGACAAATGCTTGGTTTGCTTATATGCAGAGATAGAAGTGCTTGGTTAATTACAATCACAAAGGCATAAAAAACCTTGGTTTAGTTACAATCATAGAGACAAAAACTTGGTTTAATTACAATCACAAGGACACAAAAGCCTAGTTCAATTACAATCACAGAAACACAAATAAAATAACGTACGAGAGAATGTAGATGCCAAAACTAAGAAAAAAAAAATCCACCTAACGTGTCAGCTCTGTTCATTGACAAAGGCAACAAACAAGAATCTGTTACCGTTGCCCCTGTGATTGAGTTTATAATGTTGCCAGCGAGGTGACCCCGATAGGTGACACAGGCACAGCACACTAGCAGCATTTCTTTACAGTGATGCTCCTCACCTCACGCTGAACCATATTCTGAAACACTTGTGCACCTCATCATCACTACTTTCAAAAGGCTTTAATTGAAGTGACAGGTTCTTCAGGATGTCTTTATGACTCTTGTGACAGATTAACAAGGTTTCTACATCACTAACAATTTAACAGGAGAAACACTCTTGAGAACCCGGCTCTGTGGTCGTGGTGAGATAGCAAAGCGTTTTTTAATTATGAAATATGCTGTATTTTGCATTCTTTGCTAAATTTCAGAAGATTAGAGTGATGCATGATGGAAATGGTGGATCGAAATACGTAGGCATGCTTTTATGTACAGAGACTGGCACGTGTTGGGTTAATGGCTTCTATAGCTTCGTATGTTCTTAGGTTATGCTTCTTAAATGTTCCTTATCACCTAACACCGCTACACTCCTTGACACTGTGTGACATCTTTCCTTACCTACTCATATTGGTCAGTTTATTAATGCAAATGAAGATGATTGATGATCCTCATTAACTTAAATTGCTTCACTCTTTATTCTCTGTACCGTGACATTCTTCTCTTTTTGTACATCCAATCTGTTTTGTTAGAAGAGATAGGCAGATTTCAATATTCACCGCTCTTTCACGTTCATTTCCTGGGTACTTGTATTATTTTATGAGAATGTCTCTGCAATGCTGTAGTGATTATACCTTTCCATATTCGATTACATTCAGTCGTCTCCTGGCACATTATGGAAACATGAAAGTATAAGACGCCCACGCGCGCGCGTGCACACAAACACACACACACACACACACACACACACACACACACACACACACACACACACACACACACACACACACACACACACACACACACACACACACACACACACACACACACACCACCATCATCATCATCATCATCATCATCATCATAAATAGATCGGAAGATGGTTACAAATAAACATATACAAAAAACTTAATGCCTGATATTGGCGATATCGAGAAGCTGTCAAATGTACAGGAAGGAAGAAAGTTACGTAGTTCCAAAGTTTAAACATTTATTTGATACATGGTAATTAGGTAGTAATATTTGGAAAATAGGTAGTGATGTCAAATGAATAATAGGAAGTATATTTTTCTTTTCTTTACGTGAATAGAAATATGATTCGCTATCTATCTATATATCTATATCTATATCTATCTGTCTATCTATCTATCTATCTATCTATCTATCTATCTATCTATCTATCTATATATATATATATATATATATATATATATATATATATATATATATATATATATATAGAGAGAGAGAGAGAGAGAGAGAGAGAGAGAGAGAGAGAGAGAGAGAGAGAATGTTAGCTTTCATAGGAAGTATACAGACACGTCTTGATGCCTTCCTTGTAAGAACTTGGAGGCTGAGAGGTGAAAACACGAGACTCGATGACCCCGAACCTTGCCAGTGAAAGCGATGAATTAGTAAGGATACTGACTAATTCTTGCATTAATTAGTAATGTGTACAAAATAGGGGTGAAAGTAGAAGGAAAGTCTTGTGCAACGGGAACAAGGTAGAGAGGGAGGCATGCAAAGGATCATGAGCTAAGAAAGCAGGGAAAGACGATCGCAGGAGAGGCAACACAGAGGTGGTCTGTCAGATATTAGATACCAACAGACAAGAATAAAAGATGATAAGATGAATAATGAACTCAACCCTGATTTTGAAGTGTTGTGTGGAGAGAGAGAGAGAGAGAGAGAGAGAGAGAGAGAGAGAGAGAGAGAGAGAGAGAGAGAGATTCATATCATTACCATTATTTTAGACTGCCATGACTTTTATTTAATGTAACAATCTGCAAGTTTGCAGTATCTAAGAGACACTACTGATGTGAAAGATGAGAGGTGTAGTCTAAATATCTTAATGTTCTTAGTTTGATATTCTTGTATTACACTGAAAATATATTAAGTAAAGGTTTAGTGCCGCCATTAACCTTTCATTACTAGAAGCAACTTCCAAGAGTTATAAAATCACGTGTTACTAGTAAGAAAATACTAATATTTACATCATAATAGCTGTAGAGTACAGCACTTAGAAATACTTAATGTTTTGCCACTGCGAGTAACATCTCCAATAAGCTGACAACAATATCTTAATAATAACTAATGTCGTTGTAATGAAATGGTTGAGTGCAGGAAATAAGTATGAAATATGGAGCAGTGTTACCAGTTTTGTTTCAGTTGTATATTGAAAGAAATCAGTAAATATCTAATGTAGTTTCAACATACTGATCAATTATTATAACTCAATTTAGGATAAGTGACAGATACGCTTTTAATATTCACCCACCAATTTTCACATTTAATGAAAAAATAAAGATTAGTTAAGCAAAGCAATTACGGACGCACGGATAAGTATCGCTGAACAATAAATAAATAAATAATGCAATTTTAGCATTTCCATAAATTATAAGTTAAATAATTGAAGTCACTAACTATAGTCTACTGTGCAAAGTGTAATGACGGGCACTGATGACAGTATAGGTAATGGTTGACGCACAGGTTATGGCACAGTCATGTCAAAAATGGAGTAACCTTCTGCACTCACTTTCATTGTGTTTTATGTTTTCTCTGACATACATCACACGTTTAGCCATAACTATGCGACCTCGCCAAGCTTTTCCAGTGATTCACTTTGCTTCGTGGTATTTAATTCTCCTTTCTTTCTCACTCTAAAGAATGGCCAC